>NC_065445.1:44916127-45258721 GCF_917563875.1 Diabrotica virgifera virgifera | reverse complement strand
TTTTCTTTTTCGGACCATCCGTTCGCTCTGGCCGCCGATTCGAACTGTTTCATGTAGTTGTTCCATGATGACTTTCCGTCAAAATTTGGCACCTTAACACGAGCAAGACTCACACTCCCTTCAACTATCGACTGTGGCTCCAATTTGTATTTGGTTTCATCATTTTTAATGTCTGTTAAGATGGGTTCCATACCTTTGTCTACTTTTTCCGTTTCCTGCATTTTCTTTTCTATTTCCTTGATCTTTTCTTCAAAAGTAGATTTTAGGACAATATCTTGTCGTCAAAATCCGAAGTGACCTTGGAGATGTTAGCAGAGATCTCGTTAGTCATTTTGCTTTCAAGGGATGAGATATCACCCGAAACTTTCTTCTCTAACGATGCAATGTCTGTCGAAACTTTCAAAACATCCGAGGAAACTTGAGAGATTTCACTAGAAACTTTGCTCTCTAACGATGTAATGTCTGTCGATACTTTGTTCTCTAACGATGTAATGTCTGTAGAAACTTTCAAAACATCCGAGGAAACTTGGGAGATTTCACTAGAAACTTTGGTCTCTAACGACGTAATGTCTGTCGAAACTTTAGAAACATCGGAGGAAACTTGGGAGATTTCACTAGAAACTTTGTCCTCTAACAATGTAATGTCTGTCGAAACTTGGGAAACATCGGAGGAAACTTTCGAAATCGACGAGATCACAGCAGCATGCTTGTCTTCAAACAAATAGGTTTCTGGATCTTGACCCTCTTCCTGAAGAGCGTTCTTTAGACGTTCGACCAGATCAGCCTTTTTCCCAGTAGAACTCAGATCCCTTTCTTCCAATTCAAGTCTCAGGTCTGCAATTTTTAGCTTACACAAGGTAGACATGATCACACACTTTATTTATTAGGATTTATATTTTATTTATTTTTAAAGTATCCTCACTTCTGCACCATTTTGTTATGCGATTGACTCTGCTATTTTATTTATTTATATCTTTAGGCACCAAGTTTAATTTAATTGACTTTATTTATTTTTAATAACTTACACTTAAAGAAATAAAGAACACTGAATTTATATCCTTTAATAACACTAATTTACAAACTTAATATTAAAATACTGCATTATTTTTATTCGTTACAAAATAACCACGGCTTTATTAAAGATTACACTAAAACAACAATTTATCTAAATGTCTAATATGTACAATTTACATTTACATTTATTTCGCGTCCAAACATCGAAAATATTACTCGACCAACGACTACAAATTTATAACTAACTCTAATTTCAAAAATGTCTCTTTATATAGTTATAAAAATTATTCTACTGATTTCCAGAAAAAATCGAAAGATATGTATTATTTACAAAGCAATAAAAAAAGGTGTATTCGGTGATCTTCTAGATATGCCGATAGGTAAATAGCTGTCTCGCCGACGAACAGGGTTTCAGACACTTCGGCGCCAGAGAGTTCTGGCGTTGACAGGACCGGCCTGGGACCGTGACAATAAACTTATTAAACATTTGTCAAAGTACTTAGAAATATCCATCAAATGAGCCCCCCGAACAGGTCAATAGCATTAAAATTATTGCTCCGAAATTTTTTCTAAAAAATTATCTTTTAAAAATATTTCCGAAAAATGTTATTGTTTTTTTCTCCGTTAATTTTTACGATCAGGTTCACCTAAAAATCATTTAAAAGATAATTCCAATGGTTATTAAAACACGTTTAATTTATTGTTTTATATCCCTTACTTTTTTTTAAATAAAAGGGTAAATGGCCCGGTTACATGGTTTTCGCAGCAAAATTTAAGCTTTAAACGTTTCTATCTCGGTTATTTTTTAGCCCACAGAAATAGTAAGAGAGGTACAATAATTGATACAGAAAGACTAAAATTTGGTTATATATCATTTTTTACGTATATTTTTTGTATTTTTGGGGGTTTTAAAAATTTCTAAATTTTAAAAATTCTGATTTTTTTAAATCATACCTTTTTTCAAAAATATGCATTCTAAACCAGTCAAAATTGTTGAAATCATTATTTATGCTAATATAAAGAAATTTTTGTAAGGATTGCTATAAATTTAAATTTTTGTGGAAATGGCGTATGTTTTATTTTTCACTTTTTCCTATAAAAATCGAAAACGTTCTCTGATTTTAATCATAACTTGCTTAATTTTGATGCTATTAACTTCTGGTGCTCATTTGATAGGTATTCCCAATGATATATAAGAGGAATTCCTGTTACATTGTCAGGAATTATGTATGGGAATTCCTGTTATATGTCCTGTTAAAATTCCTGCTATATGTCATTGGGTATTCCGAAGTAATTTGACAAATAATTAGCATAGTATGGTATAGTTAGACCCAAACCCAGACATTCAAAATGAAAGTTATCCTCCAACACCAAATTGTTCTATATGGTCCACATAATGTTCAAAAAAAAGTCACACCATTTTGAGCGTCGGGTTTGGGGGGGGGGGGAGAGGGGGGAGGAATCTGCAAATTCGTAGTTTTTTACGTTTTTCGTCAATATTTCTAAAACTAAGCGGTTTAGTATGAACAACCCTCTACACAAAATTGTTCTACGTTAAATTTGAAATAAAAAAGGCCCTATGCATAACCCTTCTAAAATGAACGGTTTCAAAGTTACGGAGGTAGTATAGTATAATTGGTCCAAAAAAAGGCCTAGCCCAGACATCCAAAGTAAAAGTTTTCCTTCAACACCAAATTGTTCTATATGGTCCACATATTGTTCAGTAAAAATTTACATCATTTTGAGCGTCCGGTTTGGGGGGGAGATGGGGGAGAAATCGGTAAATTAGAAGTTTTTTTAAGTTTTTCGTCAATATTTCTAAAACTATGCTCAAGCGTAAGGAATGTTCTATAGAAAAATATTCTACATAAAATTTAAAACAAAAAAGGTTCACACATAATTGTTACAAAATCAACGGTTCCAGAGTTACGGAGGGTGAAAATGGAGGTTTTCGATACTTGTTATATTTACCGATTTCTCTCCCCCCCCCCCCAAACCCGACGCTCAAAATGGTGTGACTTTTTTCTGAACATTAGGTGGACCATATAGAACAATTTGGTGTTGGAGGATAACTTTCACTTTGGATGTCTGGGTTTTTGGAATAGCTATATCATAAATATTGCCCAAAAAATTTAAAAAGTATCGAAAACTTCGGATTTCACCCTCTGTAACTCTGAAACCGTTAATTTTATAACAATTATGTATAGAAGATATTTTGTTTTAAATTTCATGTAGAACATTTCTTTATATAACATTGTTTACGCTAAAGCACAGTTTTATAAATATTGACGAAAAACTTAAAAAAAACTACTAATTTACTGGCTTCTCTCCCATGTCCCTCCCAAACCGGACGCTCAAAATGGTGTAACTTTTTAGTGAACAATATGTGGACCATATAGAACATTTTGGTGTTGGAGGAAAACTTTTACTTTGGATATTTTGGTTAGGCCTTTTTTTGGACCAGTTATACTATACTACCTCCGTAACTTTGGAACCATTCATTTTAGAAAGATTATGCATAGGGCCTTTTTTATTTCAAATTTAATGTAGAACAATTTTGTATAGAGGGTTGTTCATGCTAAACCGGATAGTTTTAGAAATATTGGCGAAAAACTTAAAAAACTACGAATTTACCGATTTCTCCCCCCTCTCCCCCCCAAACCCGACGCTCA
The DNA here is from genome assembly GCF_917563875.1 of Diabrotica virgifera virgifera. Taxonomy (NCBI): domain Eukaryota; kingdom Metazoa; phylum Arthropoda; class Insecta; order Coleoptera; family Chrysomelidae; genus Diabrotica; species Diabrotica virgifera. The sequence goes on along the minus strand of NC_065445.1, from coordinate 45,255,035 downwards.
AAATGGTGTGACTTTTTTCTGGACATTGTGTGGACCATATAGAACAATTTGGTGTTGAAGAATAACTTTCACTTTGGATGTCTGGGTTATGCCATCTTTTGGATCAACTATACTATACTACAGGTATATTTTATAAAATGCATCGTTTTCCCGCTATTTAAGCTTGAATAGTTAGATTTGAGTCTCTTCGAAAAAAATATACATTTAATTACCCATAACTCACTTTGACTTAACATTAGTTGAGTTCTTTAAATGATGATTGTATTCAATTTTTTATTATGTTCAATTTTTGTAATAATAACTTTTTTGTAAAAGGTTACAGTTTTTAAGTTATACGTGAAAAACATCTTTAAAACATGCATTTTTTACGAAAAAATAAAATCTTTGATCTCTAATAACTCAAAAAGTACTGATTTATATATTACTTTATATAACAAATTTTGCTTAATTTTTTTTTATTTAGTTGCCTCGACAATTAATGGCCATTGGCATGGTAGGTACGGTAAATTTTTACAGTGAGGTACCTAGTGTCATGTGTAGTGTGTGTGTTGAGTAAGTGTCTTGTTACTTTGCAAAGTCGACGTCATTGTCTTTGCAAAGAGACGCTAATTGTATCCGAACATCTCCGGTCCCTCCGGTGAGTACCGATCCCACAAGGACAGAAACTATTTTCATTTATTAATTTATTATATGTTCGTAAAATATGTCTTTGTAAATTGTTATTTGGATCTCAGATATTTTTACCAGATAATGTCTCGTTAAAGGATTTTCATCACTGGATGGATTTCCACTATGTTAATGTGATAAACCTATTGCTTATTGTTTTTTTTTTTATTGTATAAACAGATTGCAGTAAATAAAGGATGTTTAAACATTTATTAATTTATAATAAACGAAAAATTTCTGACCCTTTTTGCTTAAAATTTGTCCCTCTCTCAACTTATGGTAATATTTTTAACAAAATAATTTTTACCCACGAGAAGGGGTGGCATCCACCGCCAGGGTAAAAGCCCAAATTGGCATCATGTCCTGTATGTTCCTTGAGGTATTCTCTATCTACTCGCCTGTCTTGGTTTCTAGGTCATTTTCTTCAGTGGAGGCATGTGCATTAACAATGCTAATTTTTCTGTACCGTCAAGTTGTACTAAAGCGAATATCTAGACTAATTAATATTTTATAGAAACGCACGTATTGTATAGTTATTGTTGATTTTCGAAACCTTTCTAAAAGAATTTATACTTGGTTGTTGTGCCCGCTTTTTATGAAAATTGTAATCTGCTAAAAAAATAAAAATTCTTAAACCATATTATGTTGTAACTGTTAAGTTTAATACTACATATTCCTATAAACAAAGCAACGATCGGTAGAAGAGGAACACTGTGAATATCCAAGGTCCAAGCAGTTTGTGACTCGATTCCCCCATATTGACCAAATCTGGCTCCCTCCGTCTATCACATCTTTTCCATGGCAAAATTGGTCGAATTGGTCCAGGAACCGCTGTACCATCCACTGTATTTTCCAGATTTGGTCCTGTACGACTCATTTTGTTTTCAAACTTAATAATCCACTCGCCGGTCAGAAATTTAGGTCCAATTCAGCGGCAGATCCAACATCGTTAAGAGGGGGCGCCGATTGGCTAAAATGCAAATCGGATCGAAGAACTGAAAAATACCTGTTCAGTAATTTTTAAAAATCTATCGAATGACACCAAAATACGATCCCCTACTCCAACCCCTAGAGGTGGGGTGGGGCTCAATTTAAAATCGTAAATGGAAACCCCCAGTTTTTGTTGTAGATTTAGATTCCTTACGTAAAAGTAAGAAACTTTTATTCGAGACATTTTTTATATTCTATAGAAATAGAATAATATAGAAATACATATAATATAGATACAAATAGATACAAATAAATACAAATAATATAGAAATAATCTGTCTCGAGAAATACACTTCCAAATAAAAAACTAAAAAACACGTGTTTAATATTTTTTAAAAACTTATCGAATAACACCGTGTCGTGTTTGGTGGCATTCGATTCGATAGGATTTTGAAAAATATTCAACTTGTGTTTTTTGATTTTTCATTTGAGAATGTTGTTCTGTAGATATTAAACAATTTCTATAAATGGTATCACGATAAATCGTTTTTCCGATTATAGCGCCATCTATCCAGAATTCGAAAAAATGTCTCGAATAAAAGTTGCTACTTTTACGTAAAGAATCCAAATCTGTAATTAAAGCTGGGGGTCTCCATTAAATATTTTATTGGTATTATTTGATAGATTTTTAAAAATTATTGAACACATTTTTAATTTTTTCGATCGGATGTTCATTTCGCGAAATATTCAACGGTTCCGCTATTTTGGGTTGGGACATCCTATATATAAAGTTGATGAAATAAAAATAAAAATATAATCAATTACTTTTAATGGGAAATAAGCCACAATTTTACCAAAAAAAATGATTTTATTAACGTTTCGAGGCCTAAATCGAGTTTCGTGTTCAAAATAAAAAATACTTTTAAAATAAACAAAAATGTTGTTGCTAACTAAAAAAAAATTTCTAATAATTTATTTAATCTTGCTCATTTATATTGGAATTTTATATATTTTTTATTTTTCCCTCGTGATTTACTATGGAATCTCTAACGCGAGAATTTTACTGTTTCTTGCATTTTGTTGTCTTTTTAAAGACAGATCACATGCTATGATTTTTTTGTGACGGATATTCTTGAGTTGGGACAAATTTCATGTAATAGAATGAACTATCTTTTAGTAAAGTCGTCCCAGGAACGCAACTCATAAATATTGGCAATATTTTAAAGTCTTCTACTTTAAAATGTATAATATAAATTGCCAATATAAATGAGTAAGATTAAATAAATTATTAGAAAAACGTTTTTACTTAGCAACAACATTTTTGTTTATTTTAGTAGTTCTTTGTATTTTGACAACGAAACCCGATTTGGGCTTCGAAACGTTAATAAAATCATTTTTTTGGTAAAATTGTGGCTTATTTCCCATTAAAAGTAATTGATTATAAAAATGCCATAAGAAAATAGCTTCAGAACAACATTAAAAATAAATATACAGTGGAGCCCGCTAGTCTTTACTCGTGCGTCATTAATACCTGGCGAGATAAAACACATACTTTTTATCTAATAGCCTCATTCTCTTCCATGCATGAAACTCATGTGAAACCAGCTGCCGTTTGTTATTAAGTTAAAACACATGTTATTTTTGTGAACCATCTAGACTCAGTGCATTGAAAAGAGATAGGTACAAAAAAAGACAATTCGGTATGTTTTCATATTTTAAGCACAATTTGTATGACGTTTCTGCTTTGTTTACTTTTTGGGGCTGTCAGTCAGTTGAATTTTTTGCGGTTTTTGTCGAATTTTTGCGTTTTGAAGTTTCCTTATTATACACAAACAGTTGTTTTCACAACTAATTTTATATTGGACTTTCAAATTTCAAGGTAATAATTATATTTTTGCAATTAATATTTAAAACATACAAAGCTAACAACATTCACACACTAAAGAAATGATTTTGTTTAGGTTTCCGTCAAAGTGAATAAAATGACAATTAATTAGTTAGTAGTTATAAAATATGATATTATTTCCTATAAAACTCTTTTAAAAATTGTACTTTGATTTTATCAGTGGGTAAAATACTTCTTGTCCTTAGTCAATGGCATTACTTTTGTTTATTTTTGACACTCAATATATTGCAAAATACTTTTAAATAAATAATAAAAGAACCTATTACATCAACACACTGTAAACATTGTTGTATATTTAATTTTATTTTTATAAATTGTATATTTATTAATCACTAATGATATTAAAAGAATTTATTAATGTACTTCAAATGTAGCTGCAATTCTGCCAAAAAATTTGAAGCAAAACTTACATTTGACATTCTATATATTTGATAACGTCAAATTTTATAATAAAACCCGTAATCGGAACAGTAGCCATTTTTTGTCACTTGTTGTTGCGTGAAATAGATTTCCGATTATTTCGTATGCTTTAAATGATGACGCACGAGTAAAGACTCGCGGACTCAACTGTATGTACTGAATTATCATTAAAATTTCAAAAACCTACAAAATGAGACTTTATATAAATTAACAACTTACAGAAGTTTCGGATATGTAAAAATGAATTAACCGAATGTTATTTTCAAAAAATCAAAATACTTTACTTTTTTCAAGGCAAAAAATTCATGTCGAAATATTTTTAATTTTATTTCGTAATGGGAGAGTACATCATGTGACACCTCATTTAGAATCGTTTGAAATACTGATTACAAAAATGTATAATACGTACATACGCAAAATTTTGATCAAATGCTTTTTAAAAACGCATTAATTTTTTTTTTTCGAATCCTGAGAAAACTAATACGAGAATATTTGAATTTAAACGCAAAATAAAATATTACATTATTACCGAGGGCTGAAAGTCGATTAGAATAAAGAAAAAGTTTCTATTGAATGATATGTTTGAAATTAACACGCTGACGGATAGAACGTCTATAGACGTCTAATTTCCATTGATGTAATGTGACACAACGTCTATAGACGTTGCATTTTCCCCTATTCTACTTTGCAAAATACATATAGTGTCAGAACACTTGCTTATACATTTGACGCACTGTCCGTCAACGTGTTAAAAATAATAATCAATTTTCTCTTTTTTCACCCCTGTAACTTATTAAAATAAATATTATAGAAGTTTTCAGGGACTTTCGAACATCGGTAATAATGTAATCTTGCATTTTGCGTTTAAATTTTTCAAAAATACTTAATAGTTTTCTCAGGATTATAAAAAAATGAATGCATTTAAAAAGCATTGGACCGACATTTTGCACAAGTATTGCCTATACATTTGTGTAATCAGTATCTCAAAAGCTTTTAATTGAGGTGTCACATGATGTACTTTCCCATATGAAGTTTAAAATTTAATTTATTACCATAATTTTATATTTGTGGATGGTTGCATCCCGCGACATAATGGTAGGGGAGCAAAGTATGCTAAATGTGCAGTCACTCGAGCGCTTTGGGGACCTATTGGGTTGTAAAGAGTAGGCCCTAAAACCAAAAAAAGTTAAGTAAAGTTTTCCATTTTAGTGGGCGCTTGCCATTTTTTAATTTAATTTTTCATTTCCAACAATCGTTTTTTTCCGATTATAACGCCATCTATCCATAATTCGAAAAAATGTTTTGAATAAAAGTTACTTATTTTTACGTAAGGAATCCAAATCTGCAATAAAAAATGGGGGCTCCTATTTAAGATTTTAAAGTAACCCCCCACCCCACTCCCGTGGGGGGTTGTGTTTGGTACCATCCGATAGATTTTTCAAAAATATTGAATAAGTGTATTTTACAGTTTTTCGATCTGATGTTCATTTCGCGAAATATCGCGGGATCCGTATTTAAAATATTAAATGTACCCCCCACCCCTCTCCGTGGAAAGTCGTGTTTGGTATCATCCGATAGATTTTTAAAAAATATTAAGCATATATTTTTTAGTTTTTCGATCTGTCATTAATTTCGCGAAATATTCGCTTTTTTCTTGTTATATTTTGGGGCTCACCCATTTCCTTACGCCCGGCTCAAATCGTCAGATTTTTGAAATATACACTCTTTTGCATGTACTTAACTTACCTTATTTTAATCTGACAATTTCGAGTTTTTTTAAGGATAGATTTTTTTTTCGGGCCCCCCTTAACGAACTCCCCTGTGTTAAGAGCCAATAAATGGTATAGGTACATCTGCAGTGTACCAGGTTTCTCCCCATATGATAACCTGACGCGCTCGAGTAACTGCAAAAATCCCCGCTTGGGCTCCCCTACCATAAATGACTATCTACTATCTATCGTACTCGTGGAGAAATACTCACTTCTGTCAAACGTGATATAAAATAAACTTATATAATATATAAGACATACTTTCATGTATATAAGACATACCTTTTTCCATAAAACTCTCGAAAGTAGAATTGGTATGTATTTACTGCATCATCGTTGATTTGAATCGGACACACTGAAAAATCGCATGATTTGTTTTGAATTTTCCCTACTAAAGAAACAGAAGATTTGTCAGTGAACATTATGTTTTTAATGAAATTTGGATCATCATTAGCCTTCGTCATTAGATCTTCACAAAACTCCATTCTTCGAAAGTAATCGTCTGGATAAAGCTGCTGCGTTTTTACATATTCAAAAGTCGTGTAACCGTGTTTTTTTTTTCATACTTTAGTTACAGTAGCATTGCTAACATCCAACTCTTGAGCAACGCTTCTACTTAAATGTATTGAATCTACGTCGATTGTAGCACAAATTTGGGTATCCCGGTGTTCTCTTTCCTCAACTTTTTCTGGTGACACTTCTTGAGGGTGGCAATTTCTGCATTGTTTGAGGCAATATCAATTTTCAAAATTTTTAACAATATTATGAATTGTTTGCCCGAAATTACCACTGTAAAACCATTTTCTTGTTTTAGCCTTTTCTGCTGGAGTATAAACTGACATGGTAACAAACAGAACAACACAGATCAAACAGAAACAGAAATTAAAAACATACAGTGTATCGTCTTAAACAACCACGTAGAATTTGAATAAATGAAAGAATTGAAGCAAAATGAATTGGCACAAAATGAATTGGCGCAAAATGGGGTGCAATAAGTTAAATTTCAAGAAGATGTCGTTGTTTAAAATGATATTTTAACTGTTAAGGTGATACAGTAGCGATCAACAAGTAGCGAAAACGCGTTACAAGATTGCGGCTGTAATTTTGAATATTTTTTCGAGATATTTGGCACACGTATTAGTAATATAATAAAAAATGGCGGTACAGAGCCCAATTTGAAAAATATATTAATATGTGGTAATTACTCTGTAATTAAATACAATATTAAAAAAACGAGCCTGTACCGTTATTAAGAAGAACAAAAAAATACACTTTTTTTAAATAAACTTTTTATCCGATGCCTAGATTTTGTGTCATTTTGGAACTACTAATGAAATAAAAAATTTTAGTAGTTCCAAAATGACACAAAATCTAGGCATCGGATAAAAAGTTTATTTGAAGAAAGTGTATTTTTTTGTTCTTCTTAATAACGGTACAGGCTCGTTTTTTTAATATTGTATTTAATTACTGGGTAATTACCACATATTAATATATTTTTCAAATTGGGCTCTGTACCGCCATTCTTTATTATATTACTAATACGTGTGCCAAATATCTCGAAAAAATATTCAAAATTACAGCCGCAATCTTGGAATGCGTTTTCGCTACCTGTTGATCGCTACTGTTTCCTCTTAAAGATGTAACTGGAAAAATGTATCTACTCGTTCGGATAATAACAGTATGTTATTAAAATCACTTTGTTAATTTTTTTCTTTGCTCGATTATTAGTCATTTTATTGCATAGTAATATAAATTATTGCAATCACTGAGTACGTAGTTAGTGAAAAAATAATCATATTAATTTATAATCAATAAATAAAGCAATTAACAAGTAATGATTTTTAAAAGAATATTCAAAAACTACACACAAACCGTCCACACTCTCGCCGAAGTCGATCGAGGTTCAACAAGTACGAGAGTGTAGACGGCCACCTTGTGTAACTTTGCCTAACTTCGTTCTACTTCCGAAATCTGTCGGTCTAGCGCGTCGGAGTCAAAGCGATCTTTGTCGGTATCGCATCGCTTGAATGTGTTCCTCGCGAAGTAGAACGAGTGTGTAGAGAGGCACTTCACGGACTTCGGTCAACTTTGGCGAAGTAACTTCGCCGAGAGTGTGGAGCCCGTTTAATAAAGAATCCAGGGCTGATTGAATTTGGGAATCCGGCAATGAAATTGATACTCTTTAATGATTACACATGCCGCCGACACTTTTAATGTTTACATGTCTATAAATTATAATAATATCGTTTATATGGCATTTATATGTAACTTATTGCATGTGGGAAGCCGGCAGTATTGCCATTTTAAGACCCTGTCTCTAATCGTCAAGTTAACACAGTGTATAATAGAATTCGAAATATTATTTCGAATACATAACATGTACGAGAATACATAACAGGTACGTAGGTACTAGGTCTTGCAACGATATTAAGGCCCAGATTAATAAAAATAGCTTTTAGTCTATAAAGCATACCTACTTCTATCTTTTTCAATTCTAGCACGAATATCTCTAGCCTATCAAGGTATCAGTTCGTCATCAGTTCACAATCAAGTGGCAAATTTCGGATAAATTTTTTGCAATCGAAATTAAAAATCTGAAGGTCAAGTACTAATTATTCTTTATGTATTGATATAAATAAAATATACAAATGCAGTAATCACAATACACCATCATGTTCCGTCAGCTTCAGCTCTTAGCCCTTTTATTTTCAGCCGCGTTTGCTGCATCAGATCTATCTGATTTGGATAAAGCTGCATCCGATCAGTTGGTGGCTGTCGTTCAGGTTTGTATAACAATAACAGGCTCTTTTAAAGCCTATTGTTCGAAATAACTACAATTCCAAGTATTGTTTTTGATTCCATAAACCATAATTCTGTACTACATTTAGAAAAATGTATTTTTTTGCTTATTTATATAAAAAATTATCCGAATCGTATTTTCTATCACTGAATAAATTATTATTTTTCTTATCCTTGGTAAAGAGTTTTTAATCTTTTTTAATAACTTGGACTTAGTTTTATTTTTCTTAGTGTCTAGTAATTTAATACAAGAATGAAAGTTATATTTGTCCTTGTCTTAATTTAAGTTCAAATGTTTTATCTTCATCGGAAATCAATACAAATCTTAAAAACATTTTTTTGAGGCTTCTGTGATTGCTGGTGCAATTGCTTTATTTATTTGTTGTTAACGTTTTTGACACGTTAACGTTTTTCGAGTCTCTGAATTTTACTTTTATTCTGTTGTTTTCTCAGTTTTATGTCAACGTAAGTAGGTATCTGCATTTCAAGTCTGCTTGTTCGTACATTCCACCTTGCAATATGGTTATTATTTATTTTGTTTTTCCGCCCAGAGATTCTTCAAACCCATTCTTCTCTGAGAGACGCCAGGCACTCGGGGCCGTTTCTTTTTGACTCTTCATTTGTGATTTTTCTTGAGATATCTTTTGGGATCTTTGTTGTAGTGGTTTTTATTTGCCTTCTACATCCTTATGCCGTTGACCATGATTTTGATTCCTCCACATTCGAGGCCGATTTCTCAAGTAGAGAACAAAGAGGTGACCTATCTACTTGGGGTGTTGCTTATATCGTTAATCATTCTGTACAGTACCTACCTGTTGGTCCACAGGAGGTATTTTATTTCCCTGCTACTCACCAGTCACCGGTAAACCGGGTCATGCATTCCCTTCCCTGGTCAGGTTTCAGGTTCCCCCGAGAGTATAAGTGTATAGCAGTATAAAACCTAAAATAATTGTAATGACATAAAATTTATAATTAGTTTACCACAGTTTTCCGTTTTAGTTATTTAGACATGGACACAGAACTCCTACGGAATTTTTCACAAATGACCAATATTCTGATTTATCAAAATATTGGGGTGGCGTTGACTTAGGACAGCTAACAAATGTAAGTAATATTGTAATAAAATAATCCATTTTAAATTGACTCACTTTCCTGTTCCGAGACATAATCCTGTTTCTATGAGCTGTATGGTTTTAAAGTCTATCAGTAGGGTGTTAACCTGGCTGTAGACCCCTCCTTCTTTATCCAGGCTTGGGATCGGCAACAGTTCTGTCGAGCTACTTGCTCACATCAAACAAAACTGCAGGCGGAGTTACAACTAAAATTTTACAAGACCTAATGAATCAGAGGATAAGTTTAGCAGATGAACAACATGGTTTTCGTACTGGAAGACCGTGTACAGATGCAATATTCGTCATAAAGCAAATTTCTGAGAAATCACTAGAGTATAATAGACCAGCATTTCTATATCTGATTGACTTAAAACAAGAATTTGGCAGAGTAAGACTCAAATATGTAATCCATCTTCTGTATAATAGAGAAGTCCCTCTAGATACCATAAAAACTATTGAAAAGATCTACCAAAACAACAAAATGGAAGTCATAATAGGTGGACAACTTACATAACCTATAGATATAGGCAGCGGAATAAGACAGGGAGGCTCATTAAGTCCTATGCTCTTCAATTTAATCATGGATGAAATCATCAAAAACGTCAACACAGGACGAGAACATAGAATGGGAAACAAAGAAGTAAAAATATTTTGCTACGCAGATGACGCAATATTGATAGCCCAAGATGAAGATATTGGAAATCAGAAAAGTGACTGATTAAATCACTTTTATGTTTCAAAATTTCACTGGCTTGAGGTTTTCCAATTCCAAATTTTCCAGCTAACTATCTAACACTTAATTTATGCTTCTCTCCATAATGAGCTACATCCACTTTTTCTTTCAAACTTAAAAAAATCTAAAACTAGACACAAAATTAATTATGAAATTTAATCTGAAAATAAAATTTTAAAGAAAACACTCATAAAATTACAACGACGTCTATTGGATATGCTTAATTAGACATTCCGGTTAAAATCCTTAAATGTTTGTTTCAGTCAAAACACAATTAACAATTTCCTGGTGACGCATTTCTTTCACCAACCAACAAAAACATTATAAACTAAAAAGGGGTAGTTCCCTGGGTTGGCTGTATATCTTATAGTTAAACAAACTGGAACATGAAGTAAAAACCACTTCTATGTAAAAGGTATATTTACTAAAAATTTTTTTAGAATCCCAATGGATTCAATAAAATGAGTTCATCAGAACGTTTTCAAATCTATCGGTCCATCATCAGTGAATCTAAAATCAAATAAGTAATCCCACTATTAAAATTGAAAAGATGGTTGAAATTGTGAAAGTTAAAAATGTGGTTATGATTACTTACTTGAATACTTGCAAAATAGCCCCAGAACCAAACAATGGTGGTGATTATAAATAGATCTACATTATGTTAAAATAAATTTAAAATGGCTAAACGCCGATGTTCAGGGATTAAACCTCTGGGAAAATGGTGAAACTCTACCCGAGGACCCAATCAACCATCTTCGGTCAACGATGACTACTAAGTGTCAAAGCTATGTAAGGAAATGCTTGATGTGACATTGACAGTTGAGGAAGAAGGTAGTCGATTTTCAAGGATATTTAAAAAACAAAGTCATGATCCAAGACGAAGATATGTTAAAGATTTTAATATCTGAAAATGTCTGTTAATTAAATCTATTGTTTTTTAAAAATTAAAATAAAATGTGTTTTACAAAATAAAAATGATTTTAACTGTAGGTAACTACAAGTTGACTGTATCAAATAAAATTAACCTGATCAAAAAATTTCAATATGATAAAGTGAGCTGAATAGTAGTAATGACAGAAATAAAAATAAATAAGTGGTGATATAGAATAAGTTTTAAATTTTGAAAAAGGATATTATTATATCAAGAAATTTATATGTCCACAGTATGTGTATTGATGGTTGTATAGGTAGAAGGCAAATTTTTTTATTTGGATGTAGGTGAAAATTAAAAAATTTAAATAAATTAGAGTTAAGATATAGTCAATCTGATAGTAGAAAGTATGATTCAGGAATGCAATTATTATGGAACAATTTTTAAAAATTGAGAAAATTCTTGTGACAAACTGGTGAATATGTAAAATTGAAAATAAATAATTGTAGGATAATAGGTTGACCAATTGATACAAACTAAAATTAAAATTTAATTAGTATAGAAAACAATAGGTGTAATGAATAAAATAGAATTAATAAAACAAAATTAAGAGAATGAATATTGTTATAATTAGATTAAAGAATGACTGAGTATAACTGTGATAACTGAAATAAAGTGATGGAATGTTAGGTGTGGAGATAAAATATATTTGGAAAAGGTCAAAGACAAAAAGCAAAGGAGTGTGATGTAGGGTCAAAGCATAGGTGAAATGAGTGAAAGAGAAAGATTGGAGAATTTGGATATGAGGGTTGAACTGAATGAAGAAAAGAAATGAAAGAAGTGAGAAAAAGGTACGGTAAATTAATTAGGTTTTGATTAAGAAGGGTTCATGTGGTTAGTAATGATTAGTGTGTGTAAAGGAGTTTTGGAGCCAGTAAGGGAACGAAGAAGATAGTTGACAGTGGGTAAATAGGATAAAGAAGATAGCAGATATGATAGGAAAAGGGAAGGTATAACAAAATAGGAATTATGAGAATAATTGACGGTGAATGGGGACAAAATTGCGGTTAAGGGATGTTTGTCGGTTGACACAATTGGGACTTTTCTTTAGGTTTTTGACAATTTCCAAATCCTGGTATAAGTCTAAACGGAGTGTATTTTTTTGTTGAATGTTGTGTATCAACTGGACCCCATCAGGAATTTTAAGTTCATGTTTATTGACTTTTAAATAGTGTGAAAAGGCTGAAGTGGTATCTCTCTTACTGTGTTCTGCCGATCGGGTGGAAAGAGATCTGTAAGTTCTACCAATGTAGGTAGCATCGCAGTCTGAACAAGAGAGTCTGTATACCCCACTACGGCTCATGTAATGGATATGGTCTTTGGTGTTAGTTAAGCTTTTATTGAGGGTGTTATTGACTTTAAATGAGATTTTGATGTTATCACAAGAATTAGAAATGATTTGTTTGACTCGTTCAGATAATTTGGAGTTATTAAACGGTAAGGAGGCATAAATTGGAGTAGTTGTGGAAGGTGATGTGAAAGCGGATTGTTGAAGTAACTTAAGTTCTCTTTTCTGTTGAAGTTTATATTAAAACATTATATTTTTATTATTTACCTTATGCAGTGTTGATAACGTGAACAATATCAAATATCAGGTCGTGGACACCTGTGTTGATTTGAAATAATAAATGTATTATATATGTTTTAACCACACGCTTTTGACAATTCTAGTCTTAACTAGCCAAAACTAGATTTGACTGCTAAATTCAGTTAAAACTAGAAATCCCGGACGGATTTCATTTAGAGGAGTTCTCTATCGATCTAGAGCAGAACCTCTTGTGATTGCATATCGATCAAATTTACCTGACAGCGACTATCCATTTCTAAATGCAATATAGGTTTCGACACAAGACCCTTCTTTGCTTTTATATTTTTACTCTTCTTCTGTTGGCAGGTTTCACACATTGGTATAAAAGTATTGATCATACCAATTGTTATATTTGCCTATTTCCTGGCAGTTTTAGTCTTCAACCCGATCTCCATAAACAATAGCACCGTGGGCTGCTTTAATTATGTAAGCAATGTCTTTGGCAGGTGTACATAATATTGATGGGATCAATTTTAGAAGCTAGACTTTTTTATTTCGCCACCTTCAACAATTCTAAATCGTTTTAGTCTACGATTATGTAATGGTGTTTTCTTGGCAGATAGTTCCGCATCTTGTACTTCGACCATTAATTTATTGTATATGCTTTTGCTCACAATATTGCAGTGACTTTCTTTCTTCTCTGTCTCTTACATTTGTAAAATCATTTCCAAAACACATTTTTTTCACTTTCTTATATCTCTGCTCTCAATCTGATCTTTGATATTATCACTCATGGTGAATGATACACAGTGGTGTAATATAACCAATCAAAACGATGCAAAACAATCAACAGTTTCACACACTAGTTTGCTACCAACCGGCCGCCTTCGTCATTAACAAAACCCCGAACAAGCCGTAGTACTTGTCTCTTCTCGTAACAATTTTAACTGGTATTCACTAGTAATTCCAGAAAAAACTATTCGGAACTAGTTTAAACTACTCTAAATAAAATCCGTTTCTATACTAAATTTACAATCAAGATGCGCAATAGTAATAAACAAATCAAGACACGTTAAATGCTACTAGGAGCATTCCCGAATCATAATTTACAATGTATAAACTTTGGAAATCGTGATTTGGGATTTACTATAAATATACATTGTAAATTATTATTTGGGAGTGCTCCTGGTAGCATTTAACATGTCTTGGTTTGTTTATTTCTTCTACTGCATCTTGATTATAAATTTAGTATAGTTTTAACTGAATGTAACAGTCAAATCTAGTTTTGACTAGTTAAAACTAGAATTGTCTAAAGCGCATAGTTAAAACTAGTTTTTTCTAGTAAATTCGGGTTTTAACTGAAATCGGGTTTTAACGGTATACATATAGTTTTATATTGTAAAATATTTGGAAAAAAATGTTAATTTTTTCATTTACTGTTCGCATTTACACATCATTGACTGTCCGCGTCCGTTGTTGAAAGTGTCCGTCGAAGGGAGATAAAGGGTACAGGTTCATATACGGCCGTATAATTTTTGACCCGTGTTGAGCTGCCCCCCCCCCCACTTGCAAAAATTAAAAAAACAAATAGCCCTGATTTATGAGCTATTTATGAGCTTTCATATTCCGCAAACTAAAAATTTTGAGCTCGTTCCACTGAGCAGGAATTTAATACTTTAGTGGGGGGGGCTGAGTCAGCCCCCCCACTACTTAAAAATAGGAATATTGAATCGGTTTTTGCGGCAGAATTACGAGCTATTTATGAGCTCATGAAATGATATAGTTTCGATTTTTGAGCTCATCCTCTTCACCCCCAAACAACCCTTTCAATGATTTAACTTAAGAGAAAAATGCTGAGAAAACTTAAAATATATCGTATTGCGGATATAATTCCTATAGCGTATATACTCTAAGAATAAACTATTAAATCACGTGCATTTCGATTATTGAGCTACAACCCCTTCGCAAGAAAACCACCCTATCTTCCCGGCTTAAGAGAAAGTTGTACTTAAAATGCATTAAATTAATTATTTGGCGACTACATATCATTTAATAATTTATAAGGTTCCAAATTACGCGCATTTAAATCAGTAAATTGCAATTTATTTTGTATAGTGCAGTCACTGAAAGTAAAAATTAACGATTACCTTCAATTTCGGTGAACCTTCATCGATTTTCACGAAAATTGGTCAGTGGTTAGAGGATACCTCAAGAAACAAAGGTGACATGGTACCACCTTGCGCCTTTACCCTGAGGGTGGATACCGCCCCTTCTCGGGGGTGGAAATTATTTTATAAAAAATAACTGCACAAATCTATAAAAGAACAAATTATTAGCAAACTTTTTTATATAAAGTTATTAAAATAAGTCAATGCTTTTTAAGTTATTATACATCAAAAATTTTAATTATTCGTGAACAAATGCATGTTTTGAAGCGGTTTTTCGTAAATCACTGAAAAACTGTAAGTTTTTACAAAAAAGTTGATAGTACTTTTATTCGTATAGCTTATATTCTAAGAATAAACTCTTAAATCATGCGCCTTTCGATTATTGAGCTACAACCCCTTCGCAAGAAAACCATCCCATATTCCCGGCTTAAGAGAGAGTTGTACTTAAAACAATTTAAATAAATTATTTGGCGACTAGATATCGTTTAATAATTTATGAGCTCGCAAAATATACGCATCTCAATTATTGAATTGCCATTCTCTTTTTATAGTGCAGTCACTGAAGGTAAAAATCAACTATGACCTTCGATTTCGGTAAATCTCCATTCATTTTCACGAAAATTGGTGAGCGGATTTTGATGCTATCAACTTTTTCTGGAGCTCATTTTTGATAGGTATTTCTAAGTACTTTGACAAGTATTTAGTACCTAAGTGTTATAAAATGCATCTCTTTCCCGTTATTTAAGCTTGAATCCTTAGATTTGAATAGTCGCAGAAACAATATACATTTAATTACCAATGTTACTTTAAATTTACATTAACGGGTTTTTCAAGTAAGCAATTTATTATAATTCTTATTAGCTTCAATTTTAGCGATAAACACTTTTTTGTAAAAACTTACAGTTTTTGAGTTATTTATTAAAAATCGCTTTAAAGCATTTCGCATTTTCTTTCACAAAAATTAAAATATTTGATCTTTAATAACTCAAAAAGTATTGATTTATTTTAATCACATTATATTATAACAAATTTTGCTTACAATTTGTCCCTCTCTCGATTTGTGGGGTTATTTTTAATAAAATAATTTTCACCCCCGAGAAGGGGTGACATATACCCCAGGTTAAAACCCCAAGTTATTATTGTTAATTCGTGAAAATGAATGGAGATTTACCGAAATCGAAGGTCATAGTTGATTTTTACCTTCAGTGACTGCACTATAGAAAGAAAATGGCAATTCAATAATTGAGATGCGTATATTTTGCAAGCTCATAAATTATTAAACGATATGTAGTCGCCAAATAATTAATTCAAATTATTTTAAGTACAACTCTCTCTTAAGCCGGGAATATGGGATGGTTTTCTTACGAAGGGGTTGTAGCTCTATAATCGAAAGGCGCGTGATTTAAGAGTATATTCTTAGAATATAAGCTATACGAATTAAACTACTATTAACTGTTTTGTAGTTTTTCAGTGATTTATGAAAAACCGCTTCATAATATGCATTTTTTCACGAATAATTAAAATCTTTGATCTTTAATAACTTAAAAAGTATTGACTTATTTTATTAACTTTATATAATAAAGTTTGCTTTTAATTTGTTATTTTATTGATTTGTGCAGTTATTTTTAATAAAACAATTTTCACCCCCGAGAAGGGGCGGTATCCACCCTCAGGGTAAAGGCGCAAGGTGGTACCATGTCACCTTTGTTTTTTGACGTATCCTCTAACCACTGACCAATTTTCGTGAAATCGATGAAGGTTCACCGAAATTGAAGGTAATCGTTAATTTTTTACCTTCAGTGACTGCACTATATAAAATAAATTGCAATTTACTGATCTAAATGCGCGTAATTTGGAAGCTTATAAATTATTCAATGATATGTAGTCGCCAAATAATTAGTTTAATGCATTTTAAGTACAACTTTCTCTTAAGCCGGGAAGATAGGGTGGTTTTCTTGCGAAGGGGTTGTAGCTCAATAATCGAAATGCACGTGATTTAATAGTTTATTCTTAGAGTGTATAAGCTATAGGAATTATATCCGCAATACGATATATTTTAAATTTTCTCAGCATTTTTCTCTTAAGTTAAATCAATTAAAGGGTTGTTTGGGGGTGAAGGGGATGAGCTCAAAAATCTAAACTATATAATTTCAAGAGCTCATAAATAGCTCGTAATTCTGCCGCAAAAACCGATTCAATATTCTTATTTTTAAGTAGTGGGGGGCTGACTCAGCCCCCCCCCCCCCACTAAAGTATCAAATTCCTGCTCAGTGGAACGAGCTCAAAATTTTTAGTTTGCGGAATATGAGAGCTCATAAATAGCTCATAAATCAGGGCTATTTGTTTTTTGATTTTTGCAAGTGGGGGGGGCCAGCTCAACACGGGTTAATTTTTGTTTTAAAAATCGTCTGTATAGAGGAGGTGTCCGACGAAAAGAGGTGTCGGTTTAGAGAGAGTTTATTGTATAAATTGATGGTATTATTATTGAACAAGTAATGGAAATAAAGTACCTTGGCATTACATTGTCAAGTTACGGAGACCTGGACAAAGAATTGAAAAATCAATTACAAAGAACAAATAGACTGGCAGAATGCCTTAATAACACTATATGGCGAACCCGACATATGTATTAACACCGAGATGAAGTCAAGAATTTACAAAGCCAGTGTAAGACCAATAATGACATATTATGCATAAAAAAAAAGACCCGATACAGCCTCAACACAAAGACTACTGGAAACGGCAGAGATGAGAGTACTGAGAAGAATTACAGGAAATACACTGAGAGATCAAAAGAGGAGTGAATATATCAAAAGACAATCTTACGTACAGTGTATAAACGAATGGACACTAAATAGAAAAAGAGAATGGAACAACCACATAACCAGAATGGGGGAGACACGTGTGGTCAAAATAGCAAGAGATAAATCACCAATTGGCAGAAGTATCGGACGACCGCGCAAGAGATGGACAACCTTCCATGGAGGTATCAATCCACCAATGAACAAGCAGAATTGCTTATAAAGAGGAAGAAGAAGAAGAAATTGACTCACAGTGTTTGTGGCTCGTCTATTTTGTGAACGATTTGTTCAAAGCAACTTAAAGAAAGCAACGAATAATGATTACTTAAAAGCGGTTAACTGACGTCAATTTTTAGAGATTCTTCTTCGTCCTGGACTGCGTTTGCCTGCTATTTTCTCTTGCATAATATTTTGTCATAATATTTTGTAGCAACCTGTATTTGGGACCTCTCATTACATGTTCGAAATACTCGAGCTTTCTCTCCTTGATGTTTTTTATAGTCTAATTTTAGTCTTGCTGAGACGTTCTGGTATTGTGGAGTTTTGAATTTTCTTCACCCAAGAAACTTTTAAAATTCTTCTACGGCACAACATTTCAAAAGCCTTAATGTAACCGGGAGTAGTAAATAAATATCAGTATGGCTCTAGATTGCTCTTAAACACTTTATTTCATTTAGTAAAAACAAAAGTTGACTTCTATCCAATCTTTTTAAAACGTCATATAAATTTGCAACATGTTCAGCATCATCTCTCCCTGTTACCACTACATCATCCAAGTAATTCACCGTCCCTGCACAACCCTGTAACACCTTCTCTACTGTCTGCTGGAAAATTGCACAAGCTGGCTTGGTACCGTAAGGTAAACGGTTAACTTTAAATATACCATACGGTGTGCTCCACGCAAGAAGTTCTGCTGTCTCTGGTTCTACCTGCAATTGATTGTATGCATTTAAAAAATCTATTTTGATGAACTGTTTTCCTCCTTGTAACGCTGCAAATAGATCCTCAATTCTGGGAATGGGGTGGTTAACATTTTGCAAATATTTATTTATTGTGACTTTGTAATTAGCACAAACTCTGACATCTATTCCATTAGCCTTGTACACTGGTACTAACGGTGTTCCCCAGTTTGCATTGGGTACTAGCTCTATCACTTTACTTTCTTTTAATTTCTCGATCTCTTCAACTACTTTTTCCCTAAATGCAAATGGTATCGGAACTGGTTTCCGAAAAATAGGTGTAACCCCTTTTTCAATTTCTAATTTAATCTTTTCATATTTAAACGTCCCTAACTCATTCTTAAACAAATTTGCAAACTTACTTATAATATCTTCTGCCGTTGGTTTTTGACAAACCGTATGCAATACTGAGCTAACTCTACTTACTTTACTGTCATCTAAATATACATCTGGACCCTTCAAACTTAAACCAAAATCATACCAAATATCACGGCCTAATAAACATTTTGTAGCCCCCTCAACAATCAAAAAAATGCATTCTTTTTCTCTATTGTTTATCCTAAAAAGTAATCTAATTTGCCCTTTTGGAGTAACCACCGAGCCATGATAAACTTTTAACATAATTGTAGTTGGTTCCAGATTTACCTGAGAAAACTTTTCTTTATAAATGTTATATGGTAAACAAGACAGTCCTGCTCCCGTATCAACCTCAAACGTTATGGGTACATTATTAAGTAATACCTGCATTTTGATTGGCTCTAATAAGTCATTCTCTAAACTAAAAATATCAATATTAAAGAAATCCAATGTCTGGACCTCTGGCTCTTCGTCTGCCTGAATATTAAAATTTTTGTAAATTTTTGTTTTACAAGCCCTAAAAATGTGCCCCTTCTTTTTACAGTTTTTACACTTGTAACTCTTAAATTTACAATTTTTAAAATCGTGATTGGCTTTATTACAATGAAAACATAATACATGATTAGCATTTACCTTAATATCTGTCTTTTGGTAATTTTCCGAACTTGCCTTAAAGTGTCCTTGCTTCACTTCAGTGTGCCTTTGTGCACTTGCCTTACTCTCACCATAGTTGATATCCACCTCTCTAGCTTCCCTCATCGAAGCTTCTTTTGACAGCAATTTCTAGCAGCTCTTTCAACTCTTTCTTATTGGGGTCTTCTTCACACAACCTATCTAAAATTGGGCCTGGTCTCATCCCTACAACAAATTTTTCCTGGACTCTATATAGTAGATTCGTTTTAAAATCGCACTCTGCTGCCACATTTTTTACTTTAATAAACCAATCATTGATGGACTCCTGACCTTGTTTCAATGAATCAAACTTTATTCTTTGTCTATATAAAGAAACTCTAGGTTTAAATTGACTAGCCAACAATCTAATAATTTCCTCATAGCTCTTATCTTTTGGCTTAGCCGGTGAATATAAATTTTTCAAAATTTTATAACTATCTTCACTTAATAGTGTCAACAATACAGCTACCTTTCGATCAGCTTCAATTAAATTCGCCAACAAATACTGCTCCAATCTTTCTTCGAACACTTCGAAGTCACCACCTTGCTGAAAACCTGCTAGGGCTGAAATATTCCCAGCATTTACTATCGTCAGATTCGCTGTGGTTTGATTTGGGGCCGTTCCCTCGTGGTCTACCATGTTGAGACTCAAAATACTTAAATAATAATTGGAAATCTACCTAGTTTATCTCGTCGCCAATTAATGTAACCGGGAGTAGTAAATAAATATCAGTATGGCCCTAGATTGCTCTTAAACACTTTATTTTCATTTAGTAAAAACAAAAGTTGACTTCTATCCAATCTTTTTAAAACTTCATATAAATAACTTCATCTCTCCCTGTTACCACTACATCATCCAATAGTCTAAGAGCTAGTGAACCTTTTGACTAACGGTCGTCCTGTAAGGCTAAAAATTTGTAGAGTGATAATTCATAGCACACCAAAGCTAAAAACCATGACCTGGCAGGCCTCAGCGGTGCACGTGTATCTACCAGGTGAATCGAAAAGTGCAAATTTAGGGGGTAAAATAAACTTTCTCCTGTAAGGTTTAAATTTAAGTATGTGTTTGAGTAAGTCATTTAGAAGAAATGTGTACAATGACAGGCGATTCTGAAGAGCATAAGACCTTGCCAGGCGAGGGGAAAGATTAGGGGTTTTTCCTAAAATTATTCTTTTTGCATCGAACAAATTTTTTTTAGGCTTTTTGAATCATTCCAAACAGAAAAGGTCCTTAGTTATTTTTCTCTTAAGTTAATAGTTTTTGTTATATAAGCGATTGAAAATTTTGAAAATTGCGAAATCGGCCATTTTTAACCCAAATCGGACATTTTTCTAAAAATTTCAATATTGGCAAGGTACGCAGATATTCCTTAAACATTGATTGATGAAATCCCGAAGAGTTTTTTGCAATAAAATATCGAAAACCGCTTTGTTTTTTAATTGCTAATCAAGCGGGCGCTACACTGTAGTATAATTGAGGACGTTTGAGCTTGCATAAATTCATTATCTCGAGAATGGGCAAATTTGAAGAGAAATCCTCAGACAGGTCGATTTTTATTTTTGAATTAGGACTTTTTGGTATATATATAATACTAGTGACGTCATCCATCTGGGCGTGATGACGTAATCGATTTTTTTTTAAATAAGAGTAGGGGTTGTGTGATAGCTCATTTGAAAGGTTATTTAATTCTCTATTCAGTAATATAAACATTAACATAATTATTTATACAGGGTGTACAAAAAAAATTTTTTCTTCTATTTGTCAAATTTAATCAAAGTTAATTTAATAAAAAAAAATTTTTTGTACACCCTGTATAAATAATTATGTTATTGTTTATATTAGTGAATAGAGAATTAAATAACCTTTCAAATGAGCTATCACACAACCCCTACTCTCATTTAAAAAAATCATCGATTACGTCATCCCGCTCAGATGGATGACGTCACTAGTATTATATATATGCCAAAAAGTCCTAATTTAAAAATAAAAATCGACCTGTCTGAAGATTGCTCTTGAAATTTGCCAATTCTCGAGATAATGAATTTATGCCAACTCAAACGTCCTCACTTATACTACAGTGAAGCGTCCGCTTGATTAGCAATTAAAAAACAAAGGGGTTTCCGATATTGTATTGCAAAAAACTCTTTGGGATTTCATCAATCAATGTTTAAAGAATATCTACCTACCTTGGCAACTTTGAGATTTTAAGATAAATATCCGATTTGGGGTTAAAAATGGTCGATTTCGCAATTTTCAAAATTTTCAATCGCTTATATAACAAAAACTATTAACTTAAGAGAAAAATCACCAAAGACCTTTTCTGTTTGGAATGATTCAAAAAACTTAAAAAAAATTTGTTCGATGCAAAAAAAATAAATTTAGGAAAAACCCCTAATCTTTCCCCTCGCCTGGCAAGGTCTTATGCTCTTCAGAATCGCCTGTCATTTTACACATTTCTTTTAAATGACTTACTCAAACACATACTTAAATTTAAACCTTAAAGGAGAAAGTTTATTTTACCCCCTAAATTTGCACTTTTCGATTCACCTGGTAGATACACGTGCACCGCTGAGGCCTGCCAGGTCATGGTTTTTAGCTTTGGTGTGCTATGAATTATCACTCTACAAATTTCTAGCTTTACAGGACGACCGTTAGTCAAAAGGTTCACTAGCTCTTAGACTACAAGTAATTCACCGTCCCTGCACAACCCTGTAACACCTGGCTTCTATCTAATATCTAACTAAAAACTAAGGTTATGTCCCTTTTTGCGGGAACCAGTGTGTCGACAGCTGTCACATGCGTTCAGCCAAGTCTACATGTGTTAAGGCGTGTCTACACTGTTTCTCACGATACTACAAGCCTCAAGGCGATTTAGATCGATTTTATTCACAGTCCAGGACTCGACACCATAAAGTAAGCCCAAGATCAGGTATAAGCGAAATGGGCGGATCCTCAATGCCAAATCCCTTTGTTTAGATTATGTATTAAACCATTTCATGTTATAAAATCACTGGTCCTTTTTAAACGCTTTTATTTAGTTCAATAGTTTGCATCAAACCTTTAGACGTTAATTTGACTGCCTTTTCTTCAATGAAAATGAATGAAAATTTGCACACATATGCATTCGCGGGAAGAATACACGAATAGTCAATAAAAAAAATTATGTTTATTAATTGTTTAAATAAAAAAAAACGATTTTAATGGAAAATGCTTAAATTCTCTTGTTTTTTACAATGTAGAAACTTGAAACTTTTACCTTTTGTAGCTAATGATATAAACTATACATAATTTCCACTTTTTACGTTAATTTTTTACGTTATGCTTCATAGATAAACAACGAAGTTTCAAATTTTGAACGCTCATATTTGTTTATATAAAAATCGGCGTTTATGGTAGGGGAGCCCAAGCGGGGATTTTTGCAGTTACTTGAGCGCGTCAGATTATCATATGGGGAGAACCTGGTACCCTTCAGATGTACCTCTGCCATATATTGGCTCTTATCACAGGGAAGTTAATTATGGGGGGCCCGAAAAAAAAATCTATCCTTAAAAATATTCGAAATTGTCAGATTAAGATAAAGTAATTTAAGTACATGCAAAAGAGTGTATATTTCAAAAATCTGACGATTTGAGCGGGGCGTAAGAAAACGCGTGAATCAAAATTTTCACATAAAAAAGCGAATCTTTCGCGAAATGAACGTCTGATCGAAAAACTAAAAAATACGTCTTCAATATTTTTCAAAAATCGATTGAATCGTACCAAACATGGGGGGTAAATTTAAAATTTTAAATTGAAACCCGCGATATTTCGCAAAATAAACATCAGATCGAAAAACTGCAAAATACAATTTTATTATGATTTGGAAAAATCTATCGAATGGTATCAAACATGACCTCCCACGGAGGTGGGGTTGGAGGTTACTTTAAAATTTTAAATGAAAGCCCCAAATTTTTATTGCAGATTTGGATTCTTTACGTAAAAATAGGCAAATTTCATTCGAGACATTTTTTCAAGCTATGGATAGATGGCGCTATAATCGGAAAAATGATTGTTGGAAATGGAAAATTAAATTAAAAAGTGGAAAGTTTCCACCAAAAATGGAAAATTTTACTTAACTTTTTTTGGTTTTAGGACCTAACAATCACAACCCAATAGGTCTCCATACCGCTCGAGTGACTGCAAATTTAGCATACTTTGTTCCCCTATTATTCGTGTCAAATTTCAATGTGATACGAAACAAAACGATAGCTTTGTGTGAAAACCTCGTATCTCATTTCACAGAAAATTTTACAGGAGAGACTTTAAACTTAATTTCTCCATACTATAACTTAAAACAAAAAAAAACTATGTTTACATATTTTTGATTCTGAGTATGTTTAGATCATTACATACACATTTTTCATATATATTTTGGGATAGAGTATGCAGAAATTCAGTTTAAAGTCACTCATGTAAAATTTTCTGTACAATGAGATAAGAGGTTTTCACACTAAGCCATCGTTCAAACAAACCTCGAATTAAAAAAATTCCTGTTTTTATCGTAGTCTTAGAAAAACCACCGGTAGAGAGGTTTTGTGCTACAATTAACATTAACGCATTCGTTTTGGTGTATTAATTAAACGCTTTTCTTTAGTTCAATCGTTCGGGTCAAATCTTTGGACGTTTGGACGAAAATGATTAAAATCTCTTGTTTTTTACAATGACGAAACTTGAAACTTTTACAGATGGTAGCTAGTTATATGAACTAAACACAATTTCACTTTTTACGTTAATTGTTTACCTTATGCAATAAAGTTTCAAATTTTTTGCCGATTCCGACTACTTTTCATGTTTGTACCTACATCATATTATGTTTTATACATATTTCAATAAACATGACGATATATTTTAATGTTTGAAAGTGTAAGACTAAAAAGTAAAAAATAAAAAATATGAAAATAAAAAAATTTTTTAAGAAACGCTTTTCTTTAGTTACGAGTGCCTAAAATTAAAAATATTATAAAAAATCAACTAAAAAGCAAAAAATAAAAAAAATTGAAAAAATTTAACACATTCGTTAAAGAAAAGCGTGGGTCGAAAACCGTTTATTCGATGAAGACGCGCCACGATTTTCTTTAACGAATGTGTTTGATTTGTGTGATTTTTTCAATTTTTTTTATTTTTTGCTTTTTAGTTGATTTTTTAAAATATTTTTAATTTTAGGCACTCGTAACTAAAGAAAGGCGTTTCTTAAAAGTTTTTTTTTCATATTTTTTATTCTATATTTATATTAATTGCCTTTTTTAATCCATTTTTTAGTCATTATTCTACTTTTTTGATCTATATACCTACTATACGCTTAACATATCTGAGTACTGATCTTGGACTTAAACTCAGAGATCATTTTAAATAAGATTTGAGCTGTAAACAGTTTTAAGCTTTTATAAAATGTGCTTACAAACTTAAACATTTAAAAATAGTTGAAAGACTGAGTTTGTACACACTTGAATGAATAAGGGAAAATGAAAATGTAGTATGTCAAAGTGTGTAAATAATTTATTTCCTTAGCTGAGCGCTTTCGACATAAACGTCATCATCGGAGCTAATGCTAAAATAAAAAAAGAGATCTTGTAAGAAAAAGAAGTACAAAACTCTTTTTTTACTTACGTCAAATACTAAGAAAGTACCGCTACATAGAGGTGTAAACAAGTGCATCTTAGGAATGTAAATTTGATTTTTAAATGGTGAATGCTAACTTAGTCCTCCGTACAACAGCAAACAGCAAAAAAAACAGAAAGAAACGGCCACATACACGTTGCACAAAAACATATAAACTTTTTTCATGGTACGGGTGTCGATATCACCCGTCCATCCTTGGCCTAGTAACAACAGCTGACTGACAAGGTCGGATATTCAAATCTGCTTTCATCTGTCAACGTCAACGCAGAACAGATGAAAGCAGATTTGAATATCCGACCTTGTCAGTCAGCTGTTTTTACTAGGCCAAGGATGGACGGGTGATATCGACACCCGTACCATGAAAAAAGTTTATATGTTTTTGTGCAACGTGTATGTGGCCGTTTCTTTCTGTTTTTTTGCTGTTTGCTGTTGTACGGAGGAGTAAGTTAGCATTCACAATTTAAAAATCAAATTTACATTCCTAAGATGCACTTGTTTACACCTCTATGTAGCGGTACTTTTTTAGTATTTGACGTAAGTAAAAAAAGAGTTTTGTACTTCTTTTTCTTACAAGATCTCTTTTTTTATTTTAGCATTAGCTCCGATGATGACGTTTATGTCGAAAGCGCTCAGCTAAGGAAATAAATTATTTACACACTTTGACATACTACATTTCCATTTTCCCTTATTAAACATTTAAGATGATTTCATATACTAATGATATTATTCTCGTTAATTTTAGCTGGGAAAACAACAGCACTATGAGCTAGGACAATTTACTAGGAAAAGATATAGTAAATGGCTGCCAAAGAGATATGACAAAGCTGATTTCTACGCCCAGACTACAGATGTAGATCGAACACATATGTCAGGACAAACAAATCTATACTCACTATATCCAGCCAAAGAAGATCAAGTATGGAGAAGGCAAACTGATTGGCAGCCCATTCCACTACATCCAGCCGATTCCAATATCTGGGAAACATTCCCCAGCTGTGCTGCTTATACAACAGAATTAGCCAAAGTTCTTGCGTCTGATTTGTATAAAGCTATAGATAAACAATATGCAGAGGTATATTCATATTTATCACGCTATTCAGGTGAAAATATTACAACTCTATCAAAAGTGTACCCCGTGTTCGACAGTCTGAAAAGTGAATCTACTGCTGGTCTTCGTCTTCCACGGTGGGCTTCAAAGATATATCCAGAGCCACTAACACAACTGATGGGATATTATTTCCATTCAATGGTTTTCACCACTAAACAACAGCGATATTGTAAGTGGATTTTCAAGTAAATATGTTGACATGATAATCAAACTGTTCTTAATATAGCTCCATGACAGTATTTTAAATCTTAGTTTCATTATTTCAAACGTTATGATACAAAAATCGCAGATTACTTAATCAATATTGAACATATTTAAGCATTATTTTTCTTTTTAATCGATAGCTAATTTAACTAATTTCAAATTGAAAATATTTTCAAATTCTTTGCAATATTTTTTCATTTTATGCTGTTATAATAAAGGTAGCCAATTATTAAACATATTATTTTTATCTGATAGAAATAATCTTCAAAATTACAAAGCTAGCTAGCACAATCTAAAATACAAAATGGAATAATTTTTATCTGCGTTTGAACAAAATTTTATAAATAAAATATAATTTCTTTTAGTTTAGGCGCCAAATAGAGGTCACCGTGTCATTTTCAATTCTGATGGACAAACTCAACGGTGTCTTATGGATTTTGGGCTGCTTATTACGAATTTCGAGGGGGGATTTCGATCCGAGTGGTCAAAAAATTGTTATAAACAATTTAATTGTTTATAAATTGTTTATAAGGCTCTGGCTCATAAACTAAAAGAGATAAAAAAATGTTTCAAATAAAATTTGTTCCCTAATAAAAAACGAGGAAACAACCGTTTACTAAACTTAAATCCGACAATTAGAACTCAAGATATTGTAAAATTAGTGCACAATACAAATTGCAAATTGCAAAATAAGTATTTTTCGAAGCGTTACCGATCGTAACTCGGCTTCTATGCATGCAAATGAGCCTTATAAAGTGTCCTTTTAAAGCTTTATTAAGAGGTTTCCAAACAAAGTTTGTTAAATTATTTGATCTTCATTTGTTTTAAAGTTATACCCGTTTGAAATTATAATTTTCTTAAAAAAATTGTACATTAATTTGTTTATAAAGGTTTCAAGCAAACTTGAGCTATAAACATTTATAGCTTAATTAACAATATAGATAAAACAACTCAAAAGGAACAATTTGAGCTTACGAAAATGTTCGTAAGTTTATTTTTGGCTAAGATGTCGATATTTTAATGGCGCGCTATGAGGCGCAAGATTGGCTCACAGTCAAGTAAGTATGTATTTTTATCAATCATAACTCAGCTTCTACGCATGAAAATGAGCCAATATGTGATATCCATATAAAAATGGATCGAGTTCCTTTGCAGCATCATCATTGCATATAAAACGAGCATTTATGATGTGGCGGCATACACACAATTGACGGGCCTTGATGATGCTGCAAAAGAACTAGATCCACTTTATATGGATATTATATAGATAATTAGACTCTGAAGCCTCAAAAAGTTTTAGTTTTACTGCCTACAAGAACAGACTTGTACCACCATGTAACTGTTAAAATTTCGCT
The DNA here is from genome assembly GCF_917563875.1 of Diabrotica virgifera virgifera. NCBI lineage: Eukaryota > Metazoa > Arthropoda > Insecta > Coleoptera > Chrysomelidae > Diabrotica > Diabrotica virgifera. Next base: position 45,226,958 of record NC_065445.1, on the reverse strand, counting down.
AAGAACTTATGCAGATGTAAAAAAAGCTGATATTCCCTGTATATCTCTATGCAGATTTGCAGATGCATGAAAAAAATGTTTGTAAAAATAGTATTAATAAATAATGTCAACTTACTTTTTAGTTATACTTCTAAAATATTAGTTTTTAATGTTTTTTTCTCATTTATTGCAAAAAATAGAAGACAATGTAAATAGAATGAAAGGTGATACGAGGTACAGTATGATGATTTAATTATAAGAATTATATGATAAAATTTTATTAGGATCTTCAAAAATGAAAAATGAAGATAACGTATGTAAACATAGAAATTATAATTTGCATCGAGAAGTTAGCGCGTGAACCTTTACGCGGTGAACCGGTCTTGCGCCTCATAGCGCGCGCCATTAAAATATAGATATCTTGGCCAAAAATAAACTTATCAACATTTTCGTAACCTCAAATTCTTCCTTTTGAGTTTTTCTATCATTATTGTTCATCAAAGTATAAATGTTTATAGCTGAAATCTGCTTGAAACCCTTATAAACAAATGAATGTACAATATTTTTAAGAAAATTGTAACTTCAAACGGGTATAACTTTAAAACAAATGAAGATCAAGTAATTTAACAAACTTTTTTTGGAAGCCTGTTAATTAAGCTTTAAAGCGACACCTTCTAGGACTTATTTGCATGCGTAGAAGCCGAGTTACGATCGATAAAGCTTCGAAAAATACTTATTTTGCAATTTGCAATTTGCATTGTGCACTAATTTTACAATATCTTGAGTTCTAATTGTTAGATTTAAGTTTAGTAAACGGTTTTCTCTTCGTTTTTTATTAAGGAACAAATTTTATTTGAAACACTTTTTTTTTATCTCTTTTAGTTTATGAGCCAGAGCCTTATAAACAACTTATAAACAATTAAATTGTTTATAACAATTTTTTTACCACTCAGATCGAAATCCCCCCTCGAAATTCGTAATCAGCAGCCAAAAATCCATAATAAACCGTTGAGTTTGTCCATCAGAATTGAATATGACACGGTGACCCCTCTCGCGCCTAGACTATTTCTCTTGTTTTAGTTTCAGGAACTCTTCTGAATTCGATTCTAAACTATTTTGACAACAAAATAAATGGTTCAGTAACCCAACAGTTCAAAATGTACAGCGGGCATGACACAAATGTTGCAGGTCTGTTGAGCTCGCTTAATGCGTTTAATCCACCTTCTCCTCCAGAATTTGCGAGCAGTGTATACTTCGAATTAAGAAACATTTCAGGATACTATTTTGTAAACGTATGGAGCAAAGACGGATCCAACTTCAAAGAGGTATCTATAAGGGGATGTGCTCTGGATTGTCCTTTAAATGAAGTTAGACAAAGGTTGAATGAGATAGTTCTAGATGTTGATACCAGAACCGAAGAGTGTAGTGCCGAAACGACATTCGAAACTCTTGCAGCCAAAAATATGTACAATAAGCTTATTGAAACTGGTGAAATTGAACGTCTTAAAAGCAAATTTTAAAATAAACTTATTTAATCTGGTTTAAATACACTGTAATAAAAGTAGATTTCTAAGTGAATGCATAATCATTTTCCTTGAAACTTTAACTCTTAAAATCTAACGAATGAATCTCGTACATGTCTTAAATATCTATAATAACCTCTATAATTTTGAGAGGTAAATCATCGTACCTGTAATATGCACAGCATAGGTAGGTGAAATTTTCTGCCTAAACTACGCCATAGAGATTGGCATGATTTGGCACTGTATGAAAACACTGTCACTTCTCACGGCATTTCGATTTGACTGTGGGGAATAAAATGGAGACGAGACAAAAAGAAATGAACCTTAAGAGACCGCAAATTGAGTTTCACTTTTAAGTCAAGAAATAAAAATGCAGGAGACCTCAGATGCTACCCCAAATAGGTCCAGATATACTAAACCTTTGGTATACTAAAACAACTAAGAAATCTTTTTGAGTCTTTTTTTCTCTGTTTTCAGTGGTCATGTCAAGGCATATTTTTCTTGCTGTCTTATGTTTCTTCTAATTGGCAATCATGAAAGTTGATGAAGGCAAATTTAGAAAGTGTTGACCACCATAGAACTAACGAGTCCGATGACGTAAACATACTGCCATACGACATATACAGTGCGTCCATAAAGTAATGAATAAATTCATTATTTCATAAACCGGCGACTTTCGCGAAAAATCCCGAAACAGGTCGATTTTTATTTTTAATTTACGATTTTTTGGCATATATATCATACTAGTGACGTCATCCACCTGGGCACGATGACGTAATCGATGATTTTTTTAAATGAGAATATGGGTCATATGATAGCTCATTTGAAAGGGTATTCAATTCTCTATTCACTAATGTAAACATTAACATAATTATTTATACAGGATGTGCAAAAAAACATTTTTTAAATTAAAATAATTGAGACAGAAAGAAGAATGTATGTAATTTATTTAATTCAAAATGCGTTTTACTACTGTCAGAAAACAGAAAAAAAAATTTATTTGACAAATAAACATTGATTTTCGCATAAACGAAATGTTCAAACTGACAAGAGGCAGGTGGGTGCAGCTTTAACATTGAATTTAAGCGAAAAACAATATTTATTTGTCAAAAAAACATTTTTTCCTATTTTCTGACAACATTAAAACGTATTTTGAATTAGATAAATTACATACATTCTTCTTTTTGTCTCAATTATTTTAATTTAAAAAATGTTTTTTTTTAACACCTTGTATAAATAACTATGTTAGTGTTTACGTTATTGAATAGAGAATTTAATACCCTTTCAAATGAGCTATCACATGACCCATATTAACATGAAATTAAAAATAAAAATCTACCTGTTTGGGATTTTTCTTTAAAGTCGCCGCTTCACGAAATAATGAATTTATGCGTTACTTTATGGACGCACTGTATATTAATGAACAACGTAATAGAGAAATATCTTAAAGCAACACCCAGAAATAAAAACATGAATGGATAACAGAAGAGATTTTACAATTGATGGATAAATGAAGAGAGTCTAACGGAATGGTGAAAAGGACGAAGAATACAAAAGGGTACATAAATATAATAATTCAAAAAAATAACCGAAGCAAAAAGAAATCGCCGGAAACAAAATGTGTCGAAATAGAAAAACTGCAACAAAGGCAAAATTTTTATAATTTAGATAAAAAGGTAACAGAGTTCATATCGATTATCAAGAGAACATCTTTGCATATCATGCTAAACATGGATGGCAAACTGCTAGAGTCGGCCGAAGATAACCTGAAAGAATGGAAAAGCTATATCAAAGTTCTTTTTAACGACATACGTGAAGAGCTAAGAAGAGGGGACCGAAGAACCGAAAGAACGAAGGACAAGAAATTCTGTAAACTGAAATAATTATAAATGCCATTAATCAACTCAAACAAATAAGAGTCCAGGTCCGGATGGAAAATATCCAGAAATGTTAAGATTGATCAGTGAAGAAAACATTGAAGTATTTTCCCTTTTATTCAATCACATTTATGATACGCACGTGTTAAATGGCAAAGAACAAGGAACCCATTGGATAAAACGGCGCTAGATTAACACATCAACTACGCACAATGTTGCAACAAGTTCGAAACGATGACTTTGAATACTACATTACAAATCTATCTCCTAAAGATCACTCTTTATGGCGAGCGACTAAAAAATTTAAAAGCCCGACTACACCCATACCACCAATTAGAAAATCCGACGGAGATTGGGCTCAATCTGACAACGAAAAAGCAAATGAATTTGCAGAACACCTGACCTCTTCGACAATGCAAATGACGAAGCGATCAAAAACTTTCTAAGCGCTCCCTGCCAACTATCGCCTCCTGTCAAAACATTCTCACCTACAGAAATTCGCAAAGAAATTAGAAACTTTTCAAAGCTCCAGGTTACGATCTTATAGGGGGAGAATTTTTGAAACACTTGCCTAGAAAAGCTGTCGTCCTACTAACAATAATTTTCAACTCAATGCTACGATTATGTTATTACCCTATACAATGGAAATACGCCCAAATAATAATGATCGCTAAATCAGGTAAACCACCTACTAAACCTAATTCATACCGTCCCATCAGCTTACTACCTGTTATGTCTAAGGTATTTGAAAGACTAATTCTGAATATAATTCAAGATCTTGTTGACGTCGATGAACTTATACCACAGCATCAATTTGGTTTCCGTCAGCATCACTCCACCATTCAGCAATGCCATCGAATCATTAACACAATAAAAAGCTGCTTGGAAGAAAAGAAAATATGCGCTTCTGTTTTTCTTGACGTAAAGCAGACATTTGACAAGGTTTGGCACGACGCCGACGGTCTCTTATATAAATTGAAAACACACATGCCTCACCAAATATATCCCATTCTCAAATCCTACATTAACGAATGATATTTTCAAGTCAAAGTTAACGCTTCAACATCAAACTTTCATCCTATCCATTGTGGAGTTCCGCAAGGAAGTGTTCTTGGTCCATTCCTATACCTCCTCTATACAGCAGACATACCTACCAATAATTATATCCTAATGGCTACTTTTGCTGATGATACAGCAATTCTAACTTCAGACGCAGATCCTGAAAATGTTGCAAACAAACTTCAGGATTACCTACAAGGGCTACAAACCTCTCTTGAACAATGGAAGATTAAAGTTAACGCCGAAAAATCGACAGCAGTTACTGTCACAACAAGAAGACAAACATGTCCCCAAGTACACATCAATAATATAACAATTCCACAAAAATCTGAAGTAAAATATTTAGGGCTGCATCAAGATCAGAAGCTTACTTGTAAAACATACAGTGCTAGTCAAAAGTCCGTACCCCCCCTCGTATCTTTTGAACGGTTATACTTATAATAGTGGAATTTGGAGGGAGGAAATAAACGGATATAGGCTTCTTAACTAGTCATGACAGGTGACGTAATAGTGACAGATGACGTTACAGCGCCACTATGACAGATAATTTTAAATGGGACCTTATGGCAAGTGATACCTCGTTTGAAAGGTATTGAAAATACCTACCCAGTCATACTATTTTTTTTTGGGGTTTAAGTTGATTTTGATTTTGGTGAATAAATTAAATAAATATAACATTGTAGTTTCGTATTTAACTAATAAAAATTCAAATGTCCGCCTATGGTTTTTTTGTCAAAAAAGTTGACGTTTTTCAGTTCTCTAGTAGTTTTTACGTCAACGTCAACCTTTTTGACAAGTAATCATAGGCGGAGGTTTGAATTTTTATTAATTAAATGCGAAACTACAATTTTATATTATTTCATTTATTCATCAAAATGAGCTTAAACCCAAACAAAATTAGTATGACTGAATAGGTATTTTCAATACCTTTCAAACGAGGTATCACTTGCCATAAGGTCCCATTTAAAATTATCTGTCATAGTGGCGCTGTAACGTCATCTGTCACTATTACGTCACCTGTCATGATTGGTTAAGAAGCCTACATCCGTTTATTTCCTCCCTCCTAATTTCACTATTATAAGTATAACCGTTCAAAAGATACGAGGGGGGTACGGACTTTTGACTAGCACTGTATATCAAAGCCAAACGAACACAGCTAAATATAAAAGTTAGACAAATGTACTGGCTACTTGGAAATAAGTCGAAATTATCACTCGAGAATAAAATACTGATCTACAACAAGACGTCAAACACTAAAAAACTTACACAGGAACCAAAACGCCAGAATGAATATCGATGGTTCCACGTCCGTAGAAGAAGAAATTAGGAGGGAGAGAATACAAGGATGTATTTTGTCACCCCTACTACACTGACCGGCACAAAAAATGACCACCCCACAAAATGGGTAATTTTTGATGTCGTGAATTTTCTAAATCTGTTGTCCGATTTAAGTGATTTTTTTAAGATTTCATACCCTTATTTTTTACAATATCGCTGTAATAAAATTATTGCTAGACAGGTAAATGATCATTGCATACCGGGTGTACCAATCAAACTGTGTCTTATTCTCAAAGTTCACCACACCCTGCGTAATATTCTAGCATTTATAAAATATTGAAATTAAAACTCAACTATAGCCGCAGGTTTTCTTAACATTCTTTTTTTTTATTCATGCGCTTATGTTGGATAATAAAAAAGTTAGGTACTTTAACAACTAGCCGTGTTCTTCATTAATACATGGTCTTTCTAAATAAGTGCGGTAAACTTTAAGGGGCAAATCTGCATAAAAAATAATGGCAGTTTGCTTTATAAACACATTTCGACAAAATGCTTCTTTTCCGAGATACTGGATGTTGAATTATTTTCTTACAAAATGATGTTTTATTTATCGCTCTAGAACCGGTTGAGATATGCAAATGAAATTTGGTAGGTTCTAAAAGACAGCTATTGCACATTTTTTGACATGCAATTAAGAATTTTATATTTACCATTGGCGTGCATGCGGGTAATATTACCCGCCATATTACCCGTATGCGCGCCAATGGAAATTATAAAATCCTTAATTGCACGTCAAAAAATGTGCAATAACTGTATCTTAAAACCTACCAAATTTCATTTACATATCTTAACCGGTTTTAGAGCAATAAATAAATCGTCAGTTTGTAAGAAAATAATTCAACATCCAGTATTTCGGAAACGAAGCATTTGCCCACATGTGTTTATAAAGCAAACGGCCATTATTTTTTTATGTAGATTTGCCCCTTAAAGTTTGTCGCACTTATTTAGAAACATCCTGTATTAATGAAGAACATGGCTAGTTGTTAAAGTACCTAACTTTTTTCTTATCCAACATAAGCGAGTAATGTACAAGTAACCAAACTTATCTATATTTGGGTGTCACATGCAGCAGCTTAAACTTATTAGTTCCTATGTCTATAAATAGTTTACTTTGTTGTATATTCACTTTGCAATTTCTATAAATTGTTGCAATATATCGATTTTGTTTTTTTTTCTTTACTTTATTAACTTTGTATTTATGTATATTTTTTTTATATTGACGATTTATCAAATTTCGGAAAATTGTATTTGTTCTTGTTATTGTTAGATATTATTTATTTATTTTTTCTGACTTTAATTAAGCTTTGTCCATAAAATTTGTATTTTCAGTGACAATAAAGCATATTTCTATTCTATTCTATTCTACGAATCAAAAAAACAGAATGTTAAGAAAACCTGCGGCTATAGTTGGGTTTTAATTTCAATATTTTATAAATGCTAGAATAGTACACAGAGTGTGGTGAACTTTGAGAATAAAACACAGTTTGATTGGTACACCAGGTATACAATGATCATCTACCTGTCTAGCAATAATTTTATTACAGCGACATTGTTAAAGAATAAGGCTATAAATTTTTAAAAAAATCACTTAAATCGGACAACAGATTTAGATAATTCACGACATCAAAAATTACCCATTTTGTGGGGTGGCCATTTTTTGTGCTGCTCAGTGCATTTAACCTCTATCCCGAATTTTTATTTAAAGAGGCACTGAATGATTCCAAGGATGGACTCAAGGTAAATGGCGTAAATATCAACAGCATCGGATACGCCGATGATACGGTGTTGATTGCGGATTTCGACTTAGGTCTACAACGACTCGTCGACAGGACCAACTGAATCTGTGAGCAATTCGATATGAAAATAAACATTAAAAAACCAAAGTAATGTGGCGACACGCTTCAATTACTATTTTGCTAATTTTAATTTTTAATAACTTTTTCAAAATGAAATAATACGTCCCATTTAAAATTTACAAACCATATGCATAAAGTGCCTGTTAAATTTTAAGAAACGAAATATATTGTTTTGATTCTACTTATTGATATCTACTTTGATTGGGCTAGCTCAAATTAATAAATTTTTCTCAGGGTTTTACATCATCCAATCGCAGAAATGCAAAACTAATACTCAGAAAAAACTCATGGAAAAATAAAAATAAAATAAAAATAAAATATAACCGTATATTAAAGAAAAATTAATTATACCAAAGAATTGAAACACAAATTTTTAATAATAGAATACAAAAAAAAACAGACAATCTATGAAATCTTTGTGCAAAATAATGAAAACAATTCTGAAAAATACCGCAAATTATTTTGAAATCGAAGTTACCCAGTATGAATACAAATTGAATTATAACTAGTAAACAAAAGTCAATTTAAAAATCACGAAAAGGTTTATGTGAAAGTTTATGTCCTATTTCACTGGAGTCTTTACATATAGGTCGATGCAACCAAAGAAAACCAAAAGCGTGGCAAACAGAGACTATTTACGGAGATAATAATGTATATGTTTGGATACCTTGGTACAGCTATTTTCACTTGACATTGGATTTACTTTTGACCTTTAAAAATAACATTTGACTTTGTACTTTTTATATACGGGTGCCTATAAGGCTTTTTTATTAACGAAGACCGACACTCTTGTTACTTATTCTTCAACAGTACCTTCTATTTCAGCTCTCTAAAACACACTCCTCTCGTTCTTTTCTTGTCAAAAAAATCATCTCTTTTGACATCCTTCAATCTATCTCGTCCCTTCAGTTCCATTGGTCCAAACAAATATCCTTACTACGTCATATATCAACGCCTCCAAACGCTTTTGCCGCTAATTGTTCGTAGAAACACTGTCTATTGAATGTAACCGCACTATTAAGGCTATGGGTACATAATTCGCAAATATTTTACGTGTATCCCTACTTTTTCTGTCTTTACACGGCAAATTACGTGTAGTAAAATTCACACTGGTGTGGATATGTAAACATTACTAGAATCTCATTCTACTTGAAAATGTCATAATTAATTTAAAGAGATGGCTTTTGAATGTTCTTGGATAACTGTTATTTTTATAATTGCAAATTATTAATTCAGTTAATAAATGTGATAATTTTTTCACTAACTATGTTTTCAGTGATTGTAATAATTTATTTGTACAACAAAAACTAATAATCAATCGAGAAAAGAGGAAAAGTGTTAAAGTGATTTTTTAATAATATGTTGTTATTTTGGAACGCTTACAATTTTGAACATCTCTAACAACAAAATACTTAGATCACAGGATATATCTGATGTATTCTCTGCTTGGATCTTTCACAAATAATACACAATAAATAACTTTTTATTAAGTTCACGTCTTAAATCAATTATTTATCAAATACACTATATATCAATAATATTTAATCAATTTCTCAAAATATTCCCGATGCAATGTCAAATATTTAAAATTGTCACTGATTGTCAGTGTCTGACTGACAATATATGCTGACAATATTATATTCGGTTGAGTGCGTTGTAAGACAAAGACAGATTTGGAAAATATTACCACGGCATTGTGTTCATTTTTTTCAAATCCTGAAAAAACCAATAAATATTTTTGAAAAATTTAAACGCAGAATGAAAGACTAAATTATTACCGAGGGCCGAAAGTCCCTTAGAATAAATAAAAAGTTTATTTTGAATGAGATATTTGAATTTAAAAATCACACTAAATTTTCTCTTAGTTTTTTCACCCCTGTAACTTATTAAAATAAACATTGTAGAAGTTCTCAGGGACTTTCGGCTCTCGATAATAACGTAATCTTTCATTCTGCGTTTAAATTTTTCCAAAATATTTATTAGTTTTCTCAGGATTTGAAAAAAATGAATCCCCATTTGAATAGCATTGCAGCCGAAAATACGTTCCGATCCTCTTAACATGATAAACGCATTTGTCCAAAATTCATAGAATTATTTTAACATTATGAAAAAGAAAAACTTATATCTTACAATACAATACTGGATAATTGAAATCGGTATCTATTTTACAGGGTGAATGAAAAAATTAAATATTAAAAAAAATTATTTTAACGTAATATAAATTATCATACAATTAGATAATTAGATTTTTTTCTTTTTCCTCTCTGCTTTTCTTTATCTATGACAATATATTCTGTATTCAGATAAAATGCCTTCTCAGCTTTTAAAACACCAGTTATGGTCTGTTTAGTTTATAGAAAACACAATTCCACATGTCAATGAATCAGTCTTTTACTTCTTTAAAAACCACAGACATGTAAAACTAATGTTTGTCTCGTCCCGTCGGTAGAAACACCCCAGCAGGCGTCGGTCAGTCAAAAACCCTCGCTTGGCAAAACAACAACAACCCTTACGAGATATGAGCAAAACACGTTTCTTTTACTAAAAATAAATATAGTATATTAATTATGGAGAACGGTAAGGGTTTTATACGGATCGAAGACAATTGTTTGGAGGAGGAGCGGAGCGACGACTCCAATTATTGTCTGAGATCGGTTACCCTTAACGTTCGACATGCTTATAACGTTTTTTGCACGATTGATACCATTATAAATTATAAAATTAAACATTTTCGTCATATTGACTAGTTTCATTCATTTTATCAAGATAGATACTTTGGTTGTTAGGTAGTAACTAGGGTGCATAACAAAAATGGAGAATTGAGTTTTTATTTAGTTGTGAATAATTTTAAGTACAATTTTGAATATTATAAATTAAAATATGAGCGAAAGTGAATTTGAAGAAATTGAACGGGCTTGGGAAGAAGGGTGTTCCGCAATTATTCCCGAAAAATTCAAAATCGGTTATCAAAATACCTACCAAAGTTTTAAAAAATGGTGCGAAGGCAAGAATTTCAGAATCGAAGAAAAGACTCCATTGGCATATTTCTTTCAAAGACATATGTAGTTGAAAGCTCCTGGAAGCCTCTGGGCAGAATATTCAATGATTAAATCCACCGTTTTTCTTTATGACGGCATTGATATTTCCAAGTTTTCAACTTTGATCGCGTATTTGAAGAGAAAAAATGTTGGATACTACTAATGTATGCGATTCTGCAGGAGTTTCTGTTAGAAGTGAAACCACAGCCCAAACAAGTGGGATTTCATTAAATAATTTAACAAATTGTACCATAAGTTTCAATATTAATAAATAATTCGTTAGTTTTCTTTATTCTTTCAAAAAATAAATTAAAATTAAGAGATTTTTTAACTCGACGGTAAGTGAATTACTTACCATCGAGTTGGAGTACTTACCGTCGAGTTGGATTACTTACCGTCGAGTTGCTAGTAAATGTCACCTACTGACGTAAAATCTGTCACGGTAAACAGTCAAAAATGATCAATCGTGCAAAATAGTTATTTTTCCGCAAATCGCCAGGAAATTTTGACATTCCTGTCAAAATTTCTTGAAGAAAAAGTCAGGACTTCCTTACTGTAAGGAAATGTCATTTCCTTACTGTAAGGAAATGATATTTCCGTACAGTTGTTAGTGTTCTACATAAATGATAGAAAATTATTAATAATCCATAAAATGTCTGTATGCATTTTCGTACTTTTCTCTTGATTTCTTTGGCAATAATTCTAATGAAGCAGTATTCACTGCCTCAACCAGCTCTGGAGGAGTCCCAGGAATGGAAATTTCATCATCACTTATCATTTTACTTTCGAGAACACCAGCAATTAAATTTATAAGCGTCAAGTTTGACAATTCAACCTCAATACGTTTCCATAGTAACCCAAGTAATTTTATTAGGAATTTCAAAACACCATTTATTTGGGAATAAAATTATCGCGTTTTTTTTAAATCAATCAATATCTGTCGAATTTTAAACGACTTGCGGAAAAATAGTATGTTTACCTCGTAGGAAAAGCCACATTCCTGGACTCTGTGTCGCTAAGTCTCGGCTTGCGCCTCGACTTAGCAATCTTCACAGTCGTCCAGGAATGTTAAGCTTTTCCTACCCGGTAAACAATGTACTATTCCTAACAAGTGCAGAAAGTCATTCTTTTCCGCACGCGACTGCAGTTTGCCGAACGACGCGAAGCGGGAGTTCGGCAAGCAGTCGAGTGCGGAAAAGAGACTTTCTGCAAGAGTTAGGAACAATATATTTTCTAAGAGTCTTTAAAAAATTACCAAATCTTAATCAATTAATTTAATTAATATGAAAATACATACACAAATTAATTCTTTGACAAGGTTGTCAAAATCAAACTTTCAATATAATTAGTTAGCATGACGACGATCTTGGTTTCCGTGACGATGATTCAAAACGACTGTTATTGTCTACCGATTTGACTTTCGAATATTATGTCAAAATAATTTTATTTCATCGAATTGTCGCGTTAATTTCATTAAAACAGGACCACAATAAGATATGTTTGAAATAAATTAGTAAATAATATCTAATATTAGTTTATTGCATGTATTATAATTACTTTAAGGCCATATTAACATATCTAAATTAACACGCGTGCGGAAAAGTAACACGCGTGCGGAAAAGTAACACGCGTGCGGAAAAGTGAAACTTTCTAAACTAAAATGCGTGCGCGAAAGTAGACATTTTTGCACGCTCGTAGAAAAAATATATTATTGTCAGTTGTTTGCGTTGTATTAGTATTATTTCGTTTAATCGTTTCCGTAATCCACAACGGAACAGTCATGTTAATCCATAAGAACCAAAATGTGCCTCAACCTTGCACAATAAACGGACACTTTTTAGAACAGGTCAATAAATTTATGTACCTGGGGTGTTGAATCGACAGCAGCCTAAATCCTGATCTAGAAACTAGATCCAGCATAGAACAGGACCGAAAATCGTTCTAAAAAATTAAAAGACTGATATGTGATTCTCGAATAAAACTCTAAATTCGGCTACCTTTATCGAAATCCTGGTCGACTCTTTTCTATGCAGTTGAAACGTGGACCTTTAAAACATCTTCTTCTTCTTTAGATGCCGTGTCTGTATTCAGACGTTGGCCGTCATCATGTTTACAATTTCCTGAAATCTCTCTCTATCGGCTGCTGCGCGAAATAGTTCTTCTACTGTGCAACCACACCATTGTCTAATATTACGCAGCCATGAAAGTTTCTTTCGACCAATCCATCTCTTTCCCTCCACTTTTCCTTGTATTATAAGGCGAAGCAGATGGTATTTAGGTCCTCTAATTATATGGCCGAAGTATTCTGTTTTTCTCCTCTTTATGATGCTTATGAGCAGACGATCCGAATTCATCATTTGAAGAACATCTTCATTGGAAGTGTGCGAAACCCACGATATCTTTAGGATTCGTCGATAGCACCACAATTCGAATGCTTCTATTTTGTTTAGCATTGTGGTTTTTAACGTCCATGTCTCACAACCATACAATAGGATAGAGCACACATAACATTTCAGCACCTTCTTTCGAATATTCATCGACAGGTTTCTATTACATAAAACTGGTTTCCAGGTCATAAAAGCCTTCCGTGATATTTCGATCCTAGTTATTATCTCTTCATCAGAGTCACAATTTACATTTAACCAGCTGCCAAGGTACTTGAAATGATTTACCCGTTCTAACTCCTCTCCCTCAAGAGAAAGCTGACCTTGATCTATATTAATTTTTCCAACTGCCATCCACTTTGTTTTTGAAATGTTGATTTTAAGGCCTCTCCGATAGCTTGCTTCACTGACTAGATTTAGTAGTGTCTGAAGATCTTGTAAATTTTCAGCAAGAATGGCTGTATCGTCAGCGTATCTAATATTGTTGATTACTTCTCCGCCTAGCCTTACTCCCTCTTGTCTGTCATCCAAAGCCTCCCTAAAGATTTCTTCAGAGTACAGATTAAAAAGGCTGGGTGAAAAAACACAACCTTGTCGTACTCCACGTTTTATCGGCAGTTTTTCAGTACGACTGTCTCCGATTTGGATAGAGGCTACTTGATTGTAATATAAGTATTTCAGCAGTCTTATATCGTAGTGGTCAAGTCCTGCTGCAGGCAATCGAAAAGTGTATCATGTTGTACTCGGTCGAATGCCTTCTCGAAGTCGATGAAACAAACATAAACGTTCTTTCGGAATTCACAACTTTTTTGTAATAGAACGCGCATACAAAATAGTGCTTCTCTAGTTCCTAGACCATTTCTAAATCCAAATTGCTTATTACCCATTCTAGTTTCGCACAGAAGGAATACTCGGTTTTGTATAATACGTAAAAGTATCTTAAGTGTGTGACTCATCAAACTGATTAGTCTAAAATCGCTGCGTTTGGTGGGCCTGCTTTTCTTTGGTAATGTTATAAACAGTGACTCCAACCAATCATCTGGTATTTTTCCTTCGTTGTAAATTTTGTTAAAGGAAGTAGTCAAGTAGGTAATGTTTTTCTCGTCCAAAAGTTTAAGTAGCTCAACAGGGATTTGATCTGGTCCAGCTGCTTTATTGTTTTTGGCTTGTTGTATTGCTTTTATGACTTCTGACTTCAGTAGACTGGGACCTCTGTCTAATTGGTTGTCACAGGTAGTATTTGGAGCATTTTCTCGAGAAGCATCGTCAAAAAGGTCACTGATGTGTCTCTCCCATTCTTTGCACTGTTGTTCGTGATCACAAATTTTTCCGTCTGCCGTTTTAAGTACGTGAGCATTTTTCTGTTTTCTAATTTCGGAGGTGTATTAAGTTTCTTGTGGAGGTTGAAACTGTCATGCTTTTTTGGAGGTCTTATGGTTTTATGAGTTTTATGAGTTTGTTAATTTCACGGTATTTGATAATATTTCTATTTTTGTATTTTTCGTCGAACTTCCATCAAGTCTAGAATTTCTTGGTTCATCCATTCATTTATTGCCAACGTTGTAGGTGTTTTTAAAGATTCCCTTACGTCCTCTAAAATCGACTTTTGAATATCATACCAACATTCGTTAATAGTTCTGTTTTCGTTTGGTATATTTGATATTCTGTGCATTTTACTATTTATCTGCTGTGCTATGTGTTCGCGCGTTTGGGTGTTTTTAAGGGGTCGAGATATATCTTACTAGGCTTAGTTGGCTCTGTTAGTTTCTTTAATTTAATTTGTATTTTGAAGCAGATTAAATTATGATTTGAGTTTATGTCGGCGCCGGGGTAAGTTCTTACATCTTTAATATTGTTCCGAATTCGATGGTTCATTAGAATGTAGTCTATTTGATTCCGTACTATTTTACCTTGATGTCCATCTTGAGGGGATTTCCACGTGTAGAGACGCCTTTCTGGAAGTTGAAACCAGGTATTTGTAATGACGAAGTCATTTTCTTGGCAGAATTCTATTAGACGCTCACCTCTTTGATTTCTCTCTCCCAAGCCGAACTTTCCGGTGATGTTTTGTGTCATCTTTTGACCAACTTTAGCGTTAAAGTCTCCCATAATTATTGTTGTTTCGTGTTTCTTTGTTGTTTTTAGCACTTCTTCTATTTGATGGTAGAATTCTTCCATTTTCTGCTCATCTGCATCTGTAGTGGGAGCATAAACTTGGATGATATTTATATTTACAGGTTTAGAATTCAGCTGTATTAAAATTACTCTGTCTGACATTGGGATGAAGTTAGTCACATATTTATTAATATGCTGTTTCATAATTATTGCTACTCCGTTTCGATGCATATGGTCTTGATTTCCAGAAAAATAAACGGCGTATCCGTGTGCTATGAAATTCCCTGTATTTGGCCATCTTGTTTCACATACCCCCATGATAGTAATTCATCCCCCATGATAGTAATTTAAAACATCAACCGTAAATAAATTGGAGCCCCTTAAAAATGTGGATCTATCGGAGAATCCTCAAAAATTCATGGACATCTCATACCTCAAACGAGGAATAAAGTGATAAAATCCAGTGATATCAAAAATACTAAGAATGTTCTTCTATTTAAAAAGAAATTAAAATCATTTCTGATGGAACAAACAAGAAATTTTTGTGACATCATTATAGTAGCTTAAATTTACATACATTAAAAAACAAAAAAAAAATAAATGAAACTCTAGAGTCACCACCAATTTCTATACCTATATTTCAAATTTTATATTGTTTTAAATTGATTTATTTTGCTTATTATTTTTATCATATTTAATAAAACATGCGTATATACACCATTCTTCAAAAATATTTCTATCTAATTCAGCCATACATAATTGTTTTAAAAAAAATTAATTATTCGTGCTTTATTGTTAAACTAAATATTTATTTTATTGTTTTCATTATATTATTTATTCTACGTATTATCATATTTACTAAAACATAACTGTGTATTTACAATAATTTAAAAAAGCGTTCCTATCTATTTATTGTATTATGTTGCTATTTATGTTATTTATGTTATTTACGTTAGTATGTTATTATTTATTATTTTATATCCTATTTACCGAAACAGGTGTATCCACACCTCTCGGAGACCTTCGGGTTAATTTATTCACTTTATATGTAAATACTTAAAAATATTGTACCTATTATTGTTGAATAAATTATTATTATTATTATTATTATTAAAGGCTGTATAGAACAGGCAAAGAACAAGAACTTTTCAACACAGTAAAAGTTAGAAAAGCATCATACCTAGGCCATATACCGAGAAATAATAAGTGCCAATATGCTCAACTAATAGTGAAAGGAAAGATCGATGGAAAGAGAGAAATAGGAAGAAAAAGACTAGTATGTTTAAAAAAACATCCAAAAATGCACGGGGCTAAATTTAGAACAGCAAATAAGAACAGTCGAAACAGAAGAGTTTGCAATTGTAGTAGCCAACCTCCATTGAGGAGAGGGCACTTAACCCTCGTAAGGCTGTGCGGGATGCAATTGCACCCCAGACCTCGTTTTTCTCACCTATACTTTTTAATAAATTTTTTTGATTTTGTCCATTTTTTTATTCGCATTAAATTCAATTCTAAACACATTCCACCCATTACAGCATTTAAAAATCTGCGTTTACGTTTTTTTTTTTTGGAAAAATGAGTGTAGAGTGCAAATGGTGAAAATTTCATATTATCCTGAATTGGGCGTTTTTGATGTTCTACCTGGAGCTAACAGAGCTGCGGGACAAGATCAGTGTTACTTATATCAGAGAAAAAACACCGTAAGTCCCGACATAACTCTATTTTGTGTAAAAACTTTGTGTTGCTTACTCTGTGAAAAATTTCATGTGTTGCAACGATAATTAATTTTTTTAAACAAGAAATAATTACCTTGTTTGTAAAATTATGTTTCATAGTATAATATACAAGTTCTAATTATGTTTTAAATCAATTTCCCCAACGTGTACATATAAAAAAATGGATATACAGATGGGGTGCCATTGCACCCCGCACCGTTGTTTACATAACAATCTAAGCACCGCTTTACGAGGGTTAAGGAATCTTCTAAGAAGAACGAAGGCAAGAAAAAACCAAGATGCAACAATACGAATCTAACTAAAGAAAAAAAAAAGAAACAAATTTGGTAAACCAATTTAAAGAAAAGTATCGTAATACTCTTAAGAGGATCGGTACGTATTTTCGGCTGCAATGCTATTCAAATGGGGATTCATTTTTTTTGAATCCTGAGAAAACGAATAAGTATTTTTGAAAAATTTAAACGCAGAATGAAAGATTACGTTAATAGCGAGGGCCAAAAGTCCCTGAGAACTTCTATAATGTTTATTTTAATAAGTTACAGAGGTGAAAATCTAATAGAAAATTTAGTGTTATTTTTAATTTCAAATATCTCATTCAAAATAAACTTTTTATTTATTCTAAGGGACTTTCGGCCCTCGGTAATAATTTAGTCTTTCATTCTGCGTTTAGATTTTTCAAAAATATTTATTGGTTTTTTCAGGATTCGCAGAAATGAGCACAATGTCCATGGTAATATTTTCCAAATCTATCTTTGTCATATAACGCACTCAGTCGAATAGATTATTGTCAGGATAATGTCAGTCAGACACTGACAATCAGTGACAATTTTAAATAGGTATTTGACATGAATCGGGAATATTTTGAGTTGTTGATTAAATAATATTGATAGTGTATACGCTGTGAGCTCGTACGTAGAGGGGATATTTACAAATTCGCGAACGCCAGTAGTGACAAGTTTGTAAACGTTTACTGGAAATTTGACATAAATGTCAAAGTGATTAATTTAAAATTAAAATTAAGGTAATTAATTATAAACAATATTAGTTGGTCAAAGCTGTGGTATATATTTTTACCTTAAATATACTTACGTTTTAAATACTGAATTTAAGTTTTTTTAATGTTCCGTAATATCTAATTATAAATAATCTATTATAATCTTAGCGCCATCTACACGATTATTGTCAAAGTATCCGAAGTAAGAAATTGATATTTTATCAATAGAACGTCAAAATTATTAGAAAAATCTTAAAAAAATCGATTACAATTTAATTACTTTTTTGCGTTGTAAATATTAAGCGATAACAATTAAATAATAAATTTAAAAATTACCGGTAAAAGTTGAATTAGTAACCGCTAGGAGCGACACCAGCGAAGCTCAGAGCGTATAGTGTATTTGATATATGTATAGTGAATTTGATAAATAATTGATTTAAGACGTGAACTTTATAAAAAGTTATTTATTGTGTATTATTTATGGAACATAGAAGCAGAGAATACATCAAGATATATTCTGTGATCCGAGTATTTTGTTCTTAGAGATGTTCAAAATTGTAAGCGTTCCATAGTAACATATTATTAAAAAATCACTTTAACACTTTTCCTCTTTTCTCGATTGAGTATTAGTTTTTGTTGTAGGTACATATAAATTATTACAATCACTGAATACATAGTTAGTGAAAAAATTATCAAATTTATTAACTGAATTAATAATTTGCAATTATACAAAAAATAACAGTTATCCAAGAACATTCAAAAGCCATCTCTTTAAGTTAGTTATGAGTCATAACTAACTTAAAGAGATGGCTTTTGAATGTTCTTGGATAACTGTTATTTTTTGTATAATTGCAAATTATTAATTCAGTTAATAAATTTGATAATTTTTTCACTAACTATGTATTCAGTGATTGTTATGACATTGTCAAGTAGAATGACATTCTAGTAATATTTACATATCCATACCAGTGTGAATTTTACTACAGGTAATTTGCCATGTAAAGACAGAAAAGATAGGGATAGCCGTAAAATATTTGCGAATTATGTACCCATGGCCTTAATAGTGATCGCAATTTTGTCGTGAAGATAATACACAGCTTTCATTGTGCCTTTAGAGGCCCAACACCATTTCAGAATACCTACGTACATGTGAATATTGAAGAAAATTTTATTTCACCTAATGTGTCATAAGGCCATCTCTACGTGTAGATACCGATATCAATGTGAATGGAGCCTTTAAGTCTGTAGATCTATAAACAAACCAACACAGCATGACGAATTGATTATCATAAATATTTTCACGACTCATGTCTGTTAATTGATTGATGATATAAAAATGTCTCACGTGAAAATTCACTTGATTCCTGAAGTATGTAAAAAACACGTATTGCTTATCTCAACTTTCAATCCAAAAGTTGTAAAATTGTGCAATCTTATAATATGCAAAATATAGTGCTATTTCTAAATGATTAGATTAAATAATGTGTATATCAGTTTTTCGCGAAATGTGTTATAATGCAGTTATGCAAATACAAATATTTTTTATCTTATTAAAAATATATACAGATTATATTTTCATATTTTCAGATATTCTACTAAACGGGTACCGGCTAAATAACATCAGGTATGCAGATGACACTATAGTATTTGCGGACAACCTAGAAGACCTACAAGTCCTCATGAACAAAATCACGTATTATAGTCAAAAATATGGACTCAATCTAAACCTAAAGAAAACAAAACTTATGATCGTCAGCAATAAAAAATAACAAAACGTCAACTCTATATCAACCAAACCCCTCTATAAAGAGTCAACCATAACAACTACCTCGGCACCATAATAAATGAAGAATGGACCAACAACCAAGAGATAAGAGCGCGCATCGGAAAAGCTAGATCCATCTTCAACCGTATGGGCGCGTTTTTCAAGAGCCACAACCTTTCTCTTGGTATAAAAGTAAGAATGTTGAGATGTTACGTCTTCTCTGTCCTTTTTTATGGTGTTGAATCATGGACCTTGAACGAGGATATGTGCCGAAAGTTGGAAGCATGTGAGATGTGGCTGTATAGGAGAATTCTTAAAATCCCATGGACTGATCGGGTCACAAATGAGGAGGTCCTTAGAAGAATGGGGAAGAACCGAGAGGCAATGACCACCATCAAATCTCGAAAGTTGGAATACTTTGGACACAATATGCGAAATGAATCCAGATATGCCCTCCTAAAAGCCATCCTGCAAGGAAAAATATTTGGAAAGAGAGGTCCAGGAAGAAGAACATCCTGGTTAAAGAACCTCAGAACCTGGTTCAACACAATATCTGTGCAGCTTTTCCGCATTGCTGCAGATAAGGTGAAGATTGCCATGATGATCGCCAACATTCATCACGGATAGGCACATCAAGAGGAAGATATTTTCATCGTGTTAAGCTAACTCTTCACTGAAATAAAATCTCGAGATTAGTCTCAAGGTGTAGTCCGTTTGAGATAACCTGCGGTCTCGAGATCAGCATGGGAGACTCGCTGGTGACTTAAGTCGAAACCAAGACAATTCCGTGTCGACTAGATAGCGAACACACATCGCACTGTGTGACTTCATTGCGCGTATACATATTTTCATTTTTCAAAATGGATTCGAGTCAGGCACTAGGTTTTTTCATAATATATGAAAATTTTCATATAATTGCGTATACGATTGTGCAAAAACGAAAAAAAAAGGTGAAAAAAGAAGTGTTGAATGAGAAAATGGGTGGATCATCGAATTGACTTAGAGCCGGTTCATCATTGTCATGCAACATCTTCTGTCCACTGGTGGGCATATGTCTCTCCCATTTTTCGCCACTCTCCACGGTTTTGTGGACATTCGTTTAATCATTCGTTTATTGTCATTTCTTGGACATTAAAAACTTGAAAAAGAGAGTAAACCCTGTAGTTGGCTGTATACCTTCAATATAACAACGTGAAATGAAGTAAACACTTCTGTTGTATGTAGGCATATATAAATTTATTGAAAAATCCTTAAAATTTATCCGCGAAGGAGTGGAAGTACAAAACGTTTTCGGTCAGACTGAATATTATTAGTGTATACCTGGAAATAAGTAAACCACTAAGATTAAAAAGAAAAGGGTGAAATTTTGACAGTTGAAAAATTTTAAGAAAATGTGGTTACTTACGTGCAGTGTACAAATAATTGAAACTAGCCACTTCAATAGATATAAAAACCTCTAAAATACATTATTGTTACATTCTATAATAAAAAGTGGTCGACATTAAGTCGATGTCGATATTGAAAAATGCAGGTATTAAATATTTAATACGAGTTCTAATTTAAAATTAAGGTAATACATTCCTTAGCATAAACTGAATTTAAAAAACAAAAATCTGCTCCAACAATATGTGACGTCATAAACTGTTTTTCAAAATTGAAAGAGTGGAAGAATTAAATATAATTGAGTAAAATTATGATAATTTGAAGAATAAATATTGTTGGAATTGTCTGAGAGTATTTAAAAAAAGTATTTTTAAATACTCTCAAACAATTCCAACAACAATATCCATTCTTCACAATATCATAACTTTACTTAATTATATTTAATTCTTCCACTCTTTCAATTTTGAAAAACAGCTTAAGGAAAAAGGAATGCAGGTATTAAACTTTTTAATACCTGCATTTTTCAATATACCAATTAAAACTAAAATCTCTTTGTTAAAAATTTTTTCGGTTGACAGATGAAAAATCCACATAACTTCCTTTGACATCTTGTTATAAATTTTTGGCACCAAACTGTCTAATCAGTTGGTTCGTAACCTCTCACCTGAACACAAATACTTACCTTGTGCAATTTTCGAGCAAGGATGAAATACAGTCACATGTGATCTTTAAATCTTAAGACATCGACTTAATGTCGACCACTTTTTATTATAGAATGTAACAATAATGTATTTTAGAGGTTTTTATACCTACTGAAGTGGCTAATTTCAATTACTTGTACACTGGACGTAAGTAACCACATTTTCTTAAAAATTTTCAACTGTCAAAATTTCCCTTTTGGTTTTTAATCTTAGTGGTTTACTTATTTCCAGATTTACACTGATGATGGTCAGTCTGACCGAAAACGTTTTGTACTTCCACTCCTTCGTGGATAAATTTTAAGGATTTTTTAAATAAATTCATATATGCCTACATACAACAGACGTGTTAATTTCATTCCACGTTGTCTTGGACATTCGTTTAATCTCGTCGATCCAGCTTGTTGGTAGTCATCCTATGCTGCGTTTGTCTTCTGTTGGGCGCCAGTCAATTACTATTCTTGTCCATCTTGAGTGTTTTAGTCTCGCTATGTGACCTGCCCAATGCCATTTCAGCTTGGCTATACGTTCGACGACATCAGTGATACCTTTTCTTTCCCTTAGGTCTTGGTTCCTTATTTTTTAAGTAAGGAACTAAATAAGAAATAAGGAACAACATGAACCAGTTAAGCTCTCGTAAATGAGTTGAAGTTGAAGTATTCAAAGCAATAAAAACATTTGATTCAAAAATATCTGCTCTTCAGTCTGGACTTCTTTTCTTCTTCTTCTTCTTTAAGTACCGTGCCCAAATTTTTAGGCGTGGGTAGCTTCCATAACAATTTGCCGATATCGTTCTCGATCGTGTGCGGCATGTAACAATTGATCTGCTGATAAGCCAGTCCATTGACGAAGGTTTCGGAGCCATGAATATTTCTTTCGACCAATTCCTTTTTTTCCGTCGATCTCTCCATTGAGTATTAACTGCAGCATCCTGTATCTGCTACCTCACATTATATGCCCCAGATATTCAAGTTTTCTCTTTTTTATCATCTTCATTAAGTCACCTTCGCCTTGACCTACTCTGTTTAAGACTTCTCTGTTTGAAATGCGTTGAACCCAAGATATTCTGAGCATTCTACGATACGACCACATCTCAAAGGCTTCTAATTTGTTCATCATGTTAACCTTCATGATCCAGGTTTCAGATCGATATAGTAATACAGGATACACATAACATTTAAGAACTTGATTCTTAGTTGTAAATTCAGCTGAGAGTTGCTCAGAATAGATCTAAGTTTCATAAATGCTCCTCTTGCAATTTCTATACGAGTTTTAATTTCTTCATCCGGATTTAGTGTCTCGTTTATCCAACATCCTAGGTATTTAAAATAGTTAACTTTTGTTATTGATTCATCACTGACAATTAGTTGCATAGGGCCGACCTCTTGTTTACTAACCACAAGTAACTTTGTCTTTGTTGCATTTATGTTAAGTCCGTTATTGGAGCATTCTCTAGTGACTCGATCAATAAGGAATTCAAGATCTTCGATATTTTCAGCCATGATCGCGGTGTCGTCTGCATATCTGATGTTGTTAATAGTTTCTCCCCCGATTCGAACTCCACATTGTCCTTCCAATGCTTCATTAAAAATTATTTCTGAGTATACGTTAAACAAAGTTGGGGATAACACACAACCCTGTCTGACACCTCTTTGAATGCAAATTTTGTCTGTTTCTTTGCCGTCTACCAGAATAGAAGCTTCTTGATTCCAATATAGATGTTGTAAAAGTCTCAGATCTTTATCATCTATTCCAATCATTTCTAGATATTCAAACAACCTATCATGTTGAACTCTATCAAACGCCTTCTCAAAATCTATAAAGCAGACGTAAGACGTAAGACTTCTTTTAGATTTAATAAAATACCAGATTTGAGAGAACTAAATTTAAATTTTGTAACTTCCTTTGTAAAGAGAAATTAATTATTGCAAAATTTTGTCATCGGTCCAATATCACGCACTCATTTTTGAGCAAGTCAATAGTTATTACCTTTTTTACTAAACGGCAACCTGAGTCTAGTCTCAGCTCTTCTGACATAATCAAAAGACTGGAGATTAGATCTCAAGATCATAAATAAGCGTGTCCACTTATGACAAGCGCACTCTAGGCGAAAAGTCACAGCTTGTCTCGGAGAGTTCTCTCAGACCAGTATACAGTTGTGGGAGCAGTCTCGAGACTGTTTTCAAGACTATTTTATCTCAAATGGACAGTTCATCATCAACCCATATTCGTCCACTGCTGAACATAGGCCTCCGCGAAAAACTTCCATACAGTTTATTATGTCGTCAGTCCAACTTGTGGGTGGTCTTCCCGGGTTTCGTCTATCCGCTCTCGGTCTCCACTCCAAGATATTTTTGGTACACCTATCATCTTTCATTCTAGCGACGTGTCCTGCCCACTTCCATTTAATGGGACCTTACCTTAAGATTATAGATCACGTGGTACTCTCCAGCGATTTGGGGGACGATCGTATGTGTACGGTTAATATATGTCGTTTAAAAAAGAAGAGGTTATTTCAATTTTTGCTATTAATTTTTTCTAATGTATCAATACCTTACCAGAAATTTTCTAAGAATACATATTAACTATATTAATTATAATTAAATTTAAGGTGAAGAAAATATTTGTTTCATAATTATTCCACTGTAGGTACTCTATTTTATGCTGCAATAAGAAAGTGTTCTCTAACATCCTTCGGTAACACCACATTTCGTTGTTCTTACTGCCTATTTCTCTAAGGGTCCTGCCTTTACTCCATTTTTTTTGTAGCAGATTTGAGAATATAATATAGTAGATAAGTATTCGAACTCACAGTAATATTAAGGCCTAGAGTGCCAATAAGAGCTTTTAGCCTGTAAATGAGATATATGAGATATATGAGCATATAATAGAGTGAACCCGAAAAGGCAATATACTAATATAATTCTGCCGAGAGGAAAACATAGTAACATCTTCTTTTACGTTTGATTCTGCTTCACTAGGTAAGTACCTATAATGAATATAAAACAATTACCTATACCAAACCAAAAGCGAACAGCTAGCGTATCAATATATCTGTTCTATTTAGCATACCGTATAGTGTACATAAAATTTAAAAATCAATGATATTTGAAAAAATATCAAATTAGAAAAAACGGATCTTATCAAGTGACAGATTTTGGATAAATAGTTTGAAATCACAATTAAAAATTTGAAGGTCAAGTACAAATGCATCTTTATGTATTGATATAAATACAAATAGACTAGATTCAGTAATCACATTACACCATCATGTTCCGTCAGGTTCAGCTCTTAGCTCTTCTATTTTCGGCAGCGTTTGCTGCATCAGGTCTGTCTGAATTGGATCAAGCTGCCTCCGATCAATTGGTGGCTGTCGTTCAGGTTTGTATAACAATAACATGTCTTTAAAACATATTGCTTGAAAGAATTGCAACAATTCCAAGCTTTGTTATCAATAAACAATTCTATACAACCTTTGAAAAAAAAAAGAATTTTTATATTTAATTATGTCAGAAAATTTCTGAGTCTTATTTTCCGTCATTGAATAAAAAATTATTATTCCACTTATCTGTCGTAGAGCAGTTTCGTTCTTTTGTAACATAATTTAGTTTTATTTTTGTATCTTAATATCTTCTGTCGCAATAATCTTTGAATGTCTTAATACATAATTTAATCCAAGAATGGAAATTATATATTAGTTTTAAATATTAAAAATTTTATTTGAAATTATATTGGCGTTCAAATATTATAGAAACAGCGGTACTTTTTCAGGAATTTGCTACAAAATTAATCTACAATAATTAGACAAAAGCATAACATACATACATAATATTTACACTCACGAAATGTTATATTAATTTTTGTGAAACTAATTATGCCAGCGGTAACATACATGACATTTTTTTAACACGAGTTCCATGGCGATACTAAGTTTATTTCGGTCCTTTACTTTTCCACATGTGCTCTTAGACTTAGCCAGTTTTATTATCAAATCAGATGTTTTTAGTTGTCTTTTAGTAATGTGTCTTATAATTGATTAGATTTTTTTTTGATGTGGTACATTTCGAGAAATAATCTTTTTTTTTTTAATTATGTTCTATCTACAAGATGTTAACATCTGATAAATCAAATGAAGAGTAGAGAAAAAACAAGGAATGTCGCATTTTATACATATTGATATAAGCACCAATAAAGGTTTAATTCCTGTTATATCTAAAAACTACTTAAGAGATGCCTAGCAGAACTCCAGCAATTCTTATTATATAATTTTAATACAATATTAATCAATAATAGCTTATTAGTTTAATAATGCACAAAATAACTGCTAACATTCCTTGTTTTTGTTCGGTAGCTTGTGGGCAATCCTTGTTCTTCGCCTAGATGCAAATTTTTAGAAAATTTATATAGACTGACCTTTCTGGTTATTGTCCTGAATCTATAGGCTAGTTGATAGTTCTCAGTTTTTGCTACCTTATGGCGAGCGAGAAAAGCCAAAATTCATGAAAAAGTGATATTTCTTGTTTTCCCCTGTACTCTCCAAATGGCCTGTTATATTAGAATGGTGTGCTAATGCACAGGAATTTTTTTTTCTCTTTTGCAGTCACTTTTGTGCTGCGTTAACCATTGTGACAATAATATGAAGATATTGTTTGGATTTCATCCACTGCTGCGAAAATTAGATACTTAACTCAAGAGTTGTAAAATTAACAGCATTTTAAATAAACGTTGATTTATGTTAGGGTGGGGACGTGGGCGATACGGCTGTCTTACGAGGCACGTTGAAAAATCGTCTAATATGAAAAGCTTTGGCTAGTTTATCATACATCGGAACGAGGCGACATCGGGAAGTCCTAACATAAATTAGCCTTAAGAGGGTAAAAAACCTAAAATTGTAATGAAATAAAATCGTTATAGTTAGTTAACCACAGTTTTCCTTTTAGTTGTTTAGACATGGACACAGAACTCCTACGGAATTTTACAAAAATGACCAGTTTTCTGATTCGTCAAAATATTGGAGTGGCCTTGACTTAGGACAGCTAACAAATGTAAGTAATATTGTTATAAAATAATCCATTTTAAATTGACTCAAAATCGGTATTTTCTGGATCGTCTAGTTTGTGAACGATTAGCAAAAAACCACTTCAAGAAAGCAACAAACAAGGATAAGTAAAATTTAATAAAAAAATTTTTTCTTGGTGAAAGGTAGGTACCTATATTAGTTTATAAAGCCCCTATAGGGATACAAACATAAAAACAAAACGTTTTCGCTCTATAATAAGAGCATCATCAGTGGTACAAGAACATGATGAGCCAACCAAAAAATACAAAGGTTAAAGCCTTTCAAAAACAGACTAAAAGTCTCATGTAGATGCAAGCATGTCAAAATCTAAAGGATGGATATAATTCTTATGGCTACGGCCCTATGGCAACATATGACTCCCACACGTGGTAAGTGGGTCAATAGGTAACAATTAGGTCATTATGTTACAAGAGGTGACAGGCTCACCTGTCTCAATTATTTTATCTTAAAATAATTGAATTGTCTAATTTTTCACTAATTTTATATTATTTGATTTTATTTTATTTTATTTTAGATAGGGAAACAAATGCATTATGAGCTAGGACAATTTACTAGGAAACGATATGGCAAATGGCTGCCACAGAAATATGACAAAGCTGATTTTTACGCCCAGACTACAAATGTTGATCGAACACATATGTCAGGGCAAGCAAATCTATACGCCCTTTATCCAGCCAAAGGCGATCAATTATGGAGACGGCAAATTGATTGGCAGCCCATTCCACTACATCCAGCCGATTCTAATATCTGGGAAACATTCCCCAGCTGTGCTGCTTATATAACAGAATACGCCAAAGTGCTTGCGTCTGATGTGTACACAGCTATAGATAAAGAGTATGCAGGTGTGTATGCATATTTATCACAGTATTCAGGTGAAAATATTACAACCTTATCAGAAGCAACCACTGTTTTTGATTGTTTTAAAAGTGAATCTACTGCTGGTCTTCGCCTTCCATGGTGGGCTTCAAAGGTATATCCAGAACCATTAACACAACTGACGGGATACTATTTCCACTCGTTGGCTTTCACAACCAAATTACAGCGATTATGTAAGTAGAATTTTAAATAAATGTATTGACGCATACTCAAATTATTCTTAACCCATTCGCTGCCTCTCGAAAAGGATGGAACTTGGCCAGGAGCCATTCTGTTGAACGGCACCTGACTGAAGTAACCATATCACTCGCTGGCGCGTGAACTGCACCTGACTGAAGTAACCATATCACGCGCTGGCGCGTGATCGGCAGTGAATGAGTTAATATAGTCCATGAACCTTTTTGTAAATGACAGTTATACTATTTCAAATGTTGCGATATAACTATTCTATTATTATTCAGTATGGAATATATTTATGCATTATTTTTCTTTTTTAATTGATATTTAATTTGAATAGTTTAAAATTGAAAACATTTTAGCATTTGAATTTCGACTTGCGAATTCTTTGCACTATTTTTCTTTTTTGTAGTGCTATGAAAGTAAACCAGTTAGTACAACATTTTTATCTGATAGAGAGAATCTATAAAAGTACACAAAATATATCATAATCAATAACTAAATAATGTAATAATCCATCCATCCATCCAATGGCACTACAGCCCAAATCGAACCTTGGCCTCCTTCAATAAGCTTCTCCAATCATTTCGATTTACCGCTGTTCTTTTCCATGAACACGTTCCCAGGAAGTTCCTGGCATCCTCATCGACTTCGTCTTCCCATCTCTTTTTAGGTCTTCCAACAGGTCTTCTTCCCTGCATTCTTGCATTCAGCAATTTTCTGGGGATTCTACTCTCATGCATGCGGACCACGTGCCCTGCCCACCTTAATATCTGCAGTTTAGTGTGTTGTGCTAGAGTTGGTTCGCTATATTGCTCGTATATTTCTCTATTATACCTAATTCTCCAGTTGTTATTTTCACTTATTGGGCCCAGTATCCTACGTAATACTTTTCTTTCAAACACATCTAATGCATTGGCAGATTTTTGTGTCACCACCCATGTTTCGCAGCCATAACTTACTATGGGCCTGATTATTGTTTTATATACCCGGAGTTTTGTTTTCCGGTGTACGTCTCGCGATTTGAATATGTGGCCCATCGCAAAATAGGCTTTATTTGCCAGCACAAGCCTTCTATTTATTTCCGGTTCTTCTTCATTGCTTGCAACCAGATCCATTTCTAGGTACGTGAATCTATTCACATGTTCTATATCGTCAATAAAGTGTTGTTGCGCCGGTCTATTTGATCTGGTTTGTATGAGTAGTTTTGTTTTATTTGTGTTTATTGCTAGCCCTACTGCTTCTGCACTCTGTTTCAACTCAACGTAGGTTTCTTCCGCTGCATTTATTGTTCTGCTCATTATGTTTATATCATCCGCGTATGCTGCTAATTGGGTAGATTTGTTTGTAAGTATGTTATTTCCGCTTACCGTCAACCGTCTAATTACATATTCAAGAACAAGATTAAAAAGCGTTGGAGCCAGTCCGTCGCCTTGTTTCAGTCCTTGCGTTATCGTAAACGCATCAGTGATCTGTCCTTGAATACATACTTGTGCATCTGTTTCTGTCATTGTCATTTGCACTAGTCGTATTAATTTTGATGGTATGCCAAATTCTTCCAATATATTAGGTAGAATTCTTCTATCTATTGAATCATAGGCTTGTTTAAAATCTACAAAGAGATTGTAAACGTCCATGTCATATTCCCATGCTTTGGCTAGTATTTGTTTAACTGTAAATAGTTGGTCAATGGTAGATCTATTTTGCCTAAACCCTGCTTGATATTCCCCGATGATTTTTTCTGTGAGAGGTTGAAGTCTTCGATTAAGGATGTTTGTGAATATTTTGTATCCCGAACAAAGTAAAGAGATGCCTCTATAATTCTGACACAACAGTTTGGCTCCTTTTTTATGAATAGGGCAGATTATACTTTTCTTCCATTGTTGGGGAATTTTTTCTTCTATCCATATCTCTCGTATTAGCTGATACATCTGTTGTGTCAAATAATGTAATAATGCAATAACTAAAATACAAGCTGGAACAATTCGCATCTTATCTATATTTGAACAAAATTTTTATAAATAAAATAAAATTTCATTCTTTTATTGCAGATGCAGGAACTCTTCTAAATTCCATTCTAAGCTATTTTGACAACAAAATAAATGGTTCAGTAACCCAACAGTTCAAAATGTACAGCGGCCACGACACAAATGTTGCAGCTGTGTTGAGCTCGCTTAATGCTTTTAATCCACCTTCTCCTCCAGAATATGCTAGCAGTGTTTATATTGAACTAAGAAATATTTCAGGATACTATTTCGTAAATGTATGGAGCAAAGATGGATCCAACTTCAAAAAGGTTTCTATTAGGGGATGTGCTTTGGATTGTCCTTTAGAGGAAGTTAGACAAAGATTGAATGAGATAATCCTTGATGTTGATACTAGAACCGAAGAGTGCAGTTCCGCAACGAAATTCGAAACTGTTGCTGCTAAAAATATGTACAAGAAGCTTATTGAAACTGGTGAAATAGAACGTATTAAAAACAAATTTTAAAACAAATTGTTAAATATGATTTAAATAGACTATAATATAAGCAGTTGTTAAAGTAAAAGTTTATTTATTTTTCCTTTACTTTAAAAAGGGTAAACCCTGTAGTTATCAGTAGAATTCAGTCATAGCATTCGCAGATGATATAGACTTAATTAGCTGGACACTAATGCCTGCTTGCAACAACAAATCTTAAGCTCCAGCTGAGCCTAGTTCAGCTTATAGATAGTGCAACTTTAAGTTTCACTTTAGGGCAGTTTTAAGTTGCATCATGATTTTAGATTCCTGCACGTCTTAATTGAGACGAAGTTTAAGATGCAATTCACTTGGAAATCCATTGTACAAGCTGAAAATTTGTCTAAGACTCAATGGTGGAATGCGTATATTTCGTAAGCTGAGCTTAAGGCACGTCTTAAGCTTAAGATCTGTTGGTGCAACCAGGGATAATATTGCAGTCATGGAAGCGTAAAATAGGTTTTTACCTACGAAATTTTTTACTATGAACTGATGAACTGATTACATGAGATTTTGGAATTAGGCTTATCTTACCCTTAACTTTAAAAGTGATATTGAACCGAACTCCGTTTTCACCCTGGGGGTGGTTGTCACCCCTTTTCGCTGGAATTTTGTTTTTTCAAAATAACCTCATATATCGATATAAGACCTAATTTGAAGCAATAAATGTTGTATAAAGTTTTTTCAAAAACCCAATACTTTTCAAGTTATTAGCAATTGAAAATTCGGAAGTTTCTCACGATTTTCAACAGTTTTTTGCAAATATCTCCAAAAATATGCATTTTAACGATAGGTAATATTATAATGAACAAAATTGTAGCCAGTAGAAAAATGAAAAATTGGTGTTTCAAAGAGTATTCTAAGTGCAATATTAAGCGAGCCATTTCCACAAAAATCATTCCTACAACTTTTTTCATTATAATATGTAGTGAAAAACCTGTTATTTTGAAACGGTAAAGGGTCAAAGGGCTCGAAAGAGACTGTGGTTGCGCTACCGCGCGCTCTTTAATCAATCATATCTACGTTATTTTTTGTGTGATAGAAAAACAGACGAATCAAAGTTTTTGTCAAAAAATACCTATTTTTTTACTTCTATACTTTTTTTTCGAATCTTTCATTATTTTTGAGATAGTATGAAAAAAATTGTTTTTTTTTTAATTCGAAAAATTTTTTGTCATAAAATCGTGATTTTTTCATAAAATATGTGTTTTAAAGCAGCAAAATTGCTAAAATCCATCAAACTCTTTATATTAAAGTTGATTCTAGACGGAATACGATTAATTTTAATTTTGGTGGAAATGGCACTTAGAAATCCATTGATTAAAAGAAACATTAGATGTTCCTATTTTTTTTTTTTTTTTTTTCATTACAGTTCACTCATTTTACGCACAAAAGACTTTTAACAGTACTCATTTTAAAGCTTATTTTAACCACTATAAAATTATTTCTCATTACCATGCATAAAATTGATTCGCTCTCTGCGAGATGGCATTGAATACATCGATAAAATTTCACACAAAATAAAAACGGCTTTGATCTTGAATATCTCGCTTAATATTGCACTTAGAACACTCTTTAAAAAACCACTTTGTTTATTTTTTTACCTGCTACAATGTTGTTCAGTGTAATATTATCGTTAAAATGCATAGTTTTGGAGATATTTGCAAAAAACTGTTGAAAATCTTGAGAAAATTCCGAATTTTCAATTGCCAATAACTTGAAAAGTATTGCATTTTTGAAAAAACTTTATGCAACATTTTTTGCTTAGAATTAGGTCTTCTATCGATATCTGAGGTTATTTTGAAAAAAATATTTTCCATTATCGAAAAGGGGTGGCAACCACCCCCTGGGTGAAAACGGAGTTCGGGTCAATATCACTTTTGAAGTTAAGGGTAGGATAAGCCTAATTCCAAAAATTCTTATAAATCGGTTTATAGTAAAAAATTTCTAAGCTAAAAAGCTTCAATGACTGCACTATAAAAGACCTAGAAAAGAGTTATACATATAGTGAAGAAGCGGCACCTATTATTGGACTAGAAGTTAATGTGGCAAAAACAAAGTACGTGAAAACAACTTGGGAAAAAATACAAATGAAAAGCACTCATATGTATCTTTGAGCGCGCAAAAATTTGAAACAGAAGACCATTTCAGATATATGTAGAATCAATAGTTACAGAAAGAAATAAAAACAAGAGGGAACAGTTATAATTTCACGTCGAAACAAATGATTCCACAGTCTACAGAATATTATGACAATAGTTACTTATGTACCAAGTCAGTAAAGTGACTCTTTATCGAACGAGTCTGATATTACGAGAAGAGCGAGCGTAGCGAGCGGGGCGAGTAACAGACGAGTTCGATAAAGAGTCTTTACTGACGTGGTGCATACAAAATTTTATCGCCAAGATATATTTTTTAAATTTTAATGTCGTGCGAATGTGCGAACCACTGGGGTTATGAACGACAACAATGGAAAATACATAGGTATTAAAAATAAAAAGAGATTGTAATATTAAGTAAATACATATGTACTAACAAAAAGTATACCTGAAAATTTGTGATACAATTAAATGTCTTTTATTCCTATTTCCGTTAAAAACTATATGATGTTGTGGATATTTGTATTGTCTCTAAGAATCTCATATATGTCCCTGGGAAGGTTGAGTTTACTTCTCGTTTGCTGGTATATTTGACAAATCGGATGACAGTGATGACAGCTAAATTGCAAGATGGCCGCTTTCGATTTTTAATCGATAGTTATCAATATTGAATAATTACTAAATCGGTAAAGTTTTAATTTATTTTATATGAATATAATTACAAAATACTACAGGATTTCACTTTTTGACATAAATTTAATTGATAATATCGCAAATTGCCTACAATATTTTTAATAATTAAAATAAATAAATTGTAAGTTCACTCAAATACTCGCCATTCGATTACTGCCATTGACCACTTATATTCAATCTCGGTTAATTTGATTAACCGCGGCAGGTAAAGTAAAATTCTTCTTTCAGTACAATAAAGTGTTACTTTACTGCCGCAAATGAGGGCAAATGAGTACAATAATGAATGACTTTAGTGACAGTTGGCGATAAAAATATGAATGCTATATATTAACTCAAAAATAAAACTATACACAATACCAATAAGGCCGTTAGGAAAGTACACCAGGAACATGAAACTTCACTGATGAACAAGAGGAACAACTTCTTAGATAGGAAAGGAAAATTTTAAGGAAAATATATGGACCTATATAGTAGAATGAGGAGTGGCGCATAAATTACGAAATAAATAGTATATTTAATAGACCGACTATCACAATAGAAACACGAAGTAAACGACTGAGTTGATTGGGACACGTAGAAAGGATGGATTATAAGGGAAATACAAAAACAGTACTTAGAAAAGAATTACAGGAGGAAAGGAAAACGTGGTCAACTATAGTCAAGGAAGCAAAATATTGATGACACTGAAATGATCTCCTCAAAGAAGACAATCTAGGAAGTGACTAGTTCAGATATATTATAACGTTGGACATTTCGAGAAGTTATGTTTGTGGCTTGTCTCCATACCATGTAAAATTTTAGAGCCTAGAAACCCCAAGGGGCAACCATGACTCTCGATGGGCTATCAGAGATCATAGATGATGTTGATGATGATGATGATGACGATGATCGTGATGATGATGGGCAGTCTATATAAAGCATAGCAGTAAAAATGGTTACATCGCCTTATAAAATAATGATGAGATAACATATATTTCTAATCATAAGATTCTTTAGAAACTTCTAAGCTTACGTTTACCGTTGTTACAAAATGTTAAAAACGCCCCTGATTTTTTTTTTCGAAAATAATTTGATCACCGAAGGTAAATAAAAGTGAGAGTGTTCGATATTGATTATTTTTTAAAAACAATGAGACATCTAAAGGTCAAGTATAAATATTAATTTTTTATTAGTATAAATACAAATAAAATATATCCAATACGCATCTCGTGTGTCATCATGTTTCTTCAAATCCAATTCCTGGTCCTTTTGTTTTGGGCAGCAATTGCTGCATCAGACCAAACTGTGTTAGAAGGAAGTGCATCAAATCTAACTGCATCCAATCAATTGGTAGCTGTAGTCCAGGTTTGTGTAGATATTCTATAGTCTAAAAATAAGCAAGAAATAGAATTTCGAGTTTTTCTATATTATTAGGTATAAAATATTAAGAAATGCTTTGGAAAATTATAGCCATGACCATTTTGTAAATTTATACAACAGTAAAAATTTTTTTAACCGTTGTAACAAACTAACTCCTTACGCTGCGCCCCCGGAGGGCTACTTTAATATTTCGGTCGTCGAGACCAAACATATTAGTCCAGTCGGGTTAGAAGAATAACAGGCCTAACCTGACATTAGGAGCTGCCCTAAAATTTAATGTTTCTAGTCTTTGGGAGGTGTCAATAGTAGTGTAAATTTAAAATCTCGACTGAATTACGCTGTTGCGTTAGCCGCCATCTTAATTTTAAACGAGACCAGTTTTTGCTCAATATCTCCGCCATTTTCAACATTTAGACAAAAAGTAAATGTGATTTTCTATCATTTCTATTTTTACAATTTTTCGTGCCGTCGATATTTTCCGAATTATGGTGGAAAATAATGACAGTTAGAGCATAATTATTGAATTATCTCGTTTATTATTAGTTTTACGACAAAAATGGTCCTATACAAAATTAGAGAGAATTAAATTCTACACAATTTTGATCTCTTTCATTTTTCTGCCAAAATTAAAATTATTTAAGGTAGTACGTATGCGGTAATGGCGCGAGCGAAAAACCCGATTGATTTTGTAGCAATTGTTTTTGTTTAATATCGACGCCATTTATAACGGAAATTGTTCCAAATATGATTTTCTACAATTTCTTTTTAAAAATTTTTTTCATGCGGTTGATATTTTCCGAGTTACGTGGGAAAATAATAAAAAGTGGTGGGGCAGCATAATTACTGAATTGAATCTTGTTTCCGAGCTGCCTCAAATTTTATAATTCTATCCTTTAGGGGAGATTAATAGTAGTGTAAATTTAAAATCTCGATTGAATTCTGCGGTTGTACTAGCCGCCATAATGATTTAAAAGGAGAACCGTTGTTGCTTAATATCTCCGCCATTTTCAACTTTTCAACAAAAACCGTACGAACTAAAATTGTTGAAAACGCAATTTCCTACAATTTCTTTTCCACAGTTTTTTTTATGCGATCAATATTCTCCGAGTTAAGGGGGGAAATATTGGAAACGGAGCGGAAGCATAATTATTGAATTGTCTCATTTATTATTAACTTTACGACATAATTGGACTTAAAGAAAAATAAAGAGAATTATATTTTAAACAATTTTTGAAACTTTCAATGAAACACCAACCAAACTAAGTACATAAAAGACATAAATAATAACTTACATGCATTAAGTTCACTTAATTTTATTAACTAGCAGGTTTTATTGGTTGAATTTGGCTATATTTGGTTGAATCGATAATTAATATTCATGCCAGCTAACGTATTTTAATATTTCAACATTTTTTTTTTAATTTTGGACCCTGTTGGGGGGAATTTTCCCACCCCCTCGTAGACCCGCCACTGGTTCTCTCGAAAAATTGTAGTAAATCGTAATTGCAACAATTTCAGTTCCTACACTTCCTGTCGAAAAGTTAAAAATGGCGGAGATATTGAACAAAAACAATTCCTATAAAGTCAATCAGGTCTTACGCGCGCACCTTTACCGCATACCTACTACCTTTTATATTGATTTTATCAAAAAAATTAGAGATATGAAAATTGTACAAAATTTAATTGCCTTCATTTTTGTATAAGTTTAGATTTGTTTTAAAACTAATAAAAAACGAGATAATTCAATAAATCAATAATTATGCTCTAACTGTCACTATTAATAATTATTAATTACCCCCATAACTCAGAAAATATCGCCCGCACGAGAAAAATTATAATAAACAGGATTATAGAAAATCGCATTTTCAACAATTAAAGTGTCTACACATTTTGTCGAAAAGTTGAAAATGGTGGAGATATTGCAAAAACGGTTTTCGTTTAAAATCAAGATGGCGGCTAACGCAACGGTCAAATTCAGTCGAGATTTTAAATTTATACTACTATTTACCCCCCACTAAAGATTAGAAAAATAAAATTTGGGCAGCTCGTAATGCAAGGTCAAATGCTATCCCGACTGGGCTATATGGCTTTTCAAGGACCCTGTACTTTGTGAAGTGACCTACGTAATATACCGTGTGTGTGGTCTGCTCTGACCGTCGTCGATGTTTTAATGTTTTGCAGATATAAGGAAGACACAAAGACCCTATTCTCAATTTCTGTTAGCATTCAGACTTTGTATAGAAAAGATGACAATATACCATTCGATAGTTTATCGTGATTTTCATTGTAATCAACCCTAAACTGACATTAATTACCTAATTTACCTTTATACCATTTTGTAACAATTATGTACTTTCTTATACATATAATATCCAACTGTAGTACAGAATTTTATTAGTTTTTATTAAGTACTTTATAGAGAATATTATACAAACTCTTTTGCTTCATTCGTTGTAACATCTCGTCACTTCTGATAAACAAAATTCATAAAATTCTGAATTTTTCGTATATTATCCCAAGTCTTCTTTTTATTCCTGATCTAAATTTACATATATATATATATATATATATATATATATATATATATATATATATAAAAATATGAGATGTAGATCCTTGAAACACACTCAGTGATCAAAAGATCCAAGGTTAATGGTTTGACGACCACTCGTACGAAATCAAACAGATGAAATAGAGAATGTGGAAAAATCCCCTTACGAACAATTCACACATCCACCATTTCGGGTTGGGAAAAATTTTTTGAATAGAATCAAAGATTTTTTTTTTATAAAAATGTCCTACGCTCTGTTGTCGGTACAAATAAATAGAAAATGGCATGACAAGAAATACTAAATTATATCTAATGAAAAAAAGAAATGACTATGTATAAATGAAGAAAAAACAAAAAATACTGGGAAAAGTAGTAATTTCAAAAAATCCAACCCGAAATGGTGGATGTGTGAATTGTTCGTAAGGGGATTTTTCCACATTCTCTATTTCATCTGTTTGATATATATATATATATATATATATATATATATATATATATATATATATATATATATATATATATATATATATATATATATATTACTGATAAAGCCTTAACTAACCTACAAGACAACTTTGAAATTACTACTTTTCCCAGTATTTTTTGTTTTTTCTTCATTTATACATAGTCATTTCTTTTTTTCATTAGATATAATTTAGTATTTCTTGTCATGCCATTTTCTATTTATTTGTACCGACAACAGAGCGTAGGACATTTTTATAAAAAAAAAACAAACAAAAGATTAACTAATTACAAGTATTTCTTTTTCTTCTACTTCTTTTATTTGTTGTAGATCTATCGATCTGTTAATTCCGACGTTGAAATATTTTTTAAGAGGTAGACTGCCAGCTATCTCTCCATGTTTTTGTTGGTCTCCCCGGGTGGACGCTTGCCAGCTGGTTTTCCTTCTAGCGCAATTCTTTTTAGTCTGTGCTCCTCCATTATTTTTACAGGACTGGACCATGTTCTTCGTCTTTGCCTACCCCATCTTACTACATCTTGTACGCCACAATTATTTCAATTATTACTACAATTACAAAAGCTCGAACTTAAGTATATAGTATGCTGCAAATGTGTGGAATAAATTCGATATTTCGTAAACCGGCGACTTTAAGGAAAAATCCTTTTATTTTTAAATTACAATATTTTGGAGTAAATTTCATAAGAGTGACGTCACCCATAGGGACGTGATTACGTAATCGATGATTTTTTTTAAATAAGACGAGGGGTCGTGTGATAGATCATTTGAAAGATTAATCAAATATACTGCCTAAAGAAATTTTTAAATTAAATTAGTTGATAAAAAAAGAAGAATATTTGTAATTTATTTAACTCAAAATATATTTACTGCTGTCAGAAAAGAAAAAAAAAATGATTATTTGACAAATAAGCATTGCTTTCCGCTTAATTTAAATGTTCAAACTTCCAAGGGGCAGGTGGTTGGCGGTTGCTAGTTTGAACAATGAATTTAAACGAAAAACGATGCTTATTTATCAAATAAATATTTTTTCTGTTTTCTGACAAAATCAAAAGTTATTTTGAATTAAATAAATTACATACATTCTTCTTCTTTGTCAATTAATTTAATTTAATTTTTTTTTGGACACTGCCTCTAAACGATTATGGTAATATTTATATTACTAAATACAGAATTATTAAATATAGAGGTGCAACTCTGACTAATCAAATATATAAAATAATACTGAAAGCCTGGAATGACGAACAAATCCCGGAAGAGTGGTGTATTGGAATCGTTTGCCCGCTACACAAAAAGGGTGATCAATTGGAATGTAGAAACTATTATATAGGGGAATAACCCTCCTTAATACAGCTTACAAAATATTTTCGAGTATCTTATATGGTCGCCTAAGTGCACATTCAGAGGAGCTTCTTGGAGAATATCAAAGTGGTTTTAGGCCTGATCGATCAACAACAGACCAAATCTTTGTGCTAAGGCAAATGAAAAAACCAATGAATTCAATATCGACACATACCATCTTTTCGTAGATTTTAAATCGGCCTATGATAGTGTCCGAAGAAATAAATTGTATGAAGCCATGGATTAATTCCACATCCCTGATAAACTGATAAGATTGTTTAAGGCTACAATGGGTAAAGTCGTTTGCAAAGTCGAAATACAGGGCATACAATCACAGCCGTTTGAAACGAATGTTGGGCTGCGACAGGGAGATGCGCTGGCGTGTCTCCTCTTGAACATAGCTCTGGAAAAGGCGGTCAGAGATGTCCGAATAGACAACAGAAGAAATACTTTTAATAAATCATCCCAAATTTTGGCATATGCAGATGACGTGGACCTAGTTGCCCGCACAACACGCAAACTATAAGAAATGTATACCACCCTCTCAAATGCCTCAAAAAATATGGGCCTGAAAGTAAACGAGAAGAAAACCAAGATGATGGCATGAACACCCAACAATAGAGCCAGAAACATCGGTCACCAATTCACTGTTGATAACTCTACCTTTGAAGTGGTGGACAAATTCACATACTTGGGCTCCCTGATCACCAAGGAGAACGTCAAGACGGAAGAAATCAAGCGAAGGATAATCCTACCGAACAAATGCTATTTTGGACTGAGTAGACATATAAGAAGCAGAAACTTAAGTAAAAAAACAAAAATAACCATATACAAAACCGTTATACAACCAGTGTTGACATATGGATTGGAGACATGGACCATCTCCAAGGCAGATGAAAACCTTCTGCTTATTTTTAAACGAAGGATGATCCTGAGAGGAATAGTCGGTGGCATTTGTGAAAAGGGTATTTGGAAGAGGAGGTACAACTACGAGGTATACCACAGATATAAACATATATTTGGTGGTAAAGACGTAGTATCTCTTATAAGAATAGGAAGACTAAGGTGGGCAGGACATCTAGCAAGATCACAGCATAACAACCTTCCTAGAAGAATCCTTATGTCACAACCTGTGGGAAGTAGAAATAGGGGTAGGCCAAAACTTAGATGGAAGGATGGTGTAGATGAGGATGGAAGAAAAATAGGCGCAGCAAGCTGGCAACGGTTGGAATGGATAGGACTGACTGGCGTAATAGACTTGGAAAGGTCGAGGCTCTTTCAGAGGGCTGTAGCACCATTAATGATGATGAATACAGAATTGAACACCCTTTCAAATGAGCTATCACACGACCCCTAGTCTAATTAAAAAAAATTATCGATTACGTCACCACGTCTATATGGATGACGTCACTCGTATGAAATATATGCCAAAATATCGTAATTTAAAAATAAAAATCGACCTGTTTCGGGATTTTTCCTTAAACTCGCCGGTTTACGAAATAATGAATTTATTCCAGACATTTGTACCATACTGTATACAAAATTCGTAGCTGCTCTGAAGTACCTGATGAACATTATTTCTCCATCCACGTCTGCTTTTTGTGTTCTTATTTTCTAGTCCTTCGCCGTCAAGTGTTTGAGTACTTCCTCCACTTTATTAATCCCCCTCGCTCTGGATCTACCTCTTCTTTTGGCACCGATTAGTTTTGTGGTCATAACTAGTTTAAGTATTATTCTCGATGCCATTCTTTCTACATATCCCAACCATCTGATCATTTGCGACTTGACGAGCCTGGTGGTGGTAGGTTCTTTGTATATGTTACAGCTCAAGTTGATTCTCAGTTTTCCAGATCCTATTCTCCAGCCGCGTTGATCTGTCTAATCTCCTGGTTCTTTGTACAAAGCCATTAATGCGTTGTTGGTTCTTCTCTCCCACCCGTCTTCTGACTTCCGTCCTCCAAATACGCGTGTCAATAGTTTCCTTTCCCATCTTCTAAGAGTATGCTCTTCCTTCTTATTTAATGTCCATGCCATTTAGGTACATGTTACTGTGGGTCCAATTATTGTTTTATATATTCTGAGTTTGCTTTTCCAAGAAACATATTTTGAGTTCATTAGAGCTCTTAAACTATCTAATTTTTTATTCCGTTTTGCTGTTCTGGCGTCGAGTTCCACCCTTTTAAAACTATAGCTTTTACCACTTACAGATCTCGTATTAAAGTCTTATTCTGCTTATTTTTCTTCAATTCGTCCCATAAAGATTTTAAGTTACACATGCAAATTTTAAAGATCATATATTTCTCACTTCAGTTGCTAATATCTAAATAAAAATACTTATTTATATACGAAAAAAATTTAGATCAATTTCCTTCTTTGATGAATTTTAGATGAACTCTCGTTGTACTACCCATGTAGAACCTAATAGAATAGCAGCCACGACTATGGCTAATGATTCTAATTTCTGTTGCCTGATAATAAAATTATGTAATAATGTAATAATTATTTCTTCGTTTTAGATATTTAGACATGGACATAGGACTCCTACAGTATTCTACAAAAACGATAAATATGCTGATTTATCAAAATATTGGAACGGCCTTAACTTAGGAGACTTAACAAATGTAAGGAATACTTTAATTACTAATTTATGAATTAACTTTACTTTATTATATTAATTAAGGCACCAATGTGGAGGAATTTGATTCTATACTGTACTAGAATACCTCAAAATTTAATAATCCACAGTCAAAAATGCTTAAAAGTTAAAGACAAAAAAGTGATCCGATAAAATAACCGTTGCCCTACCCAAAACGGACACATATGGCCAGTACTAGAAATTCGCAATGAGTGAAATCAATATATCTCTGGAAGATAAATATGTGTACCAATTTTTGCTTTTCTAAATAGAAGCGTTCTGGAGGTAGGTATTTAGAAAACACTTACAAGACGCCTTCTTCAAAGAGTTTTAGCTCCCTTAGAAAGCATTTTCTGACTAGGTGAATTGGGTTAGATCGCCTTAAAATTATCGGGTATAGTATCACAAAAGAGTGAGAATAAATTGACAATAAAGCTTCATTTTTTCTCACATTTGTTGTATGGCAATAGACACGAGAGCCCGCAGGGCTCGAGTGGGTATTGCCCAATGACAACAAATTTGAGAAAAAATGAAGAAATGATTTTCTTATTTATTCTTACTCTCGTGTGATATTCGTAAGATTATTTTTTAATACTTACATATAAAATTCAAGTATTTATATAAAAACAGCCAATGACATTCTCCCATACATGTGACATACACTTTTCAACTTGTTAAAGTGAAAAGCACAGTTTAGCAAATATTTAGATGAAGGTATTAATAAAATATTAGGTAATTTATTTATAAATACAGTTTTATTCATGAAATAATCTTACCGAAGTAAATCGAGCGCTTAAATTTGCCTATTTGTGTTCTCCTCGTGACAATTTGATATTAAATGCAGAACTAAAAGTATATTATGGATATTTTCTTAAATGTAACATTTATCAAAACTAGTAAACCTGGTTGCAATTAAACAAAATCAATCTACTTAAAAAAATTCTCACTGTAATTTTCTACAGTAGAAAATTACCGATGAAATAATAATCTGGTTGGAGAGAATTAAACACGTGATCAAAAATCTTACTATGCGATTTAAAGTTAAAATCATTAAAAAATAATCTGAGGAAAATTCTGTCTTCGTTTGTCGCAACCTGTTTGAGGTTTTTGACTTTACAAAAACATTTTATCAGAGTTTTTTGCTCTAAATGGTGCACTTAGCCCATACTTTGAAGGAACACCCTTTATACAGTGAGGACGTTTTAGTTGGAATGAATTCATTTTCTCGAGAATGGGCAACTCTGGAAATAAATCCCGAAACGGGTCGATTTTTATTTTTAAATTAAATTTTTTGGCATATATTGTAGCAATCCCACGAATGGGCGCTATTTTGTAACATTAACACGTCAAATGCCAAAGCCTCGTCAGTGGGCGACATTTTTTGTAACACCAGCGTCACTTGTGAAAGCCATTTTTGTATAACAGCCCCAGCGTGGATAACAAAGGCAAAAAATAATATGTAACTAGACAAATTAAAAAATCATAAAAATATACTTGGTGCTACGTTACCTTACGGAGTACCAGGGTAGCTCTAAGTCTTCAGAGATCTAGGGGTGTGGATTCTTAATAGATTTTAAATATAATAGAAACTCAATTGCTCGGGGGGTGCCATAATTAAAAGAAAATAAAAGACGAAACATACTTAAAATTAAAAAAATAATAATTAAAGTAACAAAGTAATAAAAATATATAGTCATGATAAGATACAAATACATTTACTTAAATATAAATATATCATGACCTTACTTTAGTGTTCTCATGTTGATTTCTCACTTATGAACAAGAGAAAGGAATCAGATGATAATATTAGCAATAAAAAAA
This sequence comes from Diabrotica virgifera virgifera, assembly GCF_917563875.1. Taxonomy (NCBI): domain Eukaryota; kingdom Metazoa; phylum Arthropoda; class Insecta; order Coleoptera; family Chrysomelidae; genus Diabrotica; species Diabrotica virgifera. Next base: position 45,183,603 of record NC_065445.1, on the reverse strand, counting down.
CATTATTGCAAAATGAAATAAATTTTATTAAAATTTAAAAATAAAAAAAATTAAATGATGGATCTTTTGTAGACAATAACAAAGATTCTGTTTGCAAAAACAATAAAAAGGTTTACAAACAATACCTTGTCATATAGTCCTGTCCTTATTCTTCACGTTGTGATTGTCCATAGCACGCACTTTTCACTAAATTTAGATAAAGAATAGTACAAAAATGTTTATTTTTATGAAAAGTTTCAGCAAAAAAAAAAAAAAAATAAACTTCCAAATAATTGTTCCAAAATAAATAAAATTAGAAATGGGTCTGCTCATATTTACTTTTTAAAATATTTAAATAACTTCTGTTTAACTTCTTAAAGTATTTATTATTAATATTGACACATAATGCATGACTTTATCCATGACTCTGGTACTTAATCCATAACTGCTTACAAAAAGAAAATTTAGGTAGTGCAGAATACACTAAAATAAACTGGCTCTTTGCCTAACAGCGGCATTTGGCTTGTGACTAGGAAGTCATGAAAGGAGAACCGTTTCTAACACTATATTTTCAGGAACTTTAAAAACTTGACTAAGAACTATGTCGGAACTTAATATCCGAACTTAACTTTCTCAGAAAACCGCCAAGCGGCTTCTGCCGAGGCTCAACCAACCTCTCTACTTGGATGCCCAAACTTGAATTCCTAATCCCACAACTTGAATGGTTCTCCCTAAAACAAAACGCTTCGTTCCAAAAACCCACTCCACCTCTCTAATTCTGCCCTACTCATCCAATCAACCAATAAGAAAAAAGTTTAATCCTTCCTTCTTTCATCATTGACTAATAAAAAAATAACTAAGCTTCCTACACTTTTATATCGACCAACAAAAAAAATACAAAACATATTCTAAGCCCAACCTACATAGTAGGGAACCATCCAAAATTAGTTAGCAAAGTCAGCAAAACTCACTTTGTTCTTCAGTTCTCAGGAAAGATATTGCTGAGTCCTCAATTAACACACGCGCTTTCTAATAATGATATGAGCACGTATTGTGTATCTAAACTCCAAAAACCCGGCGCCAAAGGCCATTATAATATACAATGTATCTCTTTTTACATCGCAAACTGACTGTCCTAAGTTCAATTTTCGAGCGATAATATAAACACTGAAAACCAAATGTAGATATGTCTACAAAATAATATAACGTCTTTCTTTTAACAAAACGGATAAAGTTAATATTATCACGTTTGTTTAGGAACAGAAATAAATTACTAGAATTTACTTAGCATATGAAGCGATATTTTTATGTCTACAGGACGGGACAAAAATATGTTACGATAAATTTACAATTTTTGGTTTCTGCATAAGGCAAAATAATTGCGTTCTTTTGAACCGTTTCAATATATCATACAGCAGAAATCAGGAGAAGAACAAAGGCGACTGACGTCATCTAAAGAATAGCCAGGTTGAAGTGGAGATGGGCAGGACACATAGCCAGAATGGCAGATGGACAAAGAGGTTACTGGAATGGAGGCCAAGAGAAGACAAGAGAAGCGTCGTTCGACCGCCTACAAGATGGACTGACGACTTAAGAAAGCTAAATAAAAACTGGATGCGAGCGGCGCAGGAAAGGCGGGGTTGGAAACGATAGGAGGAGGCCTATGTTCAGCAGTGGACTTTGAAGTTATATGACGATGATGATGATGATATATATCATACCAGTGACCTCATCCATCTGAGCGTGATGACGTAATCGATGATTTTTTTAAAAGAGAATAAGGGTCGTGTAATTGCTCATTCGAAAAGATATTCAATTCTCTATTCAGTAATATAAACATTAACGTAATTATTTATACACGGTACCCAAAATTTTTTTTATTAAGTTAATTGAGACAAAAAGAAGAATGTATATAATTTATTTACATTTATTACGAAATACATTTTACTGTTGTCAGCGAACAGGAAAAAATGTTTATTTTATAAAAAATAAATATTGTTTTATACGGTCTCAATAGAAGTTTAAACATTTAATTTAAGCGAAAAGCAATGTTTACTTTTCAAATTAACGTTTTTTTCTTTTTTCTAACAGCAGAAAAATGTATTTTGCATTATATAAATTACATACATTCTTCTTTGTGTCTCAATTAATTTAATCAAAAAAACGTTTTTTGGGCACCATATATAAATAATTATGTTAATGTTTATTTTATTGAATAAAGAATTAAATAGCCTTTCCAGTTAGCTGTCACACGACTCCTACTCTCATTTAAAAAAAATCATCGATTACGTCATTACACCCAGATGGATGACGTCAAAAATATGACATATATTCCAAAAAATTATAATTTAACAATAAAAATCGACCTGTTCGGGATTTATCTCCAGTCGCCCATTCTCGACAAAATGAATTTATTCCAACTCAAACGTCCTGACTATGTATTTTATGTACACCTTAATTCTAAATAAAAGAATAAATATATATTTCCGTCATTTTATTTCAGGAAGGAAAAAGACAACACTATAGACTAGCGATGTTTACAAGGATGAGGTATGGAAAATGGCTGCCCCAAAATTATAACAAAAACGATTTTTACGCCCAAACCACAGAATACGATCGAACACATATGTCAGGACAAGTAAACATTTATGGACTGTATCCTTCCAAATTGGATCAAAGATGGAGGTTGTTGACTGATTGGCAACCTATTCCACTTCATCCAGGTGATGCTAATATTTGGGAATCAATTCCTAAATGTGCAGCTTATACGGGAGAATACGCAAAAGTTCTTGCATCTGATCGGTATGCCGCTATTAATAAACAGTACGCAGATGTGTATGCCTATTTATCAAAATATTCAGGTAACAACGTTACCAACGTTGAACAGGCATATCCAGTATTTGATAGTTTTAAAAGTGAATCTACTGTTGGTCTTCGTCTCCCAGTGTGGGCATCAAAAGTGTATCCGGAACCATTAAGAGAACTGATTGGACATATGTTCAACGCTTATGTTTATACCACTAAGCAACAACGACTGTGTAAGTACTTGCTAATAATATTTTACGTGTTTTATTGTTCTTGCTTGCATAAAAACTGGAGAACGTTCCGAGCATACTATACTGGCCTTAAGTTACTGTAGATTCTTCCAATTATGGGACTTCCAGGTGGGTCGACTGAAGAGCTAAAGCGGTCGAAAAGGATAGCTGATAGCTGGCAGTATTCATTTTAGTGTAGATGAGGAATATTATCGACAAAACAACTTATCTGGCTTGAACATATGGGCAGATTATCGAAGAATAGGCCATTTTTGGGAAAAGTTATTTACCAGCGATTTTATTGCTGGAATCGAATCTTATGATTGCAGATATTAATAATATAGGTATGCAAAGTCCGCAGATAGTGTGCTACTTTTTTTATAAACAGAATGACGCCTGACAATCGTGATTTTTTCAATTTTTGCTCTATAACTCCAAAGATTTTAAATTTACGCCAAAAACACTCAAATAAAAATTCACCGTAATTAAATTCTGCATTGAGACGTGGTTTTCCCGATTTACTTCGACGAAAATTTTCCCCGGAAAATGCGGGTTTTTCCAACACAATCTTTAATTTTCGGGTATAATATCACAAGAGGGTGAGAATAAATTGAAAATAATGCGAGAAATTTTCGAAAATTTGTTGTCTGGTAATAGACACGAGAGCCCACAGGGCTCGAGTGGCTATTGCCCAATGACAACAAATTTGAGTAAAAATGAAGCATTATTTTCTTATTTATTCTTACTGTCGTGTGATATTCTTAAGATTATTTTTTCATACGTATATTATGGATATTTTCTTAAATGTGACAGTTGTCAAAACTAGGAAACTGGTTGCCATTAAACAGAAACAATCTACTTAAAAAAATTCTATCGGTAATTTCCTACAGTAGATAATTCTCAGTATAATTTTAAGGCTATGGGTACATAATTCGCAAATATTTTACGTGTATCCCTACTTTTTCTGTCTTTACACGGCAAATTACGTGTAGTAAAATTCACACTGGTATGGATATGTAAACATTACTAGAATGTCATTCTACTTGAAAATGTCATCATTAATTTAAAGAGATGGGTTTTGAATGTTCTTGGATAACTGTTATTTTTACAATTGCAAATTATTAATTCAGTTAATAAATGTGATAAGTTTTTCACTAACTATGTATTCAGTGAATGTAATAATTTATTTGTACAACAAAGACTAATACTCAATCGGGAAAAGAGGAAAAGTTTTAAAGTGATTTTTTAATAATATATATTGTTATGGAACGCTTACAAATTTGAACATCTTTAACAAAAAAATACTTGGATCATGATCACAGAATATTATCATGATGTATTCTCTGCTTGGATCTTCCACAAATAATACACAATAAATAACTTTTTATTAAGTTCACGTCTTAAATCAATTATTTATCAAATACACTATATATCAATAATATTTAATCAATAACTCAACATATTCCCGATGCAATGTCAAATATTTAAAATTGTCACTCACTGTCAGTGTCTGACTGACAATATATGCTGACAATATTATATTCGGCTGAGTGCGTTGTAAGACAAAGATAGATTTGGAAAATATTACCACGGGATTGTGTTCATTTTTTTCAAATCCTGAAAAAACCAATAAATATTTTTGAAAAATTTAAACGCAGAATGAAGGACTAAATTATTACCGAGGGCCGAAAGTCCCTTAAAATAAATAAAAAGTTTATTTTGAGTGATATATTTGAAATTAAAAATCACACTAAACTTTCTCTTAGTTTTTCACCCCTGTAACTTATTAAAATAAACATTATAGAATTTCTCAGGGACTTTCGGCCCTCGCTAATAACGTAATCTTTCATTCTGCGTTTAAATTTTTCAAAAATACTTATTAGTTTTCTCAGGATTCGAAAAAAATAAATCCCCATTTGAATAGCGTTGCAGCCGAAAATACGTACCGATCCTCTTAATCTGATTAGCATTTTCAATGTCGTATATAATACCACAGAACTAGTTCGTATACTGGAATATGGCTAAAAAATTATTTGTATTTGTATTTGTACATATTTGTAAATTCGTATTTTTCTGTAAATAGATGTTTTTGTAATTCTTTAATTATACTTTTTTTTCTGTATAGATCTTTTTTATCTACTTATAAAAATTGCAATGTTATTAAGGGTGGCTTTTAAGGGTTGAAATATGATATTATATTCTTTAGCATAAAACAATCATTATTTAACCAAGCAAAACCAAATTTTACCCATATTAAAGTTTAGACTATTGTATATAATTTTTGAAAATAAGGGGTAGTTTATATCCCTAAAAATAATCTACGTTCTTGAGCATGATATACAATATGAAGTACAGGGTGAGATGATCCTAACTTCAAATTTTTATGTAAATCGATGCAAGCCGAAATTATTCTTTTATGAAAACTCAATTTTTTATATAGCTCCAACAAGGGTGGTTGTAAGGGTTGAAATATTATGATATTAGATCTTAAAGCATAAACTAATCATTATGTAACTAATAAGAATTAAATGTTAACAATATTAAAGTTTAAAATGTTATTCTATAATTTTTTACAGTTAGGGGTAGTTTTCACCCTTAAACAACTCAAAACGTACAACGACTCAATATATAAAATGAACTAGAGGGTGAAATGAGCTTAATCCCAAATTTTTGTACAAATCGATGCTGGACGAAAAAATTGCGAGGTTTTGCCATTTTTTCAGTTTTATTTCCTCGACTAGTAGTACAATTTTGTTTTTTTTATTACAGACGCTGGAGCTTTGTTAGATTCCATCCTTAACTACTTTGACAATAAAATAAACGGTTCAGTATCCCAAAAATTCAAAATGTACAGCGGACATGACCTCAACGTTGCCGGTATATTAAGAGTGTTTGGTGCATTTAATCCACCCTATCCTCCAGATTTTGCGAGCAGTTTATATTTAGAACTAAGAAATAATTCAGGAAGTTATTTTGTAAACGCGTGGAGCAAAGATGGATCCAACTTCAACCAGGTTTCTATAAAGGGATGTGCTTTGGATTGTCCTTTAGATGAAGTTAGACAAAGATTGGATGGGATATTACTTGACGTTGATACCAAAGTCAAAGAGTGCAATGCTAAATTGGAATTCGAAAATGTTGATGTAGAAAATATGTACAAAAAGCTTACCGAAACTGGTGAAATGGAACGACTTAAGGATTTATTTTAAAATAAATTATAGATAGTAACACAAACAGTGTTTGCATTTCAGTCCCAAAAAATCATCTTTTTCTTAGTAATGTATATCCAAATAAACTTGAAAATAAGCAAAAAGTAATAGTATATAGTGCAGTTACCTTAAAGAATAAAACAGTGAGTTATTATTATTTTATTTATTCAAAACATTACAAAGCATACCGTTTTTAAGGTTAAGTGACGGCCGAAAGGCCAGTAATCAGAACCAGTTTTGGTTCTACAACTGGTTCATAATCACTAAGGAGTTTAACAAATGATACCAGATCCAACTTAACAAATTTGTCAATAATCATGACTGAAGATCAACAACCTCAAAACAAAACATCGTATTCCGCTGTGCTTAAAACAACGTTTCAATTCAGTTCCCATCAAAGCACCAATCAATTTTATTTAATGCGCTGCCTGATACTAAAATAGAAGAGTACTTAGTAGCACTTGGTGAAGGTGTTCATCTACGGAATATTTTATTTTCATCAAGACTATCAAATAACAGAATATGTTATTTGATAGAATATCTCTCCAGCGAATCCTCGGTGGAAAAATTTATGTCCGATCCAGCAGAAATAACAATTAAAATCGAAAATCTAAAAGCACGAAAATTGGTAACTCCGAACGAAAGACTGTTACTATCAATGTTTGCCCTTCTATTCCACATATTCTAATAGAGAATGAGTTAACCAGATTGAGTCTTAAATTTAACCGCAAATTTAATATCGCGGGATTTGTATTTAAAATTTTAAATTTACCCCCCACCCCTCTTAGTGGGGGTTCATGTTTGGTATCATTCGATAGATTTTTGAAAAATATTGAAGATGTATTTTTTAGTTTTTCGATCTAACGTTCATTTCGCGAATTATTCGCTTTTTTTGGGAAATTTTCAACTCACCCATTTCCTTACGCCCCGCTCAAATCGTCAGATTTTTGAAATATTCACTGTTTTGCATGTCCTTAACTTACTTTATCTTAATCTGATAATTTCGAGTATTTTTAAGGATAGATTTTTTTTCGGGCCCCCTTCTAACGAAATTCCCTGTGTTAAGAGCTAAATATGGTAGAGCTACATCTGCAGGGCACCAGGTTTCTCCCCATATGATAATCATACGCGCTCGAGTAACTGCAAAAATCACCGCTTGGGCTCCCCTACCATCAGTAGGTCTGTTCTAATGTGTGCTGTTCTTACTATTTTCTCTAGGATTATATTAAAAATGATAGGTGACAGCTCATCTCCTTGTAGGCACCTTTCTGAGAATTAAACGATTCTGAGAGTTTGTATAATATCTGTATAATAGGTATCTATAATAATATACTCTAGATCTATAGCTATTTACACATCTTCACGAGTTTGTATAAGTTTTTTTGGAACTGAAAGTTCTGCCGTTACATTCCACATCTGATATCATTTACTAGTACCGACTATTTTCATTTACCTAAACGAATATCTAAACAAGAAAATAAAATTAATATAATTTCTTTACTGCCCCGGTGTTGGAATGGGTGAAAGCGTCTCTGCTCTCATTAGAAATTAATTTAATCATTAAAATTTGATAAAAGATCAACCGTTGCAATTAGAATATTTTTAATCACAATAACCTACCTAAAGGTGAAGTAGTATAAATATGTATCTATTAATTATTGGTATAAGCACGAATTAATTGGTCGCAAATGTTTTTCTGTCTGATTTTGTACAAGCATTAATATTTTTGGTTATAATCTGACATCAACTAAGATGTACATTCTTCTTTTTGTTCCCCCTCTCTATAATATAATAATATTGTCTTCGACCTTATAGACGGAGAACTAGAGCCGAAAAATCATCGTCATAAGTAATATGGAGTTTTTCCTGTGAAATGTGTCCATTGTATATTGACAATCATGACCCCTTTCAGGCTGACACCTTAGTGGATACAGGAAGTAGCAATAAGGGATGGAAGGGGTAAGTTAGCGCAGTCATTAAAGGTTTTCACCTCCTATTTTGTTAAACCTCCATCGATTTGCATGAGAATTGGTGACTAGTTAGAGCATACCTCAAGAAACAAAACTGATTTGGTGCCACTTACACTTTTGCCCTGGTGGTGAATACCACCCCTTCCCGCGGGTGAAAACTATTTTAATAAAAATAACCCTACAAATCGATAGAGGGACAAATTTTAAGTAAAATTTGTTATATCATGTTATTAAAACAAATCAATACTTTTTGAGTTATTAAAGATCAAAGATTTGTCGATTTAAGAGCATATGCGTGAAGTTTCGGATGACAAAAAGAGCATGGTAATTAATTGTATGTTAATAAAATATTATTTTTATATTATTTCGATATTTAATTGAATTTTTTGTTTCATTATAAACTAAATATATCAAGAAACTGGGGGTGTCCAATAATAGGTACATTTGACATATTCGAATACACTTTTGCTAAATGTATAATATCGAAATAATATAAAAATAATATTTTAGTAACATACAATTAATTAATATGTCCTTTTTATCATCCGTAACTTTACGCATGTGCTCTTAAACAGACAAATCTTTGATCTTTAATAACTCAAAAAGTATTGATTTTTTTAATAACATGATATAACAAATTTTACTTATAATTTGTCCCTCTACCGATTTGTGGGGTTATTTTTAATAAAATCGTTCTCACCCCCGAGAAGGGGTGGTATCCACCCCCAGGGTTAAAGTGCAAGTTGGCACCAAATCATTTTTATTTCCTGAGGTATGTCTAACTAGTCACCAATTTTCATGCAAATCGATGGAGGTTTAACAAAATAGGAGGTGAAAACCGTTAAAGGCTACACCAACTTTCCCCTTTCATCCCTTATTGCTACTTCCTGTATCCACTGAGGTGTCAGCCTGAAAAGGGTCATAATTATCAATATACAATAGACACATGTACATGCCAAACTCCATATTACTTATGACGATGATTTTTCGGCTCTAGCTCTTAGACTATTAGCTGAAATCTTACTTCAAAGAGCTGCGACATATCAATCAATAAGCACTTTAAACCGGTGAAACTCACAGATCGTATAAACAATACATAAGTAAAGTAAATTGTAAAGCGGGAATGATTAATTTCATTTGTGATGCTAATTAGAGGGTAATTTTCAGGATTTTTATAAAAGCTTTCATAAAAAGTAAGATAAAGAAAACTCTTTTTTCTACAAACGTGTTAAAGATGCAATTTTTAGCAGGAGCCTTAAAAATGTCACTTTAAAACACTGGGTGCTTTAAAGCTTTTATGGCACTGCAGTTAAAAGTGAAATGTCAAACTTTGAAAGCAAACGTCATTCATTTATTAACATTAATATTAATAATACAATTTGCGCAATTTGAAAAATGAATTTCTTGCACTGCAGTTTTACCATTTTCCATGGTTAAGACTGAATGAGTAGAATAACTGAGTTTCTAACTATATTTCCAAGAAACGCCTTTCGCTTCAAACCATTTCTCAAACTTATTATAAGCGATATAATATTATTGCATTCTGGATTTCCTCGGCAACACATCCAGGAGAGCTCGACTCGCTATAGGAGCGTTAAAAATGCTACTTTAAGGCACTAGTGCTTTAAAATTTTTAAGACACAGCAGTTAAAAGTGAATTGTCAAATTGTGAAACGTCAAAATATTTATATTATTTCATTTATTAACATTAATATTAATAGTACAACTTGCGCAATTTGAAAACGGTGGTTTAAAAGGTTTTTTAAAATTTAATTTAAACTGTAAAATTGCATTTTTAACACGTTTATAGAAAAAACAAGTTTATGTAACGGTATAATATTTTCGCTAAGAATTTTTAGACATTCCCCTCAAATCTAGACAACCAGTTCTACCTTTTACCGGTCATAGGTTTAATGGTTTCAGCAATTAACAAAAATATTGTATTTTATAAATTTATAACGTTTGTAGAAAAAATACTGTATGATATACGTGTTAAAAAGTGCATTTTTAAGGCACTCATGTGAATTGCAGAATTCGCTTCGCTCATTCTTCAAACCTTCACACGCGTACCTTAAAATTGTACTTTTAACACTTATAATTATCATAAATAACTATTAAACACTATAAAACAGTTTTTAAGAGTTTGCCCGGAAAATACCATTTTTTTATTATTTTACGTTTAAATCTTGGATTTGAGATTTGATGAACAACAAAGTACTTTTCATGGGCTATAACTCTACTTTTACTGGATCTACATACTTCATAGGTATACCATCTTTTTGGTTTTTTTATAAGCCACATTTTTGCTATAGGTATTTTTTCGATAAAATTCCTTACTTTTTTAATTAATTTGCAAATATCGCCTAGAAACCTGTTTTTTTTTTAATGAACATATTCACTCGCAAGTAACTCAAACAGTATTGACTTAGTGAATAAATTCTATAGAACAAAAGTTGCTTAGAATAAATCAGTTTTCAACGGCTTAAGTTCAAAAGTAAAGTAGAGGGTGAGAAGAACCCCAATCTCATACAATATACAATTATTCACATACTGATTTATTGACCTACTAATTTTAAACCGTTTTCTTCAAAGATTTTAAAACAGTCAATTTTAAATATTAAATACAAGTACCTATACACCGTTTTCAGGCGTCAACGCCCTTTCGGATCTTTGGAGGAGTATCACCGAGCCGCATGCACTTATCCCTTGCCGTACCGCTCCGCATAGGCCGATCAGACACCAGATAATTCCAGACTAAGTCGTAGTAGACGAAGGGACAGCGCTGAAAAATCTCTTTGAATTTACTAAAGCTAGATTTTTCACAGTTGATTACTGTGAGTGTGAAGAGAAACATACTGCTTGGTCGACCAAGAGAAACGTAGAACAGGGGTTACTGAGAAGGTATCAAAGTTGCTTTCCTACGAAGGTAATTAAGTCCATTTACTAAGGCTGAAAATCAGTACACACATTCTAAATTAAATATAAATAAAAATTATTATAGTCGGTCAGCTGTATGACGGGACAGAGCCGGTCGGTTGGCTCCAATACTCGATTAAGGAAATGAAGCCTTTTAGCTCGCAATTTTTTCGTCCTGCATGGATTTACTTGAAATTTTCACAGAAGGTAGGGAACAGTCCAAGGATCATTTTCTACATCATATCGCTATGATACGCTAAAACCTTGGGGGTGGTTGCCATCCCATCTCAGGGGGTGGAAACTTTTTATTACATTTTAATCATGCAATTGGATGAAAAAAGTGATTCTAACAAAAAAATGTTTTTTACATTTTCTTCGTAAAACTAAGATTTTTCGAGTTATTCGTGCTTGAAAATAACAGTTTTTCGACGAAAAAATCACAGTTTTTTGAGAATACCTCGAAAAATATGCATTTAATCAAAAAAACTGTAGATATCAAAATTTTATCTTTTAGTAACACATCCAAATTCTTTTCCATTAATATCTTTATGACCAATACAAACCGAGATACGGCATGTTAAAATTAGCATTTTTCGTCAAATGCATAATTTGAAATATTCAAAGCCAAATAATGGGAAAAATTTTCATTTTTCGAGGAAAACTTAAAAAATCTTTTTTCAAATATACAGTTGAACCTTTCAAAAATAATAATAAAAAGTTTCTAGCATGGAAACTAAGCGACTTGTAATCAAAAAAATGTCGGTACCTGCTTTTCTCTGCGAAAAAATCAGTGAAAACAACCCCCTAACTACCTTCCTAATTCAAAATTGGTCTTCACCTTTCTGTAGTTCCTTTTATGTTTATATTATCAATACACTCAAGGAGTTTAACCTATTTAAAATGCCTAATTTTGGAAAAATTTGAGTTTAAAGAAAAATTTATTTTTTGCAATTTGGTATTTTTCACCTTATACTTCAAAATATCTCCGAAAATACTGAAGGTACTAAAAAATTATAAACTGCTAACTTGTAGCTTTTTTAATGACTAAAATTACCCTGTGCATAGATTTTCATTACAGTAAATAGTTGGCCAGATATTATAGCTGTTTAAAACCTCTATTTACCAACAAACACCCCCTTACTCGAGCCCTTTAAACCCGCCCCAATTAAAAACTAAGGGATCTTACGGAATTTAATTTACACAGTCTTATAGCTCTTTAAAAATCCTACAAAATCATTTTTGAAGAAACTTTTTATCGCCAAAAATATATAGAATATTTTTCGAGGTATTCTCAAAAACCCTTTAAAAAGTCGATTTTTTCGTCAAAAACTGTTCGAAACACTTATTTTTAAGCGCGAATAACTCGAAAAATATTAGTTTTACGAAGATAATGCAAAAAACATTTTTTTCTTAGAATCACTGTTTCCATCGAATTACATTATTAAAATGTAATAAAATATTCCCACCCCCAAAGTTTTAGCGTAGGATAGCGGCATTATATAGAAAATGATTATTGGACTATTCCCTACCTTCTGTGAAAATTTCAAGTAAATCCATGCTGGACGAATAAATTGCAAGCCAAAATGCTTCATTTCCTCAATTGACTATTGGGGCCGACCGACCGGCTCTGTCCCGTTATACAGCTGACCGACTATAATAACTTTTATTTATATTTAATTTAGAATGTGTATACTGATTTTCAGCCTTAGTACATGGATTTACTTACCTTCGTAGGAAAGCAAGTTTGATACCCTCTCAGTAACCCCTGTTCTACGTTTCGCTTGACCGACCGCAGTATGTTTCTCTACACACTCACAGTAATCAACTGTGAAAAATCTAGCTTTAGTAAATTCAAAGAGATTTTTCAGCGCTGCCTCTTGGTCTATAGATTCTTTTAGAATTTTATTTTTCTCTTCACTGAGCTGGGGCTCGAACCTCTATCGCATACCCTCTAAAGCAGGGGTTCCCAACCTTCTAACAACTGCGTAACACCTGAAGTATTTTGAAGATTTTGGCGTACCACCAAACACCGGGTAGGCTGGAATGGAAGGATGCCCCCTGATCCTATTTTTTTAGAAACATATTGACTATCAGAAACATGTCCATTGGCTTGTTTTATTTCAATTAAATAACTAATGTAACTTTATATTTAATTATTCATTCACTTTTCCAAGCCTTTCTCAAGACAACAATAAATATAATTAGCTATTTGTCAATTATGTTTACTAAATTTTGTTTAAAAATATGAACAGATATACGTTTTTTAATAAAATTTTGACAGTAAAGGAAAATAGAACAATAATTATGCACATTATAACTTATTACTCATAGCTATACAAAAACATACTGCAGTGTTAAAAAATTATTTGTACAAACTATCATCCAAAAGTAATACAAATCAACAAAAATCAACATTTTAGTCATTGTATATCGAGATTAATCCGAAGCTTGTTGAAGTTTGCCTGTGATTAGAGTGCCAATTGCAGGAGTAATTTTATTGAACTTAATTTTATTCTTAAGTCCTCTTCAACACTTGTTAGTCTGTTTCTATTTTTATTTTTTATACAGAATAAGTCAGAAAAACCAGTCTCACACAAGTAACAAGTGACCAATGGCATTAAAGCAGCATAGCCTGCCGGAAGGGCATTGGATACTCGGATTTACGTCTCATCCAGAAGTCAATTAAGGATTTCTCTTTAAAACTATCTTTCATAGAACCAAATAATATATACTATTCATAGAACTGTCTTCTGTTAGGTCGATGAATGTTTCCTGTAATTCCAACCCATTTGGTGAGGTTTTCTGATCCAGTCAATTTTGGAATAATCTTCAGAGAAATATTCATTAAAACTTTCTGGAAGAGATTCCAAGTGAATAATGATTATATCAGCAACCACATCTGCTATTGGAGATATTTCGTTTTCTTCAAAAAATGACAGCGTAGAAAGCAGTACCCGACCCGACAAACTGCACAGACACTTTCGCAGACCAGCGTAATCGCTTGTTTCACAAACGCTACGCGTACCACCTGAAATCTTCCAGCGTACCACCAGTGGTATGCGTACCACCGGTTATGAACCCCTGCTCTAAAGTCTAAAGTCGATCCAGCGCCTCAGTCCGGTTGGGTAATCTGACTTAGCTACCTGGGAAATTCATTACTCTACTGCACAGCACATACATTTTCATGCGAATTGGCATTATTTCATAATTCAAACAATTACAATTTAAATATGTAGATTCAATGAGAAATATGGTAATTATCTTAACAATGTTCCGGTTGCTGGTATGTAAGAAAGCATAATGCTCATCTCGATTTATTATGGTTTGTTAAGTGTATTTTACATTAAATTTTATATTTTAAAACGTAGTGCGCGATTTTGGAATGTGCAAAATAATCTCTAATGTTGTGTTCCTTACTGTATTCATCTTTTTAAATTGTGGATTTTATGCTACCAATAACAACACGAATCTGGTGGCTGTAGTTCAGGTAACGTGATTACTTTATTACGCCAGGGAAATAATTAAAAAATATGCCATGTTCGGGACACTTGAGCAGCCAGGTTGCAAATAGGTTTTTTGGGTACTATATACTGTACCCGTCACAGTTCGGACGAGAATTTTAGTTATTAACAAATTAGTGTCAAAAATGGCAGTTTTTTAATTTAAATCGCCACAGGTAAAATACGGTAATAAAATATCTTATTATAGTATCCTTCTTTTAGTAGATGAGCAAGTGTTAAAATGTCAGTTTTTGAATTTTCGTCCGATCATTTGTTGCTTCGTAAATTTCAAAATAAAACTAATTTCGAAAATAAAAAATTTGCTATAACTTTTGAGAAAATGATTTAGACTATCATGTTGCATGAAAAGTTGAGTCAAACAGTCCATATAATGCACAATTAGTTTAAATTTTATTTAATTTAAAAGATGAAGTTTTCGATCCTAATAGCATTATTATTTAGTAAATATTAAAATATTACTAAAAGATTTTTAAATCGAAAACTTATTGGTCCATGGTCCATTTCCTTGGTAACACCTCCAAGGCTTCTAAAATTTGCAAGCCAAATGGATGCTGAAGCGAAGAAGACAAGAGGGAATTCAAAAAACTTACAATTCACGACCCCGTCTGTTCAGCTGGTAAATTCCAACAGAAAATGTACCTAGTTACTCGAAGGAGTAAAGACCAATATAAAAATAAAATAAAAATTTTATTTTTAATTCAGTTGCAATGCGAAGGCAAAACAATCTTATTTTTCAATTAGAATACGGAGCGCAGTCCAGTCCCTTGAATCGCGATTTTCGGCTCTTATTGGAGCCTCATCGGAAAGAACGTAGGCTTGATCTCCATATCCCGATGAGGCTCCAATAAGAGCCGAAAATCGCTGTTCAAGGGACTGGACTGCGCTCCGTATTCTAATTGAAAAGTAAGATTGTTTTGCCTTCGCATTGCAACTGAATTAAAAATAAAATTTTTATTTTATTTTTATATTAGCCTTTACTCCTTTGAGTAACTAGGTCCTTTTTCTGTTGGAATTTACCAGCTGAACAGACGGGGTCGTGAATTGTAAGTTTTTTGAATTCCCTCTTGTCTTCTTCGCTTCAGCATCCATTGTGCTTGCAAATTTTAGAAGCCTTGGGGGTGTTACCAAGTGTGAACCAAGGAAATGGACCAATAAGTTTTCGATTTAAAAATCTTTTAGTAATATTTTAATATTTTCTAAATATTATTAATAATGCTATTAGGATCTAAAACTTCATTTTTTAATTGCCAGATGACGCTAGTTACCTAATATTTTCACTTCAGTTGCAATGGGTGGGAAAACCTCTCAGTACGGATCAATTGGGATATGGAGAACAAGCCTACGTTCTTTCCGATGAGGCTCCAATAAGAACCGAAAATCGCGATTCAAGGGACTGGACTAAGTTCTGTATTCTAATTGAAAAGTAAGATTGTTTTGCCTTCGCATTTCAACTGAATTAAAAATAAAATTTTTATTTTATTTTTATTTAATTTGTTTATCCCAAAGAGCTTTTTTGAAATATTATTGTTTAGAAAATAAGAATGATATAGCAGTTCTGTGGAAGCCACGCGAAAGAAGAATAGTTATATTTCCAAAGAATTAAAAAAAATTAATAAAAAGTCATTTTTATCATTCCGAAAACATTTTACTAAAGTAGAGTGATTTTTGGCTTATAAACAATTTGAATAACTTTGTTAATATTGACTCTAGATTAAAACTACTTTTGGATTGCTGGTATTTTTACACGAATTTAAAAAAAAACTTTTCGCCTAGGTTAATTACGGTCAAAGTTGGCCACTTTTTTTAAATTAATTCACAGCTAATTTGTTTATAACAATTAAGTATGCAAAATAACTAGCGCCATTTTAAAGCTCAAGGTATATAGTTTATGTGTAAAAGTTTGAGTAAAATTTGAACCTCAATAAAGTGGTTAATGAAGATTTAAAAATTATGTCCTAACGAAATCGATTCGTGGTCGGTGGAGGGGAATTATTAAAATCCGTGCACTCAAAAAATGAAATTGATTCTTCAAACATATGCTGCGATTAATATCTCAGGAGCTTGTTGAAGGTCCATGTCACCAGCCCCCCCTTTTTCGATTTGAGGGTCAAAAAAAAGCTCATTCGTTTGTATTGCGTTAGTACTGGATTGTATCACCCTTCATTCGTTTGTACTGCCCCCACCCTTTTAAATCTGCCTGGAGGGGCTGGTGACATGCCATCCCCCCCTTTTTCGATTTGAGGGTCAAAAAAAGGTTCATTCGTTTGTATTGCGTTAGTACTGGATTGTATCACCCTTCATTCGTTTGTACTGCCCCCACCCTTTTAAATCTGCCTGGAGGGGCTGGTGACATGCCATCCCCCCCTTTTTCGATCTGGGGGTCCGGGATGGGTATGTTCGTTTGTACTGCGTTAGTATCGGATTGTATCGCCCTTATTTTGTTTGTACTGGCCCCACCCGTCTAGATTGGCCTGGGGGGGCCAGTGACATGCTACCCTGTACTCTGCACTTTTTGCCTTCTAAATGTCGAAAATAGGCTATTTCGTTTGTACTGCGTTAGTACTGGATTGTATCACCCTTCATTCGTTTGTACTGCCCCCACCCTTTTAAATCTGCCTGGAGGGGCTGGTGACATGCCATCCCCCCCTTTTTCGATTTGAGGGTCAAAAAAAAGCTCATTCGTTTGTATTGCGTTAGTACTGGATTGTATCACCCTTCATTCGTTTGTACTGCCCCCACCCTTTTAAATCTGCCTGGAGGGGCTGGTGACATGTCATCCCCCCCTTTTTCGATTTGAGGGTCAAAAAAAGGTTCATTCGTTTGTATTGCGTTAGTACTGGATTGTATCACCCTTCATTCGTTTGTACTGCCCCCACCCTTTTAAATCTGCCTGGAGGGGCTGGTGACATGCCATCCCCCCCTTTTTCGATCTGGGGGTCCGGGATGGGTATGTTCGTTTGTACTGCGTTAGTATCGGATTGTATCGCCCTTATTTTGATTGTACTGCCCCCACCCGTCTAGATTGGCCTGGGGGGGGCAGTGACATGCTACCCTGTACTCTGCACTTTTTGCCTTCTAAATGTCGAAAATAGGCTATTTCGTTTGTACTGCGTTAGTACTGGATTGTATCACCCTTCATTCGTTTGTACTGCCTCCACCCTTTTAAATCTGCCTGGAGGGGCTGGTGACATGCCATCCCCCCTTTTTCGATGTGGGGGTCCGGGATGGGTATGTTCGTTTGTACTACGTTAGTATCGGATTGTATCGCCCTTATTTTGTTTGTACCGCCCCCACCCGTCTAGATTGGCCTGGGGGGCCAGTGACATGCTACCCCTCTACTATGCATTCTTTGCCATCTGAATGTCAAAAATAGGCTATTTCGTTTGTACTGCGTTAGTACTGGATTGTACCGCCCTTATTTTGTTTGTACTACCCCTACCCTTCTACATTTAAAACAGAGAAGGATTAGTGCTAGGAGTAAGGACACAAAATCAGCCAAACATTGCACATAGTAACACCGTGGGTGTAAAATTTGGTAAATTCGTCAAAAATGAAACGAATTAAATTTTGAAACTGAAAAACAGGCTTACAAGTCACTCTCCACTCTCCATGGGGAATGGAAATTTACCCCCTCAGATGGATCTCGGAGTAGTAGCGATTTGAAAAATGGTACATGTATTTGTTGGAGATATTTTGAACACCATTTTCAATCAGAAATCAGAGCAGCGACCTTGTTTTTTCCTACTAGGAAGAAATTTATCCATCCCCTCAATATATTTTACAGTTTCAGACGCTATCGATATGATTATCAAAGATCTTATGCGGCGTATTCCGAAATGCACTCTTCGTTGTACAATTTCAACCTCTCTGGATAACTGATTAACTGAAACATACATACGGCAGAATTCATTGGAATCGAAAATTATTAAAAGTATGTATTTGGAACATTAAATGAAAAGTTCCCACAATCAATATCTTTCTTACCATCTAATTTCAGAGACCAGATAACAATAATTGCAGCTGCTATGTTCTGGCAATTTGTTTTCTAGAAAGGTTTGTATTCTTCATTTATGACTGCAATAAGATTCAGAATTTCCGTAGGTATTTCATTATTTGTAAAATAAATATAGTGTCAAAAACTTGCTTATACATTTGACGCACTGTCCGTCAACGTGTTAATTGACTCTACAGATTCAGTGCCAAAACGAGACATTTTTATAGAAAAATATTTGCAAGTATATTAAATGCCAAACTGACCTATTAAATAAACAATGACATTGCAATTTTCGATTTCTACTATGGAATTATCGCTGTATAGACCAGGGCGGATCTGTTTTGAGGTGGATGTGAGAGGTGGCATTCCGATTTTTGCAGATAAAATTAGGTAACAACTTCAGTAATTAAAATTGACTTACGCTCCTTCTCAAATATGTTTGGAACATTATTAAAAAAATTTAAATATTTAAAAATTTCGAAAAACATCGATTTTTTTCAACTTTCATTGCTCCTAAAAACGATTCATTTTGGAACAAAGTCATAGGGAAATAAAATAAAGATAATTGAATTTTGTATGATATACGACACGACTGCTATAAAATATCTTAAATGATTATCCTTTCTGCAAAATAGCAATAAATACAAAATAAGAGGGCAAAATAAGCCTCTTTTTATTCAATGTTTTTCAACCAATTTGGTTGCACTTAGAACCTTCGTATTTTACTTAGAAAGTTCTTACAACATACTCAATCCGTCCACCAAATTTTATTAAAATCGACATAATAGATTTTGCATAATAATTTTGCAATCTAAATTTTTTTAGAAAAGTTCAAATTTTTTAAAAACTTTCTGAACAAAAAGTAGACCTGTTAGAAGTTTGCTAATTTTTTTACATATCGAGAGGTACTTTACCAATCCAATACACTTTACAAAATTAAAATCGGATTATTTAAGCGGCCTCAGCACTGTTTTAAGGATATAAACAATTTTTTTGCTTATAAACAAATATAGTGGGGACGTTTGAGTTGGAATAAATTCATTTTCTCGAGAATGGGCAACTCTGGAGATAAATCCCTAAACAGGTCGATTTTTATATTTAAATTATAATTTTTGGGATATCTATCATACTACTAACGTCATCCATCTGGGTGTGATGATGTAATCTATGATTTTTTTAAACGAAAATGTGGGTCGTGTGCTAGCTTATTTGAAACATTATTCAATTATCTATTTATTACATAATTATTTATACAGGGTGCCCAAATTTTTTTTTAATTAATTGAGACAAACAGAAGAAAGTATTTAATTTAGTTAATTCGAGATACATTTTACTGTTGTCCTAAAACAGAAAAAAATGTTTATTTGATAAATAACAGAAAAATGAATTTATTCGTATTTATTAACTCAAACGTCCTCACTGTATTTGTTTATAAGCCAAAAAATTGTGTATAACTTTAAAACATTGCTGAGGCCGATTAAATAAACCAACTTAAGTTCTGTAAAGTGTATTAGATAGGTAGGGCGTATCTTTATATGCAAAAAAATGAGCAAACTTCTAAATAATGGTCTACTTTTTGTTCAGAAAGTTTATAAAAAATTTTAACTTTTTTAAAAAAATTTAGATTGCAAAATTATTATGCAAAACCTATTAAGTGCATTTTATAGTCGTATATCATAAAAAATTCAATTATCTTTATTTTATTTCCCTACGACTTTGTTCCAAAATGAATGGTTTTAAAAACGATTGAAAAGTTTTCAACAGAGAGGTTGAAATTGTACAACGAAGAGTGCATTTCGGAATGCGCCGCATGAGATCTTTCATTTTCATATCGATAGCGTGTAAAACTGTAAAATTTATTGAGGGGATGGATAAATTTCTTCCTGGGAGGAAAAGGCAAGGTCGCTCCTCTGATTTCTGATCGAAAATGGTGTTCAAAATATCTCCAACAAATACATGTACCATTTTTCAAATCGGTAGCGTAGAACTACTCCGAGATCCATCTGAGGGTGTAATTTTCCATTCTTCATGGAGAGTGGCTTGCAAGCCTGTTTTTCAGTTTCAAAATGTAATTCGTTACATTTTTGACGAATTTACCAAATTTTACACCCGCGGTGTTACTATAATAGTTTTGGCTAATTTTGTGTCCTTACTCCTAGCATTAATCCTCCCCTGTTTTAAATGTAGAAGGGTAGCATGTCACTGGCCCCCCAGGCCAATCTAGACGGGTGGGGGCAGTACAAACAAAATAAGGGCGATACAATCCGATACTAACGTAGTACAAACAAACATACCCATTCCGGACCCCCATATCAAAAAAGGTGGGGATGGCATGTCACCAGCCCCTCCAGGCAGATTTAAAAGGGTGGAGGAAGTACAAAAGAATGAAGGATGATACAATCCAGTACTAACGCAGTACAAACGAAATAGCCTATTTTCGACTTTCAGAAGGCAAAAAGTGCAGAGTAGAGGGTAGCATGTCACTGGCCCCCCCAGGCCAATCTAGACGGGTGGGGGCAGTACAAACAAAATAAGGACGATACAATCCGATACTAATGCAGTACAAACGAACATACCCATCCCGGACCTTCAGATCGAAAAAGGGGGGATGGCATGTCACCAGCCCTTCCAGGCAGATTTAAAAGGGTGGGGGCAGTACAAACGAATGAAGGGTGATACAATCCAGTACTAACGCAATACAAACGAATGAACCTTTTTTTGACCCTCAAATCGAAAAAGGGGGGGATGTCATGTCACCAGCCCCTCCAGGCAGATTTAAAAGGGTGGGGGCAGTACAAACGAATGAAGGGTGATACAATCCAGTACTAACGCAGTACAAACGAAATAGCCTATTTTCGACTTTCAGAAGGCAAAAAGTGCAGAGTAGAGGGTAGCATGTCACTGGCCCCCCCCAGGCCAATCTAGACGGGTGGGGGCAGTACAAACAAAATAAGGACGATACAATCCGATACTAACGCAGTACAAACGAACATACCCATCCCGGAACTTCAGATCGAAAAAGGGGGGGATGGCATGTCACCAGCCCCTCCAGGCAGATTTAAAAGGGTGGGGGCAGTACAAACGAATGAAGGGTGATACAATCCAGTACTAACGCAATACAAACGAATGAACCTTTTTTTGACCCTCAAATCGAAAAAGGGGGGGATGTCATGTCGCCAGCCCCTCCAGGCAGATTTAAAAGGGTGGGGGCAGTACAAACGAATGAAGGGTGATACAATCCAGTACTAACGCAGTACAAACGAAATAGCCTATTTTCGACTTTCAGAAGGCAAAAAGTGCAGAGTAGAGGGTAGCATGTCACTGGCCCCCCCAGGCCAATCTAGACGGGTGGGGGCAGTACAAACAAAATAAGGACGATACAATCCGATACTAACGCAGTACAAACGAACATACCCATCCCGGACCTTCAGATCGAAAAAGGGGGGGATGGCATGTCACCAGCCCCTCCAGGCAGATTTAAAAGGGTGGGGGCAGTACAAACGAATGAAGGGTGATACAATCCAGTACTAACGCAATACAAACGAATGAACCTTTTTTTGACCCTCAAATCGAAAAAGGGGGGGATGGCATGTCACCAGCCCCTCCAGGCAGATTTAAAAGGGTGGGGGCAGTACAAACGAATGAAGGGTGATACAATCCAGTACTAACGCAATACAAACGAATGAGCTTTTTTTGACCCTCAAATTGAAAAAGGGGGGGCTGGTGACATGGACCTGCTTGTTGATGGATTTTGATCATAATTTTTTCGATTTGTATGTAATCGTAGTCTTGTAGAGTACGTTATGTACATATACCCCCACCTAACATTACAAACTGTTAGGGGGAACCTCCCTTATCACTCAGGGATATGAAAAATAGATTACAACCGATTCTAAGATCTACCGAATATTCCTATATAATTTCATAATAATCGGTCAAGCGGTCTCGGAGGAGTATGGCAACTAACACTGTAACAGGAGAATTTTATAGATGTAAATATATAGATGGCTATTAAAAAATGGGGGTTGGTGATAGATGAGTGAAAATTAAGGATTGTATGTATTTTTTAATTCTACACCATATAAAATTAAGGTAGAAAATTTTGTCCAAAAAAATTTAAAAAAATGTCAGTGGGGCAACCCCCTTATAATTTATGGGTATGAAAAATAGATAAAAACCTATTTTTAGTCCTACAAGATATAAGTGTAAAATTTCATGTTACAGGAGAATTTTATGTATATAGAAGTAACTGTGAATTAAGTAATAAAAGTGGCTAACTTTGACCGCATTTAAACTAGTCAAAAGGTATTTGTGTCTGAAAATTTGTGTAAAAATACCAGCTTTCGGAATCCCAAAGTAGATTTACTCTACGGTCAATATTAACAAATTCTTTCAAATTGTTTTTAAGCCAAAAATGACTCTACTTTAGTGAAATGTTTTCGGAATGATTGATTTTTTTAAATTCCTTGAAAATATAAATGTTCTTCTTTCATGTAGTTTCTAGTTTCCACAGAATTACTGTGTCATTATTACTTTGTGAACAATAACATTGCAAAAAAAGCTCTTTGGGAAACACAAATCAAATAAAATTTAAACTAATTGACGAATCGTCTTGAAATTTTTTGTGCATGATATGTACTAGTTGTTTCAACTTTCCATGCAATATCAAACTCTTAAGTTCATTGTCGCAAAAGTTATAGCAAATTTTTTATTTTAGAAATGTTAGTCTTATGTAATTAGCGAAGCAACAAATGATCGGACCAAAATTCAAAAACGGCCATTTTGAACCTTTGCTCATCTATAAAAGAGGAATACTATAAATAAGATATTTAATTACCCAATTTTTACCTGTAGCGATTTAAACGAAAAAATTGCTATTTTTGACAATTTTGTTAATAACTAAAATTCTCGTCCGAACTGTGACCGGCATTTTTGTATGTATAATGTATTAGGTATATAGTACCCAAAAAACCCATTTGCAACCTGGCTGCTCAAGTGTCCCTACAAAAACCTTATTTCTCTGGACTATATTTCTAGTTACATGAACCTACTTGAACCTAATTTTTTTATTTGAAACTTGAATATTTACGATCTACTCTACTACCTGTACTCGTTTGTTACTTGTACAGAAGTATTAAGTAAAACTGATAAATTATGTAATGTCTTTTTAGGTGTTGTCGGCCAGTGCCGCAACGGCGTAACCAGGATGATCCTAAGGGGGGGTTACAACTTCAAAATGGGTTGATTTGTCAACAACACGTAATGGTGTTAAGCGTATAGAGCTCAAAGTAGACCAAATGGGGGGGGTTATACCCCCAATCCACACCCCTGGTTACGCCTATGCAGTGTCGGCTCACGGTTCATCTTATTCACCTAAGTCTTCTGACAATAAATAAAGTAATAGACGATTGGTAAGGGTAGAAATCAGCTTGTTGTTATGATTGATGCGTCTTTTTCTGGTGTTGGTCACATGTTGCCATACGTCTACGTCTTTGACGAATGGCATTTTTAAGTCCTCATAAATATATCTGAAGAATTTTGGTATTTGATGGTTTCGTACATCTCCATAATTCATTCTAGTAGGCCCCTATAGGCTTTTTATTGTAATACTATTTTATTTAGGCCATTTGGCTTATATTGCCAATTTGTTTTCTATGGATAATAATTGTGATCTCCTACCAAGAAGCTATTTCATTTCTATGGTTGAAGTTGTTGTTTTTTAGCTATAATGTGCGCTTTCGCTGTTAGTTTGTTATCAAGATAAATATCTAAATATTTAACATCGGTGTTCAATGGAATAACTTGGTGGTTTATTCTGACATGCGGACAATCCATAAGTCTGTTATTAAAAGTAATGTGAGCTGATTTTTCGTTGTTTACTTCAGGTTATTTGCTGTCAAGTCGCGACCAATCAGAAATTGTGTAAATTAATAATTTAATCTTCTGAAGCTAAATTTGGATCATGGTACCACAGCAAGGATTAACATTTTGGTTCATTGAGTCTTCACCGTTTGTGCCTCACATTAATTTATTATATTTAGGGCATAATATAATGTGATCATTCTTCGGATATTATTTTCTGTAGATGACCGTTTTCTCTATTATATAGAGCTTCTCTTTCATTAGCTATGAGGTCAATAAGAGCGTACGTGTTATCAGGGCTACAGAACAGTTATAGAAATAGTCCAGTATGCCCTTACTACGTTTAGAAGGAGTTTCTTTTGTGCGTTTGTAAGCAGTTCTTTATATTTAACCATTCTCAAAGCTTCATACCATATGACGCCGCCATATGAGAGAGTATAATGTAGAACCTCAATGTTGTTCTGAAGCTATTTTCTTGTGGCATTTTTCAATTAACTAGTTTTAATGGGAAATAAGCCACAATTTTACAAACAAATGATTTTATTGACGTTTCGACGCCCAAATTGGATGTCGTTGTCAAAATACAAAAATATTGACAATATACAATATTTTTTGTATTTTGACAACGACGCCCAATTTGGGCGTCGAAACGTTAATAAAATCATTTTTTTAGTAAAATTGTGGCTTATTCCCCATCAAAATTAATTAGTTGTAGAACCTTAACGTACATTTTTCTTTTGTCAACTAGACCTGTGTCTAGTTAGATGCCCAAATATTTTGCACAGGACTTAGGCTCTATCCTTGTACTATGTATCTATTACAAAAGTCAGATTTGGACGGGTTCTCGAGCCTTTTAAGATGAGTATTTCCGTTTTTTTTTTTCTGTTGCCAGCTCTAGATCTTGTTTTACCGTCCATATGTTCACTTTTCTGCTGTTTCAGCTGACTAGCATTTGTAAACTCCAAGTTATTACTTTGAATAAAAAGAGCTAGATCTCTATATATGCAATAGCTTTTATCCATAGTCGATTTCTAGTATTTTATTATATAAATTGCGTTGGTCTTAGTAAGGATCCTTGAGGTACACCTGCTGATGTTTTCAGGTCCTTAGGTGTTGCCACCTGGACATACCTCTTATTGAGGTACTCCTTCATAACACTATCTTAGTCGTCGAGATAAATACGTTTATTGAATGTTCAATATTCATGAAATTTTAAATATTATGTAAAAAAACTTTTTGCATTTAGTATGCCTTTCCAAAAAGAACAAATAAGACAAAACAAATCGGTTTATATTAGATATCGATCATTAGTAAATTTGATCGTCAATATTGTTACAGATAACAAACCAAATCGTTGTTTACAATTATATATCTAAAATCAAGTAGTATCAGCCAACATTTGTAACCATAAGCGTACTACAATAGAATATTTTTTCAAATTTAAAATTTAACCCTCATGTAAGGAGTTGGAAAAATTTTTGTAAGAGAGCGACGTGGTACAAATATGTACCAAAGTTTAAAATCAGGAGGCAGAAAAATCATGCGATAAACAGATGACACACTTCTACTAGCAGCCAATGTAGGTAAAATGATTTGCTCCCTTATCTTATAACCAAGAATGGCATTTGCTTCTAAGAAATCAATTGTAGACTAGCAATAGCCCGAACCCAGACAGCTAAATTAATTATTAAAATGTGGAAAGATCGAACAATAACAAGAAATATTTAGCTAAGGAATTCCCTTATTTTTCCCATTAATACATACGCAGCTGAAAAAAAAATTGATAAAAGTATGAACCAAGCTTCCGGAATGTGGGTCTATAGAAGACTTCTACGTGTATCCTTGACCGAATACAGCACCAACCTGTCAATTCTGAAAGTCTTCTTTTTCTTTTAATCGCGCTATAACTTTTTGTAATTCTTGGCCTGCTTATAACAATTTTCTTCCATTCTGCTACTTCTTATACTGCTGATACTTTCCTTCATCACTGCCTGATGTTCATGGTTTTAAGATCCCTCTGTACTTCGTCTATCCATATTTTACGGGGCCTTCTTCTTGTTCTGTTACTTTGGGGCTTCCATATCTGGATTACTTTTACAGCTCGATTATCTGGCATTCTTTCTAGGTAACCAAGCCAGTTTAGTCTTGTGACTTTACGATTCTAACAATATCTGCGTTCTGCATTAGTTCGTCCAGCTCGTGGTTCATTTTAATTCTCCACGAACCAGCGCTGCATTGGGTTGGTCCTAATATCTTCCTTAGTATTTGGTGACCACTGGTCAGGAGCATACCGAAATTACTTTGGCCACATAGCAAAAAAAAGAAAACCATGGAACTAGTGGATCTCCATGTGGAACATGGAACCATGGAAAAAGATCTCCAACACGATGGGCAGACCGAATGAAGACTCTGGTGTGAAAAGCCCTATATGAACCCGTACATATGACACGTGATTGCAGCCAATGGAGAGAGAAATATAACAATATTAATATTTCTATTGTCTAATCTAGTCAATATATTCTTCTTCTATATTCCAATGTTTTTCAGCTGGAGCTGGCTGTAGAAAATATATTTTAAAAATTAGTAGGGTCTTATAATATTTATATAAATGATTAACTATTTAGATGGGAAATAAGCCACAACTAAATTGAAAAAATAATTTTATTAACGTTTCGAAGCCCAAATTGGGTTTCGTTGTCAAAATACAAAATACTACTAAAATACACAAAAATGTTGTTGCTAAGTAAAAAAATTCTTCTAATCAGTAATTTATTTAATCTGACTCATTTATATTGGAAATTCAGACGTATATTATACATTTTAAAGTAGAAGACTTTAAAATGACATCGCCAATATTTATGATTTGCGTTCCTGGGACGACTTTACTAAAAGATAATTCATTCGATTACATGAAATCAATCCCAACTCAAGAATATCTGTCATAAAAAAACATAGCATGTGATCTGTCACAAAAAAGACAACCAAATGCAATGATCACAGTAAAATTCTCGCGTTAGAGATTCCATAGTAAATCAAAAGGGGAAAACCAGGAAAAAACCTGGTGACACTCTCCCGACATCGTAAGTATTAGGTTTTTCATTTAATTTGCCTTCAAAAAACTAATACCAAATTCTGACTTTAATATGTTTAAAATATAAATAATATTAATAATACATAGATATACAATAAGTAATACTAAAATATAAAAATTGTACTCGATATGTTATTGACTTACTAATCGTGGTTTTGTCTTTCTATTGACTTCCTCTTTCAGTATGGGTAACCACGTCTTACTGCATTCTACCGAGGAATTTGCGACACAATTGGTTTCATTTAGCATAATTAGAGCCGCTTCTTTGATTTTTCTCCTTCTACTATCTACGAAGAAAGTGAAAAAAGTATATTAAAGTGTGTAAATATATTTAATTTCCTTAGCTAAGCGCTTTCGACATATGTGTCATCATAAAAGCTAATGCTACAATAAAAAGTTAAACTAATGAGTAAAAATATGTCTAAATACAAAGTTTTTTAACTTATAGTATAGTATAGTTGATCCAAAAGATGGCATAACCCAGACATCCAAAGTGAAAGTCATCCTTCAACACCAAATTGTTCTATATGTTCCACACAATGTCCAGAAAAAAGTCACACTATTTTGAGCGTCGAGTTTGAAACAATATTTCTAAAACTATGCGGTTTAGCATGAACAACCCTCTATACAAAATTGTTCTACATTAAATTTGAAATAAAAAAGGCCCTATGCATAATCTTTCTAAAATGAATGGTTCCAAAGCTACGGAGGTAGTATATTATAACTGGTCCAAAAAAAGGTCTAACCAAAACATCCAAAGTAAAAGTTTTCCTCCAACACCAAAATATTCTATATGGTCCACATACTGTTAAGTAAAAAGTTACACCATTTTGAGCGTCCGGTTTGGGAGGGAGATGGGAAAGAAGCCGGTAAATTAGTAGTTTTTTTACGTTTTTCGTCAATATTTCTAAAACTATGCTTTAGCGTAAACAATGTTACATACAAAAATGCTCTACATGAAATTTAAAACAAAATATGTTTTATACATAATTGTTATAAAATCAACGGTTCCAGAGTTACAGAGGGTGAAAAATCGAAGCTTTCGATACTTTTTATATATTTTGGGCAATATTTATGATATAACTATACCAAAACCCCAGACATCCAAAGTGAAAGTTATCCTCCAACAGCAAATTGTTCTATAAGGTCCACATAATGTTCAGAAAAAAGTCACACCATTTTAAGCGTCGGGTTTGGGGGGGGGGGGGAGAGGGGAGAGAATCGGTAAATATAAAATGTATCGAAAACCTCCACTTTTCACCCTTCGTAACTCTGGAACCGTTGATTTTATAACAATTATGTATAGAACCTTTTTGTTATAAATTTTATGTGGAATATTTTTCTATAGAACACTCCTTACGCTAAAGCATAGTTTTAGAAATATTGACGAAAAATATAAAAAACTACTAATTTACCGACTTCTCCCCCATCTCCCCCCCCCCCCAAACCGGACGCTCAAAATGGTGTAACTTTTTACTGAACAGCGTGTGGACCATATAGAACAATTTGGTGTGGAAGGAAAACTTTTACTTTGGATGTCTGGGTTAGGCCTCTTTTTAGACCAATTATACTATACTACCTCCGTAACTTTGGAACCGTTCATTTTAGAAGGGTTATGCATAGGGCCTTTTTTTTCAAATTGAATGTAGAACAATTTTGTGTAGAAGGTTTGTTCATTGTTCATGCTAAACCGCTTAATTTTAGAAATATTGACGAAAAACGTAAAAAACTACGAATTTGTAGATTTCTCCCCCCTCTCCCCCCCCAAACCCGAAGCTCAAAATGGTGTGACTTTTTTCTGAAAATTATGTGGACCATATAGAACAATTTGGTGTTGGAGGATAACTTTCACTTTGGATGTCTGGGTTTGGGTCTAACTATACCATACTATTACGTCAAAGTATATAAAAAAAGTACCGGCTGCTTCGGGTTGTAGGTGTTTGCATATTAAGAACGTTGGCCATATGTGCAACTTCGGATGATGAAAGATTACTTTTCTTGAATTACTTGATTTTAATTAAAATTAATAAAACAGTAAAAACAACCACTTAGAGGTTACAAACATATAAATTTTGGTCATGGTACGGAATCACCGAACCATTTTCGAGTGATGCGAGCATTTGACTGACAGTGATTGATTAGACGTTGGATTTTAAATGTTTCATCTGTCCGGTGTTGACATCTGACAGCTGACGTTACAAATGAGAATTATTGAAAAATTATTTTACAAGGATAATTGAAAAATTGATGTAAAGAAAATGTACTTTTTATTGTAGCATTAGCTCTGATGATGACACATATATCGAAAGCGCTTAGCTAAGGAAATTAAATATATTTACACACTTTAATACACTTTTTTCACTTTCTTCGTTCAATCAAGTGTGTACAAAACATATCAGTCTTTCAACTTTTTACTATCTGATTCTTTCAGGAATATACTTGAATCTCTCCACTGAACTCTATGTTCATTATCCCATGCGTGTTGACATATTTGAGATCTATCAAATTCTCTATTTCTAATAATATAATGAATAGGATTTGGTTACCCATTCTGAAAGAGGAAGTCAATAGAAAGAAAATACCACGATTAGTAAGTCAATAACATATCGAGTTATTACAAATTTTATATTTTAGTATTAGTTACTGTATATCTATGTATTATTAATATTATTATAATTTAAACATATTAAAGTCAGAATTTGGTATTAGTTTTTTGAAGGTAAATTAAATGTAAGGCCTAAAATTTACGATGCCGGTATAGTATCAGTAGGTTTTTCCTGGTTTTCCCTCGTGATTTACTATGAAATCTCTAACGCGAGAATTTTACTGTCATCGTTACATTTGGTTGTCTTTTTAAAGACAGATCACATGCTATGATTTTTGTGACGGATATTCTTGAGTTGGGATTGATTGCATGTAATCGAGTAATGTTACTACAATTAGAGACATCTCACGCCACGTTGAACCTGATAAAAGTATATGCTCCTACGACGAATGCCAATGAAGAAGAACTAGAATTATTTTACCAGCATATCGAAGAAGCACTGAAAAAAACAAAAAGCAGAGAAATCACGATAGTCCTAGGTGATTTCAATGCAAAAATTGGAAAGGGACAAAGCGGAAAATGTGTAGGAAAATATGGTCTGGGAAATCGCAATGAGAGAGGTGATCGTCTACTACAATTTTGCCAAGAGCAGAACTTCATTATCACAAACACAGTTTTTAAACTACCCAACAGACGACTGTATACATGGCGATCGCCCGCAGATTCATCGGAGAAAGTAGTTAGGAACCAGATAGACTACATTATGATAAACGAAAGATACCGTAATGCTGTTAAAGCCGTAAAAGCATATCCCTGAGCAGACGTGGCCTCAGACCACAACCCACTTATCGCCAAAATTACACTCGCACTTAAAAATATTAAAACAAATCAGAGAACAGCTACAATAGACATAAGCAAGCTTAAAGAACCCAACGTAAAAGAATGTCTTCAACACGAACTGCATAAGAACTGTAGAGATCTGAACGTAGACACCAATGACATTGACGAGCACTGGGAGTAACTAAAACAATGCATACTAGAACCTTGTAAAGATATACTAAAGACTTCCACAAGGAGAAAAGAGGAATGGATGAATGACGAGATACTGAATATGATGGAACAACGGAGACAATATAAGAACAAAAATGACAATAAATACAGGGAGATTAACCACGAGATAAGGAAGATGATAAAGCAGGCAAAAGAAAAACACTTTGAAGAGAAATGCAAAGAGATCGAGGATCTCCAAAAAAGATACGATCTATTTAACCTACATAAGAAAGTCAAAGAAATGGCTGGACTAAGAAAGCAAAATCTAACTGGTGCACTTCTGGATAGACACGGGGTCGCTATAACAGAGACCGATGAGAAAGTACAACGTTGGGCAGAATACATCGCTGAACTGTTCGATGATGAAAGAGGGTACCTGGAACACATAGAACTTACTTCAGGAGAAATAGGTCCATATATTACAACGGAAGAAATAATACATGCGTTAAAAACAATGAAGAACAGAAAAAGCCCAGGACCTGACATGCTTCCTATCGACCTTTTAAAAATTATAGATGAGCAACATATTGATATTTTAGTGGTACTCTTGAACAAAATTTATAGCTCAGGCACATTACCCAAAGAATGGTTGACGTCGATCTTTATTTGCCTCCCTAAAAAGAAAAACGCACAAGAATGCGGCGACTACCGCACCATTAGTTTGATGTCCCATGTGCTAAAGTTGCTACTGAAAGTCATCCATAACCGAATATATCATAAACTAGACATAGACATTAATGATACGCAATTTGGGTTTCGCAAAGGCCTGGGAACTCGTGAAGCTCTTTTTTCATTTAACATACTTATACAAAGGTGCCTGGACGTCAATCACGATATATATGCGTGTTTTATTGACTATAATAAAGCATTTGACAAAGTACGACATGAACAATTAATGCATGTTCTGGAATCAAGGAAGCTGGACTACAATGACCTCAGGATTATATCGAATTTATACTATAAGCAACGAGCAAAAGTACGTGTTAACGATCAGCTGTCGGAGGAAATTGAAATCAGACGTGGAGTGAGACAGGGATGCGTGTTGTCGCCGGTTCTTTTTAATGCCTACTCGGAAGAGATCTTGAAAAAAGCTCTGGATGGTGAAACAGCTGGAATAAAGGTAAATGGAGTTCTCATTAACAACATTAGATATGCGGATGACACTGTCATCTTAGCTGAAAATATTGGGGATCTTCAGAGGCTGGTGACCAGAATAGCAGAGTTTGGAGAAGAATATGGGCTAACAATGAATGTCAAGAAGACAAAGTATATGAGAATATCGAAAACTCAAAGAAATAACGAAAATCTCGTCATCAACGGATCCAATATCGAACGAGTCGATCAATATGCATACCTTGGAACAATGATCAACTCCACAGGAGATTACTTACAGGAAATCAAAAATCAAGATAGAAAAGGCTAGAGCAAATTTTAACAAAATGAGGAAAGTGCTCTGCACAAGAGATTTGAAGTTGGAGCTAAGAGTTAGGTTGGCTAGGTGCTACGTTTTCTCGACTCTGTTTTATGGAATGGAAGCTTGGACCTTGAATGCTGCATCAATGAAAAAACTAGAATCATTCGAGCTGTGGGTGTACAGAAGAATTCTGAAAATATCGTGGACAGAACACGTTACAAACAAAGAGGTTCTGAGAAGGATGAATAAAGAAATGGAAATCCTAAATACCATCAAAACAAGAAAATTGGAGTATCTCGGACATATTTCACGTGGAGAGAGATACAGCTTGCTCCAATTGATTATGCAGGGAACGATTCAAGGAAAGAGAAGCATAGGGCGACGCAGAATATCGTGGCTGCGCAACCTGAGAGAGTGGTACGGATGTACATCAAATGAACTTTTCAGAGCAGCCATCTCTAAAATACGAATAGCTATGATGATTGCCGACCTCCGCCGCGGAGATGGCACTTAAAGAAGAAGAAGAATCGAATGAACTATCTTTTAGTAAAGTCGTCCAAGGAACGGAACTCATAAATATTGGCGATATCATTTTAAAGTCTTCTACTTTAAAATGTATATCTACTTTAAAATGTATAATATACGTCTGAATTGCCAATATAAATGAGTCAGATTAAATAAATTATTAGAAATTTTTTTTTACTTAGCAACAACATTTTTGTTAATTTTGGTATTATTTTGTATTTTGACAACGAAACCCGATTTGGGCTTCGAAACGTTAATAAAATTATTTTTTCAATTTAATTGTGGCTTATTTCCCATCTAAATACATAGTCATAAAAATGCCACAAGGAAGTAGCTTCAGAACATCATTTATATAAATAATTACCATAATGATCTCTAAGTAATTTTGTCAAATGCCTTTGTGAAATTCTTTGATGAATTAAATTTTTTGAAATGAATACAAATAAAATTATGTCATATTTGATAAGATTTTTTTTACTTATTTTGTTAGCGATATGGTAGAAGGATTAATAAAGAAAAATAAGAGGAAAATACTTATAACTAATCAGTAATAAAAAGGGATATTTTAAAGAGTAAAAAAATATGAGTAAAAATATTTTATGACACCCATATTTAAAGGAAAAATTAACTAATATATATTATAACCTTCAATTTATTATTTAAATATTTAAACGTAGCTAATATTTATTTTTCTAAATACTTGAAATCTATTAGTTGACAAAACATTCAAAATTAGGACAAGAACATTTTTTTCCTATTTAGCAACAAACCAGTAAATGTTGATAGTGCTACTGGCAATTATAAATTAAGATATCTATTCTAATTAGTGTTGTCACGTGTGTGTTTTAATAAGGAAGGTAGAAGTAGTTTATCTGTGATGACTTATTGAAAATAAATAAAACAATATTTTAGTTTTTGGAATAGTACTTGGAAAATAAATAATGGCAAACCTATTTCGAATATTATTTTTCGCATATATTGTTTTTTACGAATGTACGAGTGTTTTTATAGATAACAAAAACTTATTAGCAGTTGTTCAGGTAAGTGTAAAGTAGTAAAAAATATGTAGGTATATTAAAAGTTATTAATGTTGAACTTCCTCTTGATTCCCTTATCTTATTTTACTTGGCAAAGAATTATTCCAGTGGTAGGTGAGTTTAGATGTCATCTCTCTGTTATCTAATTCGTTTCCACGCATCTTTTGCTTCCCTATGAAATTACATTAGCCAGTCTAAACGGCATTATTTAAAACCAATTATCAAAAAAATTTGATTTTTATCAAAATATTGACATATCCTTTGAAATGTGGACATATCGAAAAATGCTGAGAATCTCCTGGACAGACCGAATAACCAATGAAGTACTAAGAAGAATAGAGAAGAGCAGGGAGATACTGGATTCAATCAAAATAAGAAAACTGCAATACTTGGGTCATATAACACGTGGGTCACGTTGAGGCTTATTTTTTAATGTGTTTACATAAAAATTTTATGGGGGTTTTGTTCTTTTAAACCCCCCAAATATTTGTGTACGTTCCAATTAAAATATTACTGCGGTACCTACCATTAGATAAACACAGTGTTTTTAAAACTTTTTTGCCTCCTTGTATTTTTTCGAGAAGGCACCTTTTATCGAGATGTGGCTTCTTTTTTAATATGGTTCAAGATATACCTAAAAATATAAATCATAAATCATTTTTCATTATTATTACCAAGTCTCCATAATCGTACAATGTACAAATACGAGTATGTGGTGGATTTGAAAAAATATTCAAAATATCTCGATAAAAACTGACTTTTCGACAAAGTACTAAGAGGCAAAAAAGTCTCAAAAATACTGTGTTTAACTGATGGTACTACAATAATAATTTAATTGGATCGTACACAAAAGTTTGGGGGTTTAAATGAACAAAACCCCCATAAAATTTTTAAGGGGTGTCCAAATTTCACTGTATTTTTTTAAGATGCTACTGCCATAAGAATGCCACATGTCCATTTTCAGTAAAAGATCTCTAATAGTTTTCGATATATTGGAAAAAATCGATTTTCATTTTGTAACTTCAAAGGGCTGTAACTTTTTTGGTGTGCACATTTATACTAAGGTAAGTTAGGTTCGATCGAACTATTTTTGGTTCCAGAATATGTGACTAAATGTATGACCTGTATTTTTGTTACACCCTGTATATGTTATATTTTTAACTGCATTTAAGGACATGGGCGCAAAACGTCGCCTTTTATCAAAAATGTTCAATTTGGTATAAATCTATTCATTTTTTTAGAATCCTGAGAAAACTAATAAATATTTTTGAAAAATTGAAACGCAGAATGAAAGACTATATTATTACTGAAGGCGGAAAGTCCCTGAAAACGTCTATAATGTTTATTTTAATAAGTTACAGGGGTGAAAATAACAGAGCAAATTCGGTGTGGTATTTAATTGCAAATATTTCATTCAAAAGAAAAATTTTATTTATTGTAAGGGACTTTGGGCCCTTGGTAATAAGGTTTATTTCCATTCTGCGTTTAAATTTTTCAAAAATACTTATTAGTTTTCTCAGGATTCGAAAAAAATGAATACATTTAAAATACATTGAAAATTTTGACAGACGTCAAAATTTTGCATTTGGATCCTTTCGCCTTAATAATGCAGTTAATATAAATTAAATATGTAGCTGAAAATATGAATAAATTACATACTTATAACATTTTCTTTCAGATCTTTAGACATGGTCAAAGAACACCTACAGTATTTTATCCAAATGACAAATACGCTAATCCTCGTTATTGGAAGGGCGTAGAAAAGGGTGAATTAACAAATGTAAGTACAAGTGGTTTAGTTTTCTTACACGTTTTCCCTCGAATTCTCCTTTCAAGTATCAAACAGATTTAGAAAGGCAAGAGAAGAGACCCTTTAATAAATTGTTACCTTCATTTTGAGATGTGAAATGTAAAATAATATTGTGACCATAGCGTCAGGCTTTAAAAGTTTTTTTTTAATTTATATATATGTGAAAAAAGTTCAATACTCACAATCATATTTTTAACAATAATAAATAGTTATTTTCTTAACTAGTGCGGAAAGTGATACTTTCACGCACGAGACTGCCGTTGACCCCAACGACGCGATAGCGGATTTCGGGCAAGCAGTCGAGTGCGGGGAAGACACTTTCCGCATGAGTTAGGAACAATATTTTTTCTAGGGCCGTACGTTTGGAAAAAGCCACAAAAAATAGAGTTATATCAAATTTAATTCAGAAGTGAAAATACACAAATTAATTCTTTGACAAGGTTGTCAAAACCAAACTTTCAATATAATGGGTTACCATGGCGACGATATTGGATTCCATGACGACGATTCAAAACCATTGTAATTGTCTACTGATCTGACTTTTAAATATTATGTCAAAATAATTTTATTTAATCGAATTATCAGTAGTAATAGCACAAGAGCTCTAAAATTATCGAATTTTTCCCGAGTGACACTATGACAGTTTTAATTTTAATGTCAAAGTGTCACGAGGGCAAAAATTCGATAACAATTTTAGAGATCGAGTGCAATTCGTTGCGATTATTTCATGAGTAAAACTGTTCAGAACCAAAGTTCTATTGTAATTTATTTATGTATGTGCAAATTAATATAATTAAACATACAGTTGTTATAAATATTTGACGGTTGAAAGTCATCACTTTTATAATTTTTAAAACATTAATTGTCATTAATGTCACTGAATGTATTTTTTCTTAGCAACGAAGGGCATCTGACGTAATATACTTGACGACGGGATATTACCAGTAGTAATTGCACAAGAGCTCTAAAATTCTATATTAATTTTAGAGTTCGAGTGCAATTTGTTGTGATTATTTCATGAATAAAACTGTTCAAAACCAAAATTTTATTGTAATTTATTTATATAAAATTACATGTATAATGTACAGTTTAAGTACTTTATTAGTACAATTAAACACAAAGTTTTTATAAATATTTGACGATTGAAAGTCATCACTTTTATAATTTTTAAAACAATAATTGTCATTAATGTCACTGAATGTATTTTTTCGTAGCAACGAAGGGCATCTGACGTAATATACTTAACGACGGGCAATTATCAAAAATTATAGATTCAATTCAGATTTCTGTAGTTTTCTATTGGTCAGAATCTCCTATGAATGAAATAATCAAAAATTATCGGGTATAATATCACAAGAGAGTGAGAATAAATTGAAAATAATGCGACAGTTTTTCGAAAATTTGTTGGCTGGCAATAGATACGAGAGCCCCCAGGGCTCGAGTGGCTATTGTCCATTGACAACAAATTTGAGTAAAAATGAAGCATTATTTTCTTATTTATTCTTACTGTCATGTGGTATTCGTAAGATTATTTTTTAATACGTATGTTATGGATATTTTCATAAATGTGACAGTTGTCAAAACTAGGAAACTGGTTGCAATTAAACAGAAACAATCTACTTAAAATAATTCTATCGGAAATTTTCTACAGTAGA
This sequence comes from Diabrotica virgifera virgifera, assembly GCF_917563875.1. Taxonomy (NCBI): domain Eukaryota; kingdom Metazoa; phylum Arthropoda; class Insecta; order Coleoptera; family Chrysomelidae; genus Diabrotica; species Diabrotica virgifera. The sequence goes on along the minus strand of NC_065445.1, from coordinate 45,145,990 downwards.
TAATTCTCAGTATAATTTTAATTTGATTGGACAGAATTAAACACGTGATCAAATATCTTACTATACGATTGAAAGTTAAAATCATCAAAAAATAATCAGATTAATTTTCATTTCTGTAGCTTTCTATTGGTCAGACTTTCCTATGAATGAAATAATCGCGCTAATTTCATTAAAACATGAACACAATAAGATAAATTTCAAATAAATGAGTAAATAATATCTAAATATTAGTTTATTGCATGTATTATAATATATTATATTGCCATATTACAAGGTATTTTACTTTCACGCACGCCGTGCGGAAAGTGCAACTTTCGGAAACGAAATGCGTGCCTGAAAGTTAATCTTTTAGCACGACCGTAGAAAAAAAAATATTGTGAGTATTGACCTGACCTTTTTTATTATATCTATACATCATGCGCTCACACTTGCAACCTTTTCATCATTTTTTTTCTATTATCTTTTTTTTTGCTGGATAGCTTTGGCGATAGGATGTCTGACTTTCAACGCAGAAGACCGGGGCTCGGATCACAGCACCAGAAGATAACATCTCGACATTTTTAAAAAGGTTTCCAGGCTCCTGTTGGCTCCTAAATAAAATGATTATCTTGAGTAAGACCAGTCTGTCCTGTTAGTTTCTTTTTACACCGTAGGCTCTAGATATAGTAGACTACCATGCCATAATACCAAAACCGCGTTAGCTGTATAAAAGAGAGACTATTATTTTATTGTAACAGGTTTTTAAGATATTTTGACACAATATATAAATAATACTGTGTCGTAGATTAAATAAAACGTATTATTTAATCTACTTTAAAAAAAACTCAAAGTTTCATCCTAATAAAAATATTTACACATATTTTTAACAGATATTTAATTGAAAATTGATTGGACAATTTTCCTGGTAACACCTCCATGAGTTCTAAAAATTGCAAGCCAGATGGACGCTGAAGTGAAGAAGACAAGAGGGAATTCTAAAACTTGCAATTTACAACCCCGTCTGTTCAGCGTGATAAATTGCAACGAACAATGTACTTAAGTTACTCAAAGGAGTAATACTAATATAAAAAAAAATGTATACCATCTTTATTCAGTTGCAATTCGAAGCCAAAACTGTCTTAATTTTTACTTAGTTCAGAGATCGCAACCAGCATTCTTATCGACGATTTCACCACTTTTTAGTGACTCTTCAGAGAATGCGTAGTTTCTCTGTCTCTGTCCTAAGTTGAAATTTTCGACTCTATTAGTCCCCGCATTGCAACTGACGTGATGGTAGTAGGTGCTGTAACGATGAGTGATACTCATCGTCACTTTATAATATGCATTTCAAAATATTTATTAGGAAAAGCAACTCCCAATAAGTATACAACCAAATATACTTCAGCGTGTAGTAGGTATTGCCTAGATTTTTACTATTTGGATGATGTTTGTAACTTTTGGGGAAATTCAAGTTTTATAAGTTGGTTCGCCTGGCGATGCCGGCATCCGGCTGGCGTGTTGGTCATTTCGGCAACCGCAGCGGTCCGGCACTTAGTTTTCGGCTTTTGATAAGGCAACAGTTCAATCTCCGCCGGTGGCCATTGCATAAGAAATAGAAATTTGGTTGACATATTAATTTATAAGAAGAGTAATTTACGTTGGAGGAAGTTTTGTTTTGGTTTTGTAGTGTGGAGTGTTTCAAGAGAAGAGTTTTTATTTTTCAACTCCGTTTTTGGAAAGCAATGGGTATGTATGAATGTCACATAGCACATAGCTATGGTTTTTCATTTCTTTTCCGTGAAAAAAAAAAGGTAACTGTCTAAATCATTTCTAATACCATGTTTAGATTAGATTGAAAACATTGCTATTCTTCAGTTATCACAGTTTCAATATCTACTTCTAATCTACGTTCTACAGATCAAAAAAATTCCAAGAATTACATTTTCACTCCACAAGTTTGAAATCAATGATAAGCTAATTCTCTCCTTTAAATAAATCCAGAGTGTAATCTTTGATTGCAAGATCCCCATTTACTTGTCTAAATACTTTCTTATATTCGTTTAAAAAGCTGTTTCCATTCAAGGATAATCAAGGTCAATGAACTTTAAGCATGGACATCAAACTTCAATTTTTACTTAGATTTTTTCTCTGTCAAGTTCTGATAAGGTGATACACCTTTTTGTAGAGGCCCTGTTTCATATATGCTCAAGGCCAACCAGCTGATCAAGGTTTGTTTTTTAGCCACTGGTGGAGAAGGAGAAGTAGAAGATTAAGTCAAGTCACAGCTTTTGTTTTTTTTGGAAATGGAATAAAATAATTTTGGGAAATTTTGGGCGATTTTGTTACTTTTATGGAATATATGTTGATTTGCCAGTCATAGAAGCGTACCTCCTTGTGGATGACAGTACCCCCCCAGGTTTGGGGAAGATTGGAGGATAACTTGGATCTCCAACCATTCATCTAGCAGGATTTTGGAGAAGAAACCAGCTCTCACTTGTAGAAGCAACAGGTTTTATAGTAAAATTTACGTTTTCAATTTTTGTTCAATAATATCTTTCAACTTTAATAGTTTTAATAACTTTGAAATAAATAACTTTAATAATAATATAAACTCACTTTGCTAAAATTTAATAACTGTCTAATATTTAATATTTTTCAACAAATTTTACCTTTCACCGCTCACATCATTCATTTAAAATAATCTGAAGGTTATAAATCATCGTGTAAAGGTGTTGTATACAATATCTAGGTGTTTATTCCCTTATTTCATAACCTTTATTTCAGTTATTAGATATTGTACTCAGGTTTATCACTTTAGGTCAGATACGGAATTGTCAGCCAATATTGTGATCAATATCAATATAATATTTTTGTTTAGGTAAATAACTTGTAATTTCAAATAACTGTCTTGGTATAATTAATTAAATTTTTGTGTTTTATTTTTTTTTTTGTAAATCTCAGTGTCGACAGGAGCGTATCCTTCTAGTACAACAGGTACTAGTTAGCTAGTGTATAAATTTGTATATATAGGGGTTATAGGTATTTTTTTTTTCATTAAATTGGTTGGTTGTACATACTTATATGTTTTATTATCCTACCTTTTAATAGTATTAGTTAGGTACAGCAATATAGGTCACGTGGAGAGCAATATATTCTATTCTTTCCTGGCGCTCAACACTACTTCTGAATATCTTCTTGGTCAATAGTTCTTTTCTTGTCATTACTCCTTACATTAATTTATTTTCTTTATCATTCAAGTATTTCAGTAGGTACCGTCTTACTAGGGCATGCAAATACGGCCTGATCCTTCCCTGAGCCCTACTGTTTAGTCTCTTCAATTTCCAGCTAGCCTATTTTGAGGAAACTTCCATAAATAAGTAATTACCCTTTAAAGCAATATCTATTCTGCCACAACACAACCTCGTTTCGTTACAATTGGCGCCCAACGTGGGGCCCAGTTTTCAGTAAGACAGTACCTTTTATTTTGTTGCTTATTGTAAATTTTTCTAGTAAGTATCTTTCTGGTCCATTGTTGTATATTTTGTAAGTATATAGAGATATTTTTGGTTTCTTTTTGTACGTTACTTGAAACAATAAACTAGTGCACTTATATTGCTGTATTGGTACTATTTTAATTTATTTAAAATAATAATTGTAAATCTTGAGTAGGATAATATTTGAATAGGTATATTGGTTGACATTTCGGTCTGGTCGGTTTGGTGATACCTGGACATTTATTTTGAAAAATTTTGAATGATTTATTTTTTTTTGATATCTAGGTACATTACTACTTTTGATTTAGGTGCAGCCGTAATATACTTTAGTTTTGCTAAGTTATTGCACTCTATACCTATATATAACTTATAAAGATTTCATTTTTTTTACATATACATTTTCACTTAAAACATTTATTTAAATTATTTTAAATATCTACCCCAAATATATATCTCGGTTATATTTGGTTTGTCGGTTTATTCGTTCATTAGTTTAGCAGCTCGTTTAGTAGATTGTCGGTTAATTGGTCGTTAGTTTGTTGGATCGGGTTCGGTTTGTCGTTGTTGGGTTGGGTTCGGTTTGTCGTTGTTGGGTTGGGTTTATTGTTACTAATTCTTTCCCTATCACCATGTGTACCTTTCAGCCAGAACATTTGTTAGTTAGGGAGTTGGACTATGAGCTGAGGATAAGGGAAATAGAGGTTGAAGAAGCCGCTAAATGTGATAGAAAACGCAGTCTATTGCGTGGTGCTCTTAAACAGGAGCAAGGAAACAGGAGTTTCCGTCAAATTTCAGCTGCAGCTATTCCTTTCCTGGAACAACAACAGGGAATAAATGAGACCATCGAGGATCTTACTCAAAAGATATCCACTTTTAGAGGGACTGTCCATGATAGCATGTATTCTAGGTACATTTCACGTCTTGCTCATATCTCTGGTCGTGTCCACTTACTATGTTGCTCAGATGAGGAGCAACAACTTTACAAACGCTCTATGTCCATTAAGATTCTCAGTCTAGAAGGTGAACTCGATTCTCGAGTAAATCCTATAGCCACGTCCACCCCTGTTTCTTCGGTTCAAGCCGCTAATTCCTTATTACATCCCAAGCCTGTTCAGGTACATAAATGGGGAGTTTCGTTTTCTGGTGAAGGTCACTATGACCAAGTTATTTCATTTTTGGATAGGGTGGAATGTCTTCGGATTTCAAGAGGTGTGAGTGAGGAGGATCTTTTTGCAGCTTCTGCTGAATTATTTACAGGCCATGCTTTTACGTGGTTTATGAACAACCGTGGTAGCTTTACCACTTGGACTGGTTTGGCTCAGAAACTAAAATCCGATTTTCTGCCTTATTCTTTCCAAACTGATCTCTTAGACGAAATCAAGAACCGCAAGCAGAAACCGGGAGAATCAGTGACTATGTTTATTAACACTATGTTGGGTATGTGTAGTCGTTTAGATACTCCTTTAACAGATAATGCAAAAATTAAGATAATTCTAAAATGTTTGCTACCTTTTTACCATGCCCAATTGGCACTTGTTGATATATCCACTATCGAAGACCTGACAGATAAGTGTAAACGGTTAGAAGAAACTCTATCCTGGTCTTTTCATCCTCCTACAACATCTAATCCTGGTGCTGGATTTACCTCTCACTCCTCGAGAAATCGTTCTTGGCAATCTAGACCCCATACACCGAATGTGTCTGTGACTACTTCTTCTTTTTCTTGCTGGAATTGTCGGGAAGCTAATCACGCATTTCGTGATTGTACCAGACCCTAAACGCGGATTTTTTGCCACGGTTGTGGTAGAGACAACACATTAAAACGTAACTGTTTTAAGTGTTCGGGAAACGAGCATGCAGAGGCTCGTACCCTGAGCGTTCCTCAAACAGCAGCCCCATCAGGGAATATGACCGCAGCTGTAGACGAAGCTTCAGGTCCAATACCTGCCAGCAGCTCGAACACACCCTCTCAGGAAGGAAGAAACACTTCCAACCGGAGGCCAGCACGCAAACCGAAATCAGGGAAAAAGTAATTGTTAGTAACACTTCAGTTGACTCGTACGGTTCGCTTGATCGTAGATTATCCCCTCCAGTCTTAAACTGGAATTTTAGTAATAAGCATAATCAAGACAAGGAAACAGTTCCAAATTCTATACCAGGTTGTACGTTTGTAAATAATAATAATATGTCTATGTTAATACCAGATAATTTTGAAAATAAATCAGATATTTTGGATTTTGATATAAATTCGTTATTAGTTAGGAAACATAATGATAACCGACCTTATCTTGAAATTGAAATTTTAGGACAATCTTGTTTAGCTCTATTAGATAGTGGTTCTAACATTTCTTTAATAGGTTCGAATTCGCTGAAATTGTTAGAAAACACGGATATTAATGTTATGCCTATTTCTTCTCTGCAAGTCTCTACTGCGGATGGTGCTATCCAGTCAATTACAGGTAAATTTGACACAGAAATCGTAGTTGCCAATATTCGGAAAATAATTACATTTAATGTTATCCCTTCAATTAAAAATTCTATAATTCTTGGCATGGATTTCTTAAATGCATTTAATAGTACATTAAACTGTTCAGATTTTTCGTTGTTTATATCTTCCTTTAATGTCGCAACTGTAAGTGCCATTCGTGAGTTCTCTAGTTTGTCTAGCTTAGAACAAAACCAGTTAGAGAATATTATCTCTAAATTTTCTTCTATATCTTCCAAAGATAAATTAGGCCGTACACATTTAATATCTCATACTATCGAAGTGAACACTTCAACTCCGTTTAGACAATATCAATATCCCATACCTCAGGCATGGCAAGCAGATTTAGGGAAAGAAATTGATACGATGCTCTCTCTAAACATTATCGAACATTCGAATTCTTCTTATTGTTCGCCGTTATGGATGACAAAGAAGAAGGATGGATCATTCCGAGTATGCTTCGATGGTCGCAAACTTAATAGTATCACTACTAATCGAGATGCTTATCCCATCCCTCGGATAGATATAATTCTGAGCAAACTTCAGAATGCCAAATATATCTCTTCGATCGATTTATCCAAAGCCTTCTTACAAATTCCGTTAAGCGAAGAGAGTAAGAAGTATACTGCTTTCGCTGTCAGTGGTAAAGGGTTATTTCAATTTGTCACAATGCCTTTCGGTCTAGTTTCAGCTCCGCAAACAATGTGTCGTTTAATGGACTTGGTTATTGGTCCCCAACTCGAACCATTCGTATTCTATTATTTAGATGACATCATAGTTGTTACTCCTGATTTTTCTTCACATATTGAAATATTGGAGAAATTATTTTCACGCCTTAAAGAGGCTAATCTCACTGTTAATTTAGAGAAATGTAATTTTTGTCGTCCTAATTTGAAATTTCTAGGATATGTTGTTGATCATCAAGGTTTGAGAACAGACCCTGATAAAGTAACCGCTATTAAGGACTTCCCCATTCCTAAAACTACTACACAATTACGTAGGATCTTGGGCATGTGTGGTTACTATCGTCGATTTGTGCCTTCTTATTCTACTTTATTATCACCCCTTACTGACCTCCTTAAGAATAGAAAAAAGGGCCAGACTATCACCTGGACTCCTGAAGCCGATGATGCTTTTCATCGCATTAAGGAAGCTCTTACCAGTGCTCCGGTCATGACTTCACCTGATTTCAGTGAACACTTCTATCTCATGACAGATTGTTCAAATACCGCTTCAGGTGGTGTACTCTTTCAGATGAAAGATGGTTCTGAACACCCCATAGCCTATACTAGTAAGAAGCTTAATAAGGCTCAGAAAAATTACTCCACTACAGAGCGTGAACTCCTTGCTATTATTCATGGCTTGGAGGCTTTCCGTTACTATTTAGAAGGTCGTAAGTGCACCCTTATTACTGACCACAGTTCATTATTGTGGATGCATTCTATGCGTAACCCCTCCCAACGTTTGTCTCGATGGATTTGTAAGTTGTCAGCCTTTGATTATAATATCGTCCATCGTAAAGCAAATGGTGTTGTAGTAGCTGATGCTTTGTCTCGAACATTTGATGTCAATCTTCTTGACTTATCCACTTTAGTTCCGGATGCATGGTATCAGAAAATGTTGGAAAAAGTTACTCAAACACCTGATCAGTATCCTGATTTTAAAGTAGAAAATAATATCCTTTATAAGCATGTCGTTAGTTCAGTGGAAGCTTTGTCTAATATGTCTGATTGGAAGATTGTTGTCCCAACAGCAAACCGGGATGAAATTCTTCGTACATTTCATGATAATGTGACATCTGGTCATTTTGGTTCTTATAAAACATTTAGTAGGATAGCAGAATTATATTATTGGCCTGGCATGCGCAACTATATTAAGAAATATATATCTAGATGCAAAGTTTGTGCTACTTGCAAGCCAAGTACTATGCCACAAGCTGGATTAGTGGGTACTTTTAGGAACATTGACTTCCCATGGCAGATGATATCCATGGATCTGATTGGACCATATCCTCGTAGCTACAATGGCTATACCTATTGTTTGGTGGTTGTGGACTACTTTACAAAATTTCCACTAGTTTTTCCTCTTCGGAATGCCACTGTCCCTGCCATTGTGAAATATTTGGAGGAACAAGTCTTTTTGTTGTTTGGTGTTCCCCAAATTGTGTCTTGTGACAATGGTCCTCAATTTGTGTCTAAGGCTTTTAAAGACCTTCTAACTAAATACAAAGTTCAGAGGATCTTTTATAATGCTGCATACCATCCGCAAGCTAATCATAGTGAGCGAGTGAACCGCAGTATTGTAACAGCCCTTAGATCATACACATATCCAGATCACAGAGCTTGGGACCAGTATATTCACTCAATAGCTCAAGCCATAAGAACTTCGGTCCATGAAGTTACTCAATGTTCTCCAGCTTATTTAAATTTTGGTAGAAATATTGCTTTGTCTGGTGATTATTTTGGTTTAATTTCAGACAATTCCACAAATCTCCCTCAGATCTCTGAGAAGCTTCATCGTTTAGATGATATTCAGACTTTGCCTCCAATATTTGCAGACATCAGGAAGAAGTTAAAATCTTCTTACCTTAAGTCACAGAGTCAATACAATTTGAGGAAAAGAGATTTGCGATTCTTTGTTGGTGATCGGGTATTAAAACGTAATTTTGTTAAGTCAAGTAAAGGTGATGCTATTTCTGCCAAATTTTGTCAGAAATATGTCCCATGTGTTGTCAGTAAAGTAATCTCTCCTTTAATATATGAATTAAAAGATAGTTCGTCCAACAAGAAACTTGGTCGATTTCACATAAAGGACTTACTACCAGATAATACTGTCAACGACTTAGCATCTTCGTCATCAGAAGAAGAAGATTAACTTAACAGTTTTGATCAAGTTAATTCCTCTTTCTAAATTTCAGAAATACTCGATTGTTCAATGAATAGGTTAATGCTTGGATTTTGATTTTAGTCACCAGATAGGGACTCTATGTTTTATCTATTATAGTAATCTTTCTAGCTTTCCATATTCTATATATCTGAGATGTCATTAGATTATTATTGAGATTTAGCTTAGTTTGGCTTAATATTGAACTGGTATGGAACTGTTAACACCTTGTATGTGATTATGCTTATATATGTCATCACTTGTATATTAGTGTATCTACATAATAGGTTTAGATTAGGATTATCTCGTTTTGTATTTGATTTTGTAGTTTCTACTGGAAAGTTATTTCAATGCTTAGCATGATTCCTTGGTACATTAGCTTGTTTTTGTCTAAAGAAGTCATTGTGATATTTGTTTGGGTAAATGCAATTTTAGTATACAGTGTGATTCAAAAGTTATACTGCATGTGTCCAAATTTTGATAAAGTTAATTGAGATTAAATTTATGATAAACACTATGAAACCATTTCATTATTTATTGTAGTGAACATTTCTGAGGAAAGTGGTTTGCCTAGCTTGGCTATGCAAATACGTGGGTTCGAGACTTGTTGCTTATCGACTGTGCACCTGATAGGAAGCAGATTTCATTGCTCACAGTTGCCAAGCCTACCTCAATTAGTTCAGATGCTGAATCTTTATGATAGAATGTTTAATCATCATTTTAATCATGTATTGGGCATTCTTATTTGATTTTCAGTTTACATTCATTCTGAAGAGACTTAGTCTTAACTTGTATGTTTATCTATTCTTAAGTTTACTATTTTATTATTCTGATAATGATGGTAACTTCTTTGATATATTGAAATATTGTAGCTTTTGTATTCACTGGGGGATTATTTTGTTCAAGCATCATCTTTCCGAGGAACTAAATTTTTTCTGGTTCATATGTACCTTAGGGTCAGGATCAATATCCTGTTCTTTGTGAGTAACTAGGGAACATTTTCTTAATCTGCAGTTTCTTTAGAAATTGATTTACTTGTTCTCTAGTATTTACATAATTGGTTTTATTTATAAGAGTTATTAATATGTGACTTCTTGAATTCTTTCATGAGAGATGACTTCAAAATATTGGTTAGCTTCTTCTGGCCATTCTTATCAATCTGTTGTAGCTATAGCTATAGTTAGAGAGTCCCAGAGTAAGCTGACTTCTGTTAGGTCAACTATTCAATTAGTCACCCTTAGATAGATCTTCTATTGAATCTGATACAAATCTGATGATCAGTTGAGTTAGGTTCATGGTAACAAATATGTAATCATTATTAGCACATTTAGCGCTAAGTTGTAGCATTGCTCAATTAAATCTGCCTGATTGTTCCACCTTGGATATGCTTCCCTATAAATCTGTTGTCCACTGTCGGATCAATTTAGGATAAACGTCTTGCTACAATAAATTTTCCCCTTTCTTGTTAATGACTCTTATATGTAGGTTAGGTTATCAGGTCTATTTTTTTTTGCATGTTGAGAATTGGCTACGAAATTTTTACTGATTGTTCACTTTGGATATGCTCTATTTAAATCTGTTGTCCATCGATAGAACAATTTGTACTACTCGTGCCATTCGACATTTTTGTAGTAGAATTTATCTGAATTATGAAATTTAGCAAAGGGTTATAATAGACCTTAACTAAGTATGTTGGTACCATATGAGATATATCGGGCATTAATTCATCTCCATTTACATGACTCATAATTTGCGGTTAGGTATGATCGATCGAGTCAGCTGTAAGTGTGAGTAAGTTAGTCGTCGTATAGGTTATATTGAGTTTGTATTCGAATATTGTTGTTAGGGTGTTCTTGTTGACTATAATTTGGGGTTTTATTTAAATCTACTAAATCAACTTGAACACAATTTGGTCTTTTTGGGTATATGTCACAGAGGACTGGTACTATGAGTTTGGACGGTGTCCAACGATAGGTTAGTTTATAGTAGTGTAGTATTCATAGGTTCTTGATATATTTTAGATATTTGTTTTCTTCACGGCTGTGTTGGATCCCACAGCGTGTGATTTTTCTCTGTGGATATTTGTATGGAGTATCTATATGGGTATATATATGTGTGTATATATATGTATATATATGTATGTGTGTGTGTATATATATATATATATATGTGTATATAATAAAAAAAAATTGTTCATAAGATCAATTTTTTTTTCTTACAAGTAATGGGGGAATGTAACGATGAGTGATACTCATCGTCACTTTATAATATGCATTTCAAAATATTTATTAGGAAAAGCAACTCCCAATAAGTATACAACCAAATATACTTCAGCGTGTAGTAGGTATTGCCTAGATTTTTACTATTTGGATGATGTTTGTAACTTTTGGGGAAATTCAAGTTTTATAAGTTGGTTCGCCTGGCGATGCCGGCATCCGGCTGGCGTGTTGGTCATTTCGGCAACCGCAGTGGTCCGGCACTTAGTTTTCGGCTTTTGATAAGGCAACAGTTCAATCTCCGCCGGTGGCCATTGCATAAGAAATAGAAATTTGGTTGACATATTAATTTATAAGAAGAGTAATTTACGTTGGAGGAAGTTTTGTTTTGGTTTTGTAGTGTGGAGTGTTTCAAGAGAAGAGTTTTTATTTTTCAACTCCGTTTTTGGAAAGCAATGGGTATGTATGAATGTCACATAGCTATGGTTTTTCATTTCTTTTCCGTGAAAAAAAAAGGTAACTGTCTAAATCATTTCTAATACCATGTTTAGATTAGATTGAAAACATTGCTATTCTTCAGTTATCACAGTTTCAATATCTACTTCTAATCTACGTTCTACAGATCAAAAAAATTCCAAGAATTACATTTTCACTCCACAAGTTTGAAATCAATGATAAGCTAATTCTCTCCTTTAAATAAATCCAGAGTGTAATCTTTGATTGCAAGATCCCCATTTACTTGTCTAAATACTTTCTTATATTCGTTTAAAAAGCTGTTTCCATTCAAGGATAATCAAGGTCAATGAACTTTAAGCATGGACATCAAACTTCAATTTTTACTTAGATTTTTTCTCTGTCAAGTTCTGATAAGGTGATACACCTTTTTGTAGAGGCCCTGTTTCATATATGCTCAAGGCCAACCAGCTGATCAAGGTTTGTTTTTTAGCCACTGGTGGAGAAGGAGAAGTAGAAGATTAAGTCAAGTCACAGCTTTTGTTTTTTTTGGAAATGGAATAAAATAATTTTGGGAAATTTTGGGCGATTTTGTTACTTTTATGGAATATATGTTGATTTGCCAGTCATAGAAGCGTACCTCCTTGTGGATGACAGTACCCCCCCAGGTTTGGGGAAGATTGGAGGATAACTTGGATCTCCAACCATTCATCTAGCAGGATTTTGGAGAAGAAACCAGCTCTCACTTGTAGAAGCAACAGGTTTTATAGTAAAATTTACGTTTTCAATTTTTGTTCAATAATATCTTTCAACTTTAATAGTTTTAATAACTTTGAAATAAATAACTTTAATAATAATATAAACTCACTTTGCTAAAATTTAATAACTGTCTAATATTTAATATTTTTCAACAAATTTTACCTTTCACCGCTCACATCATTCATTTAAAATAATCTGAAGGTTATAAATCATCGTGTAAAGGTGTTGTATACAATATCTAGGTGTTTATTCCCTTATTTCATAACCTTTATTTCAGTTATTAGATATTGTACTCAGGTTTATCACTTTAGGTCAGATACGGAATTGTCAGCCAATATTGTGATCAATATCAATATAATATTTTTGTTTAGGTAAATAACTTGTAATTTCAAATAACTGTCTTGGTATAATTAATTAAATTTTTGTGTTTTATTTTTTTTTTTGTAAATCTCAGTGTCGACAGGAGCGTATCCTTCTAGTACAACAGGTACTAGTTAGCTAGTGTATAAATTTGTATATATAGGGGTTATAGGTATTTTTTTTTCATTAAATTGGTTGGTTGTACATACTTATATGTTTTATTATCCTACCTTTTAATAGTATTAGTTAGGTACAGCAATATAGGTCACGTGGAGAGCAATATATTCTATTCTTTCCTGGCGCTCAACACTACTTCTGAATATCTTCTTGGTCAATAGTTCTTTTCTTGTCATTACTCCTTACATTAATTTATTTTCTTTATCATTCAAGTATTTCAGTAGGTACCGTCTTACTAGGGCATGCAAATACGGCCTGATCCTTCCCTGAGCCCTACTGTTTAGTCTCTTCAATTTCCAGCTAGCCTATTTTGAGGAAACTTCCATAAATAAGTAATTACCCTTTAAAGCAATATCTATTCTGCCACAACACAACCTCGTTTCGTTACAATTGGCGCCCAACGTGGGGCCCAGTTTTCAGTAAGACAGTACCTTTTATTTTGTTGCTTATTGTAAATTTTTCTAGTAAGTATCTTTCTGGTCCATTGTTGTATATTTTGTAAGTATATAGAGATATTTTTGGTTTCTTTTTGTACGTTACTTGAAACAATAAACTAGTGCACTTATATTGCTGTATTGGTACTATTTTAATTTATTTAAAATAATAATTGTAAATCTTGAGTAGGATAATATTTGAATAGGTATATTGGTTGACATTTCGGTCTGGTCGGTTTGGTGATACCTGGACATTTATTTTGAAAAATTTTGAATGATTTATTTTTTTTTTGATATCTAGGTACATTACTACTTTTGATTTAGGTGCAGCCGTAATATACTTTAGTTTTGCTAAGTTATTGCACTCTATACCTATATATAACTTATAAAGATTTCATTTTTTTTACATATACATTTTCACTTAAAACATTTATTTAAATTATTTTAAATATCTACCCCAAATATATATCTCGGTTATATTTGGTTTGTCGGTTTATTCGTTCATTAGTTTAGCAGCTCGTTTAGTAGATTGTCGGTTAATTGGTCGTTAGTTTGTTGGATCGGGTTCGGTTTGTCGTTGTTGGGTTGGGTTCGGTTTGTCGTTGTTGGGTTGGGTTTATTGTTACTAATTCTTTCCCTATCACCATGTGTACCTTTCAGCCAGAACATTTGTTAGTTAGGGAGTTGGACTATGAGCTGAGGATAAGGGAAATAGAGGTTGAAGAAGCCGCTAAATGTGATAGAAAACGCAGTCTATTGCGTGGTGCTCTTAAACAGGAGCAAGGAAACAGGAGTTTCCGTCAAATTTCAGCTGCAGCTATTCCTTTCCTGGAACAACAACAGGGAATAAATGAGACCATCGAGGATCTTACTCAAAAGATATCCACTTTTAGAGGGACTGTCCATGATAGCATGTATTCTAGGTACATTTCACGTCTTGCTCATATCTCTGGTCGTGTCCACTTACTATGTTGCTCAGATGAGGAGCAACAACTTTACAAACGCTCTATGTCCATTAAGATTCTCAGTCTAGAAGGTGAACTCGATTCTCGAGTAAATCCTATAGCCACGTCCACCCCTGTTTCTTCGGTTCAAGCCGCTAATTCCTTATTACATCCCAAGCCTGTTCAGGTACATAAATGGGGAGTTTCGTTTTCTGGTGAAGGTCACTATGACCAAGTTATTTCATTTTTGGATAGGGTGGAATGTCTTCGGATTTCAAGAGGTGTGAGTGAGGAGGATCTTTTTGCAGCTTCTGCTGAATTATTTACAGGCCATGCTTTTACGTGGTTTATGAACAACCGTGGTAGCTTTACCACTTGGACTGGTTTGGCTCAGAAACTAAAATCCGATTTTCTGCCTTATTCTTTCCAAACTGATCTCTTAGACGAAATCAAGAACCGCAAGCAGAAACCGGGAGAATCAGTGACTATGTTTATTAACACTATGTTGGGTATGTGTAGTCGTTTAGATACTCCTTTAACAGATAATGCAAAAATTAAGATAATTCTAAAATGTTTGCTACCTTTTTACCATGCCCAATTGGCACTTGTTGATATATCCACTATCGAAGACCTGACAGATAAGTGTAAACGGTTAGAAGAAACTCTATCCTGGTCTTTTCATCCTCCTACAACATCTAATCCTGGTGCTGGATTTACCTCTCACTCCTCGAGAAATCGTTCTTGGCAATCTAGACCCCATACACCGAATGTGTCTGTGACTACTTCTTCTTTTTCTTGCTGGAATTGTCGGGAAGCTAATCACGCATTTCGTGATTGTACCAGACCCCAAACGCGGATTTTTTGCCACGGTGTTGTATACAATATCTAGGTGTTTATTCCCTTATTTCATAACCTTTATTTCAGTTATTAGATATTGTACTCAGGTTTATCACTTTAGGTCAGATACGGAATTGTCAGCCAATATTGTGATCAATATCAATATAATATTTTTGTTTAGGTAAATAACTTGTAATTTCAAATAACTGTCTTGGTATAATTAATTAAATTTTTGTGTTTTATTTTTTTTTCTGTAAATCTCAGTGTCGACAGGAGCGTATCCTTCTAGTACAACAGGTACTAGTTAGCTAGTGTATAAATTTGTATATATAGGGGTTATAGGTATTTTTTTTTTCATTAAATTGGTTGGTTGTATATACTTATATGTTTTATTATCCTACCTTTTAATAGTATTAGTTAGGTATAGCAATATAGGTCACGTGGAGAGCAATATATTCTATTCTTTCCTGGCGCTCAACACTACTTCTGAATATCTTCTTGGTCAATAGTTCTTTTCTTGTCATTACTCCTTACATTAATTTATTTTCTTTATCATTCAAGTATTTCAGTAGGTACCGTCTTACTAGGGCATGCAAATACGGCCTGATCCTTCCCTGAGCCCTACTGTTTAGTCTCTTCAATTTCCAGCTAGCCTATTTTGAGGAAACTTCCATAAATAAGTAATTACCCTTTAAAGCAATATCTATTCTGCCACAACACAACCTCGTTTCGTTACAGTGCGTAGCGACATCTGCTAAATTAAAGTCAAAGTTTTTATCCTAATAAAAATATTTAAGAATATTTTTAAAAGATATTTAATTAAAAACTTATTGGACCATTTTCCTGATAACACCTCCATGGCTTCTAAAAATTGCAAGTCAGATGGATGCTGCAAAGAAGACGCGGTAATTGTCTGAAAAAGCTATCTTCTTTCGCTCTTCTCTGGGAAGCGAATTTTTTGAAGAACCACTAAAAAGTGGTGAAATCGTCGATAAGGGTGCTGATTGCGCTCTCTGAACTAAGTAAAAATTAAGACAGTTTTGGCTTCGCATTGCAACTGAATAAAGATGGTGTACATTTTTTTTATATTAGTATTACTCCTTTGAGTAACATAAGTCCATTTTTCGTTGGAATTTACCACGCTGAACAGACGGGGTCGTAAATTGCAAGTTTTAAAATTCCCTCTGGTCTTCTTCGCTTCGGCGTCCATCTGGTTTGCACTTTTTAGAACCCATGAAGGTGTTATCAGGAAAATGGTCCAATAAGTTCTCAATTAAATATCTTTTTTCTACAACCGTGTTAAAAATGCAATTTTTAGCACTGCATACGAGCGTTAAAATGTTACTTTAAGGCAATAGTGCTTTAAAATTTTTATGGCACTGCAATTCGTATTGACCGTATAGACAATTTTGATGTAATGTCAAAAAAATATAAAAATGGAATGTCAGTCAAGTTCAAGTAAAAGTTTTTGTAGATATTGTCCTGTAATTACGTTGTGCGTAGTAATGCGTGTTAAAAAGTACATTTTTAAGGCACTCATGTGAATTGCAGAAATCGCTACCGCTCATTCTGCAAACTTTGCAAACTCTGCGCATTCTGCAAACGTGTACTTTTAACACTTATATCATAAATAACTATTAAGATTATTTTTAAATATTTTTATTAGGATGAAAACTTTTACTTTTATTTAGCAGATGCCGCTATGCACCTACTACGATCACGCCAATTGCAATGCGGGGACTAATAGAGTCGTAAATTTCAACTTAGGGCAGAGACATAGAGAACCTATGCATTCTCTGAAGCACCACTAAAAGTGGTGAAATCGTCCATAAGATTGCTGGTTGCGCTCTCTGAACTACTCGTAAGTAAAAATTAAGACAGTTGCAGACTTCGCATTGCAACTGAATAAAAATGGTATAATTTTTATTTTAATCTACTTTTGTTAATTATTTATTATTTTTTTCAATCTTCGCGCAACACTTTTGTTAAGAAAACTTAGCAGTGCTTAGCATGAAGGGAATTATTCATATTTGTTTTACAAATTTCAAAATCATGTATAATTTTTTTTTAATTAAATAAAGTAATATATTTATAAACTAATAATTTTAAATATAATTACAGGAGGGCAAAAAACAACAATACGACTTAGGAAAATTTACTCGAAAAAGATATCAAGGATGGTTATCTACACGATACGATAACAAAGAATTTTATGCACAAACGACAGATTACGACAGAACCCAAATGTCAGCTCTTGCAAATATATATGGTCTATTTCCTGCAAAAAACGATCAAGTATGGTATCCTTTAACAAACTGGCAACCCATTCCTATCCATGTAGCGGATCTCAAGGTTCTTGCACCATTTCCTCCTACATCTTGTGTTGGGTACTACAGTGCGAAGGCCAACTACCTGTCAAGTAAAGAATCGTTAGCCCTTGATGCAAAGTATTTTTATGTATATGAATATCTAAATAAGAAAATTGCTGCTAACATAACTTCGTATGCCCAGATTCATCCTGTATATGACTCTCTGGAATTAGAGCAGCAGGCTGGTCTGAAACTACCAGAATGGGCTACGATGGTATTTCCGCAACCTCTGAAATATTTGACTACTCTGTTCTTTGATGCTTCATCGCATACTAGAAAACTGCAAAGACTTAGTAAGTAACTTTATTGCAAAAACCGGGTGTACCAATCAAACTGTATTTTTTTTTCAAAGTTCGCATCACCCTGTTGAATATTGTAGCATTTTTATAAAATACTGAAATTAAAACCCAACTATAGCCTCATGTTTTCTCAATATTTTCTTTTTCGATTCGTTCGCTTATGTCGGACTATAAAATAGCTACTTTGACAACTAACCACGTTTTTCATCAGCATGACAAACTTTAAGGGGTAATTCTGCATGAAAAGATAATGAAAGTTTGTGTTCGTATAATTCCTGTACATTTATTTTAACACTTGACATTTCTGCAAATAATGAGTCTTTAAATTTCGTTATCATTTTAGACAGAGTTTCAAAAGATATGCATCACCTAAAAAGTATGGTCATTTTCATAGTTGATTTTTTCGTGAACAAATTAACGCATTCCGGTATTTTTTTATTACTTTAGATTTTTTTTGGTATTTACAGAGTGGTCAAAGGTTTGCTAAAACTTCTTTTTTGAAGTTATACCGAGTGAAAGAAAAAAATATTTCTCTTATGTTAAGTTTGAGACATCATGTATGGACCAAGAGCTAGCAACGTAGCAACGTCAGAAAAAAAAATCATTTTAGGACGGCTGATTCTTTCATATATTGTTCCATATGCTTCCTCGAACACCGTACCGGCCATCTGGCTACTGATACAGGTTGCGTTCATTACTGCGCAGCACACTTGTACAGGTAAACATATCGAATTTAAAATTATTGTAAAACGAAAATTGTTTTTGTCATTACTTTTTAAACATTATTAGAAATATGAACTGTAATTGCCAGACATTTCTGTGGTTTAAAAAGTAACGACAAAAAAATTTTTCGTCCTAAAATAACTCAATATACAGGGTGATTGATGAGTGCAATAAAGCTCAGTAGATCCGCTATAGTAATAGATAGCAATAAAAGTTAATAATAAAAATGGTGGCCAACTTTCAGCTTCACATTACGAAATTAGTCAGATTGTTGCAGGTTGTTCGATAACATAGTGGCCGACCAAACTTATGTTTTTTTTAAATGGAACACCCTATATTTTATTTTATATTCGAAATCCTCTTAACTTTCCCATCACAAAAATATAAAGGTTTGTTATGTTATGTAGGGCTTTTACAAAGTTATTACCAATTTTTTATGAAAACGTAACACGTTCAGCTCCCTGTATAAATAAAAGCAAGCAAAACAGCGATGGTTTATTGGTGCCATATTTTTTTGTTGATTGTGAAAATTTCTAAGAATTGTTGATGTTGCTAATTTTCCTTATATCGAATACAGGGTGAGTCAAAACGCAAGTACATTCTTTTCTCAGAAATTTTAAATGGAACACCCTGTATTTTATATTACTATCGAAAAATATCATTACCGTACTTTAATTTTTGTATAATATTTCTTATGCCTAAATTTGTCAGTTTTCGAGATATTTTCATTTTTCAGAACAAGTTATTAATTAGGGTGTTCTATTTAAAATTACTGTGAAAATAATGTACTTGCGTTTTGACTCACCCTGTATTCGATATAACGAAAATTAGCAATGTCAACCATTTTTATAAATTTTGACAATCAAAAAAAAATATGGCACCAATAAACCATTGCTGTTGTGTTGATTTTTATTTATATAAGGAACTGAACTTATTACGATTTTCATCGAACATTGGTTATAACTTTGTAAATACCCTGTATAACATAACAAACCTTTATATTTTTGTAATGGGGAAGTTAAGAAGATTTCGAATATAGAATAAAATATGGGGTGTTTTATTTAAAAAAAAAACAAAAGTTTGGTCTGCCACTATGTTATCGAAGACCCTGTAACATTCTAACTAATTTTGTAATGTGAAGCGCCAAGTTAGCTACAATTTTTGTTAATAACTTTTATTGCTATCTATTACTATAGCGGATCTACTAAGCTTTTTCACACTAATCAATCACCCTGATTTTGTGTTTACCTGTACAGGTGTGCTGCGCAGTAATGAACGCAACATGTATCAGCAGCCAGATGGCCGGTACGGTGTTCGAGGAAGCATAGGGAACAATATATGAAAGAATCAGCCGTCTTAAAATGATTTCTCGAAAACGTTGTCTCGATAAGTGTGGATATACATTAAAATGGTATCGTATTCTTACGTTTTGTGAACATTTTGTTTTTTGAATGCCCCTGATATCTTTAGAAACAAAGAAAAGGACCCCGCACAAACCTTATGGAAAATAGGTCCCAGTGGATTTCGTTCATACTTTGGGAAAATAATCTTTGAAGCATCCTGATTAAAAGCTCTCATGGGCACAACTCAATCGTATGAAGGATTTTCAAGATATAGAGCCCCAAACTCGGAAAATTATAAGATTTACGGGGTATTCCAATTCCGTAAGTTACTGGTTATTTGGCAACATGTAGAAGTTTGGATCAAGGAAAAGTACTAGTAGTCTAGGATTTTTTCCTGGCTATCCAATGGCGACCTTTACTTTGACCTTGACCTTCAACGGACGTCATCTTCTAGAGTTTCGAGGGTTTTAGGCATTAAATTGATATAAACAGGTTACTCATGGGTTTTTGGGATCGCAAAACACGAATATGCCATCAGAATTGCCCTCCGGATGACGTGGTGACCAGGGCCACTGCAAGGGACGTCATCTTCTAGAGTTTAGATGGTTTCGGCATTTAATTGATGCAAAGGAATTACTGGAGGGTTTTTTGAGGTCGCTAAACACGAATATGCCACCAGAACCGACTCCCGGGGCACCTGGTTTCCAAGGTGAATGAAAGGGGCTCCTGGAGTTTCGAAGGTCTTTGGTACTACATTGATCCAAACGGATTACTCATAGGTTTTTGGAGTTGCTGAACACGAATACCCCATCAGAACAGACATCAGAGTACCTGGTGCCAAAGGCACGTCATGCTTTGGAGATTCGAGAGCTCTCGGTACTTAATTAATGGAAACTAATTACTCACAGGTTTTTGGGGCTGCTGAACGTGAATTCGATATCATGTCCGATCCACGGACCACCTGGTGCCTAAGGCAGGTCTTCTTCTGGAGTTTCAACAGGTTTTGGCATTAAATTGATGCAGATGGGTATTACTCATTAGTTTTTGGGGCTCCTAAACACAAATACGCCATCAGAACAGACACCGGGTACCTGGTGCCTAAGGCACGTCATCTTCTGGGGTTTCGAGAGTTTTCGGTACTAAATTTATGCAAGCGGATTACTCTTGTGTTTTTGGAGGCTCTTTAAATTTTCTTTCTTTGAACACTTTGTTCATTGCGTACTATAATATTTCAAATAATTCCATCTTAGTGCATGATAAGACATGGCCTCCTCACGTATCGCATGTCGTCAGTTAAAACACATATTATAGAGTAAAACAGTATAGTTTCTTTGTTATTAACTATAAACAAAAAAACCAAAAAAATAAAATGTTCACAAAATATAAGACTAAAACAATATTTCGATGTATACAGGGTGTCCCCGAAAATAGTGCGTTCCTTAAAGACACAGGTAGAAGGTACCATGTAGAGCAAAAAAGTCTTATAACATTTTTTTCTAAATTCAATCGTTTGGCCAAAAAACCAAAATACATTTTGGTGTGCAAATTGAAATTTGACAACTATGTATACAAAAATCTAAACATAGAAAATCACAATTCAAAAATAGTTGCAGCATTAGCCTTTAGTATTTACATTAAACCCTGTCTTCATCCTAAACAAACAAACAAACTATTGTTTTGTTATTTTCAAAAATGGGGTGGCATAATTATTTTGCAGGTGTAACTGTCTGACATACATTTTTATGGTGTCAATAACCTAGATCACTAACAGTTCTTGTACAGTGATGCCAAATTTTTAAATTTTATCAAAATAAAAGTTCGCTTATATGGCAAACAATGTATTTTTTTTAAACGGTTAACTTTATCAAAAAATGTTATAGGACTTTTTTGTTCTACATTGTGTATTGTAACAAAAGAGAAATCTTGGCCGACCGCCGTATAACAGTAAACACCTCGAGAATGACGTCATCGAATGATCTAGGCCTCGGCGGAAAGGAGGAGGAACTTCTCGAACGTACGACCCGTAGGCGGAACACGCTGATAGCTAGAGATGGGCGTCGATTGTTCCAGAATAACAACTGGGTATAAATACGGGCATATTTGTAAATAAAGTTTAGTCTTAAGCTAAAATTTGTAAAGTAAACTTGTATAAATAAATAATTAAGTCGTATATAAATACCCGAACGCTCGTTTATTACAGTTGGTGTCGGTGTTCGGTAAACTTAGTGCGATATAAATAAGTGAATTACAGAGAGACTTTAAAAGATTTTTGAACTATATTCGTCGGGAATAACCGGAGTGCGTTAATTGTTCGATATTCGGAAAGACTTTAAAAGACTTTTGGACTTTATTCGTCGGGAATAGTTAAAGTGCGTTGATTGTTCGGTATTCGGAAAGACTGTTAAAAGACATTTTGGAAAGTACGTGTGTGCCGACCAAAGATGTTGCTACAAGAACTTACAGTAAAACAGCTCCGTGAACAGCTAGAGGAACGGGATCTGGACAGCAGTGGGCTCAAGATAGTCCTACAAGCACGACTCGAGGATGTCCTCACGAAGAACGGAGAAGACCCAAAAACGTTCCACTTCCAGTCAGCAGAACAAGCAATCTTATGGAAATTAAAAACTGTTTCTGAAACGATCGATGAAACTTCTAGAAAAAGCGACGAGAAATTCGAAAACGTTGCTAAAAGATTCGACGAGACTTCTCAAAAGATTGATGAAACTTTTAAAGAGGTCTGTAGACAAAACAACGAAAAACTTGAAGAAGTTTGTAAACAGAACAATGAGAAATTTGAAGAAGTTTCTAGAACATTCGATAAGATACAGAAAAGTGTAGACGACAATAAAGAAACGTTAGAAGAGAAGATCAAACAACTAGAGACTATGGTAACCAATACGAAAGTTCTACCTTCAGTTAATGCAGTAGTTTTGGCCGTAGAAGAGAAGATCAAAGAATTAGAAAGCATGATAACCGATACAAAAGTGCAACCGTCAGTTAATGCAGTAGCTTTAGATCCTGTAGTGAAAGATGAACTACCGAGAGACGAAATGTCGCATAATATGAGATTCAAATTACCACCATTTGATGGAAAGTCCTCTTGGTCCATATACCTTAGACAATTCGAAGCTATTGCGACCGCCAATCATTGGACCGAACAGGAAAAGGCTGTTTTTTTGACTGCTGCTTTGCGAGGTGATGCTGCAGATATATTAAGATCAATTCCTAAGGGTCAAGAAAATTGTTACCAGACCTTGTTCACTCGTCTAGAAAAACGCTATGGAGATGCCCATCTACAACAAGTATACAAAGCACAACTGCGAAGTAGAAGTCAACGAGCAAATGAGAATCTGCAAGAATTTGAAGCAGATGTGGCTCGTGTGGTGCGGTTGGCTTATCCAGAGGTACCAGACAGCGTTTTAGAAGAAATTGCAGTAGATACCTTCGTCAATGGGCTGAAAGATAGTGAACTACAGAAAGCTTTACGACTAGCAAGACCGAAAGTTTTAGATGAAGCACTTGCTATTGCTTTGGAACACGAAGCAGCTAGCCAAGCTTCACGAAACAATCGAGTAATAGCCGTGGAAAAAGGCGATAAGAGAAAAGATGAACGTTTGGTGGAAATGGTACGGAGGGTGATTCGTGACACGATGCCGAAGAGACGCGTGAAGAGGGCTGGAAGAGTTCGTTCAAATACAGATGCTTCCACGATACGGCCATGCGGTGAAAGTTGTAATCACCGGCTTAAAGTAGAGGAACAGCGTTGCCCTGTGAGACGAACTACCGTAGTTAATGTACAATGGCAGCCCCAACAGCTACAACACGCCCAAGAAGATGATCCATGTATAAAAAGAGTATTGGATTGGATGCAGCAAGGTGAGAGACCTAGTTGGCAGAACATTAGTGCATGTAGTCCAGAAGTCAAGGCCTACTGGAGCCAATGGAATTGCCTGGTACTAAAAGATGATCTTCTGTACAGAACCTTTGAGAACGATGATGGTACAGGATCTAAGCTGCAGTTGATTGTACCTAAAAGTAAAGTGTCAGAAGTATTGCGTCAGTTGCATGACGGTACATCAGGTGGACACTTTGGTATTACGAAGACTCTGCAAAAGGTTCGAGAACGGTTCTATTGGGTGAACTGTAAAGATGATGTAAGAAGATGGTGCCGGAAATGTGAACTGTGTGCATCCGGTAATGGTCCAGTTGGTAAAAAGAGAGCACCCATGAGACAGTACAATGTTGGAAGTCCTATGGAAAGAGTAGCAATCGACATTGCAGGTCCATTTCCAGAAACCGATGCTGGAAATAAATACATTCTGGTAGCCATGGACTATTTTACGAAATGGACCGAGGCCTATGCATTACCGAATCAAGAAGCTGCTACCGTTGCAGAGGTACTTGTTAAAGAATTCTTCAGCCGATTTGGTATTCCCTTGGAGATCCACTCCGACCAAGGGCGAAACTTTGAGTCAGCTCTTTTCCAAAACGTTTGTAAATTGATTGGTGCTAATAAGACCAGAACAACACCCCTGCATCCTCAATCAGATGGAATGGTCGAGAGGATGAACCTAACGATGGGTAAACACTTGTCCAAAGTTGTATCTGAACATCAGCGAGATTGGGACCAACACATTCATTTATTCCTGATGGCCTACCGCTCGGCCGTGAATGAAACTACAGGTCAAACACCAACCTGCCTGATGTTGGGTCGTGAAGTTCGTTTGCCCTGCGACCTAGAGTTTGGCTGCATACCTTCCGAGGAATATGTCGCAGGCGAAGAATACGTAGACCGCCTGAAGTTACGAATGAACAACATTCATGAACTTGCCCGACAACACATCCAGATAGCCAGTGACAGAATGAAAGATCAATATGATTCTCGCTGCAAGAATGAGAGCTTCGAAGTAGGTGATCTTGTCTGGCTTTATAATCCACAACGTCGTCGAGGCCTGTGTCCTAAACTGCAAAGACAATGGGAAGGTCCGTATGAAGTTAAGAAGAAAATAAATGACGTAATATACAGAATTAAGAAGTTACCAAACGGTAAACCAAAAGTTATTCACATAAATCGTCTTGCACCATATGCTGGCTCAAATGAAACAGAGGAAGCCCGAGTCCTCCAACAGGAGATGAAAGATGCACCACAGCCAAATTTTAAGGAATTTATGTCAAATTACGCAGAAAGAAAGAGTGCTAGATTCGGCGTGACCACAGAAGTTCAGCAAGATCTGTTTGGTGTTCCAGAAAACGTCTCTCTAGCCCACTGTTGCCCAAGACCTCGAGATGACTAAAGGAATCTCGTCCGTATTCAATAGAAAGTTCGGCCGCCTGGACGAGTTAAGGAATCAACAACCTAAAATTGGAAGAGTATTGCGATTGGAAGATGGTCCTCGATCTTTGCTGTATATGGTGACCAGGAAGTCTTATACGGACACGCCAAGCTACGAGAACATATGGCGTGCTCTAACTAATTTGTAGAAAATCGTGTGTAATTATGACATCAAAGATTTGGCTTTACCAAAAATAGGCCATGCAGTAGAAAATCTGGATTGGAAGATTGTGAGAAGCATGCTTGAAGTGATCTTCAGAGAAACTGGCGTACGAATTACTGTGTGTTGCATGAACCCGAAGATGTCATACCCTTCAAAGACAGTAGACTGCTATTTCTTCTTGAAGGGTGTATGCAGAGCTGGAGAGTCGTGTAGATTCCGCCATCCTGGGCCTTCATCTAGAGTTGCTGATCGGGACGCTCAGATCTTAAGAGGGGAGCAGTGTAACAAAAGAAAAATCTTGGCCGACCGCCGAATAACAGTAAACACCTCGAGAATGACGTCATCGAATGATCTAGGCCTCGGCGGAAAGGAGGAGGAACTTCTCGAACGTACGACCCGTAGGCGGAACACGCTGATAGCTAGAGATGGGCGTCGATTGTTCCAGAATAACAACTGGGTATAAATACCGGCATATTTGTAAATAAAGCTTAGTCTTAAGCTAAAGTTTGTAAAGTAAACTTGTATAAATAAATAATTAAGTCGTATATAAATACCCGAACGCTCGTTTATTACAGTATTATATGCATACCTTAAAGGAACGCACTATTTTCGGGGACACCCGTATAGTGGTCTATACTTTGGTTCGGTTAAAACACATGTTAAAGATTAAAACCGTGTATTATTTTCTTTACTTCGAAAGATATCAGCGACATTAAAAAACAAAATGTTCACAAAACATAAGACTACAATACGATTTCGATATATACTCACACTAATAACTTGTCCTTCCTACAGGGTGTCTCAAACTGAAAATAAGAAAACCATTTCTTTTCTTCCACCCGGTATAAGTACAAAAAAAGAAGTTTGAGTAAACCATTGCCCAAATGTGTAAATACCAAACGAAAATATAAAATAATGAACACAAATTAGCAGCATCCGCTCAAAAAAAATAAACTATGAAAATGAGCATAATATTAGGTGATGCATACCTAACTTATGAAACTATGTTTACTATTCCTCGATTGTAATCATTACAATAATATCTAGTTATGCTAACAATATCGATATATTTTACAACTATTTTAATCCTACACTGATCAATTTTTTTTATATTACATTGGAAAAATATGTACCGGGTGGTGAATTGGAACACGGGCCATAGGAAACTCAATGTAAAATTCTAAACTGTTGAATTCCTGCTTCCCTAATTATTTTACATCGAAAGTCATAAGAAACTATTTGTAGAGAATTGAAATCTGTATTAAAAACAACTGTTAATATTGTTCTACGAACAATAATTATTCAAAATTTTGTAAAAATATAATACAATTTTCAGAGAAATACGCCAAAGTTACGCCACACACAGTGCAGTAATGTGTATAAGATTGCATTCGGTGACAATGAGTTTATTATATTAACAATTTGAACTGTCAATTTCTTTATTTATTTTATCATTTATTGTTTAAAACACAATAAAGTTGATCAGATACCCTCAGTTAAGGAGAAAGTATTAATAATAAAGATATTTTCTTCAGTCAATAGTGTGCTCACTGTCAGTTAAATAGTAACGTGTGGCCTAACATGCCCACACATACCTACTGCGGTAAATACATTATATTTTTCAAGATTTTGGAATGTGTTTAAATCGTAGAACAATTGTAACTTCTGTTTTTAATAGAGATTTCAATCCTCTACAAATAACTTCTCATGACTTTTGATGTAACAAAATTAGGGAAGCAGGAATTCAACAGTTTAAAATTTTACATTGAGTTTCCTATGGCCCGTTTTCCGATTCACCACCCTGTATATGGAAAACTATATTTTATGGAGGAGTCAGAAAAAAAAACAATACATTTCGTTGTTTTAATTTCGTATTTTTGGTAATTTACCAAATTTAATACAAATTGGATGTGTTGAAAACTATTTTATACAGTGTGTCCCGAAAAGATTGGTCATAAATTATACCATAGATTTTGGAGTCAAAAATAAGTTTATTGAACCTCACTTACCTATATACAATATAGTGGACACGAAAAAAACAGCCCTTTGAAGTTACAAAATGAAAATCGATTTTTGTTTCATATATCGAAAATTCTTAGAGATATTTTATTGAAAATGCACATGTGGCATTCTTATGTCAGCAACATCTTCAAAAAAAATTCAAGTGAAATTTGTGCAGCCCATAAAAATTTTATGGGGGTTCTGTTCCTTTAACCCTCCGTTACTCGCACACGGTGTGGGAGACCGGGCCTGTAAATAAATTCCTGTAACTCTGCTTGTAGTGGGGATTTTGAATGGCTACTTCGTATACTTCTTCAGTGGTCAATCAACTGTGGGTAAAGTCAGTTCGCAGTGTAAAAAATAGTACTGTCCTTTTGTTATTACGCAACACGGTCCCGTACACCGTGTGCGAGTATTTGTGCACCAATTTTTGTGTTTGGATCACACATCGATATTTTTAATTAGTAAGGTAATTTAAGATCTTTTCCTTATTTTCAATGTTTATAGATTAGTTTATTTATATTTATATATATAAATATAAATATATAACTTACCCAGAACCATCAGAATGAGGTTTAGGGAGATATGTGGTTTACCAACAGAACAAGTACCAGTCGTAACACCAGGAACTTCAGATCGCTGTGCTGTTTGTGATTGGAAGAAAAATAGAAAAACAAAGTTTTACTGCCAAACATGCTCAAAATATCTGTGTTTGGAACACCACTGTTCCAATGAATGTGACACCATTGTGTATTTCATGTTTTAAAAACCTTAATTAATTTTTATAACTTTTTTTGTTACTACAATTACTCTTTATTTTTAATTTTTTTGTGTATTGAATTAAGATCTAAAGTTCTTAGTAAACAAATTTAACCATATTCAATTTTTTTTTCACTTCCAAAGTTTTTGTATATACATATAAATGGATAACAATGAAAATTATTAAATTTTTTATTAAAGTAATATAATGTGAACACAAACGCATATCTACAAAATTATATGATCATATATTCATTAAATAATTTAATCGTACACAATCTTGCAAAAAAAAATAATTTTAAAACACTGCTGACCCATATTTTTGGACCCGGTCTCCTGCACCGTGCGCGAGTATCCGATCACAAAAAGTTGGCGCGAGTAACGAAAGGTTAAACCCCCCAAAGATTTGTGAACGTCCCAATTAAATTATTATTGCGGCACCATTAATTAAACACAATGTTTTTAAAGCTTTTTTGCCTCTTAGTTTTTTTCGATAAGCCAGTGTTTATCGACATATTTTGAATATTTGTCGAATCCACCACATATTTGTAATATGGTTAATTACGATTACAGAGACCTGTTAATAATCTGAAAATTTATTTATAATTTACATTTTTAGGTATATTTTGAAAATGAAGCCACATCTCGATAAAAGGTGACTTGTCAAAAAATATTAAGAGGCAAAAAAGTTTTAAAAACACTGTGGTTAACTAATGGTACCCCAATATTAATAATTTAGTTGGGACGTACTCAAACATTTGGGGGGTTTAAAGGAACAAAACCCCAATAAAAATTTTATGTAAATATATTCAAAAAGAAGCCGCATCTCGATAAAAACTGGCTAAGCGAAAAAATAATAAGAGGCAAAAAAGTTTTAGAAACATTGCGTCTAAGTAATGGTAGCACAATAATGAATTAATTGAAACGTACACAAAAGTTTGGGGTGGTTTAAGGGAACAAAACCCCCATAAAATTTTTATGGGGTGGACAAACTTATATACTATAATACTATAATACTACAAACTTTTATAACTATAATTTTGTTTTAAGATGATCCTTCCATAAGAATAATACATGTCCATTTTCAATACAAAATCTCTAATAGTTTTCGATACATTGAAAAAAATCGATTTTCATTTTGTATCTTCAAAGGCTGTAACTTTTTAATGAGCACATTTCTACTAAGATAAGTTCGGTTCAATCGAACTATTTTTGGCCTCAGAATGTGTGGTATAATTTATGACTAATCTTTTCGGGACACCCTGTATAAGCATTTAGTAATCTATATAAGCATTTTGTTCTCAAGTTATATTGAGTCGACTTAGTCTCATTAGGTTTTATCTTCCATTTTTTTAACCACTATACGATTTGGTATAGGTGTTCTTGAAGTTTTAATATTGCAGCTATTGGACCCTCTTCAGTTGCTAATATTGCTGTGTCATCAGCGAAAGTTCCGGTTTGTGGAGAGGTTTGTAAATCTGATATGTACAGTACATAAATTAATGGACCCAGCATACTTCCTTGTGGGACTCCTGACTGCATTTGGTTACGGTTTGATAGATTAACGTCTACTTTAGTTTCAAGTTCTCTTTGATTTGGATATGATTTTTATATGTCAAAATATTTGTTGGGTAGAAATTATTGTTTGATTTAGTAAATACTTTTATGGATATATCTTTGAATATGATGTGTAATATTAACCTTATATTTTTAGCTGTAGGTTCCTTGATGTACGAAATCATTAACTACTTTGATACTAAGGCAGTAGATCCAAAATCATCTCCAAAGTTCCAAATGTATAGTGCCCACGATTATACTCTTTCAGCATTATTAAATACTCTCGAAGCATACAATTTACCCCCCTACATAGAATTTGCTAGTAGTGTCTATATAGAACTAAGAAAAGATGAAGGACAGCATTATGTCAACATATGGTTTAAAAACGACCCTGAAAATATGGAAAAAATTATCATTAAGGGATGCACATTTAATTGTCCCTTAGAGACTGTAAAGGTATTATTAAAGGATATTCTTGTAGATGTAAGTACAAAAGAAACCGAGTGTAATACTATTATACCATTTGTCAGCGAAGTAGCAGCAACAGTTTTTGAAAAAATGATAAAACATTATGGAAAGCCAAAATAGAGAGGACGCAAGATTTTTAGCCTAAATATGTAAATGTGATTTTGTTTTAATATGTTGATAAATAAATTTTATTGTATACCAACATGAGCGTTTGTTTCTTTATTCCTGTATTTTTCCATCAGTTGCCTTATAATGAAAATTGCATCTGTTATTGATCTGCCCTGCATACAGCCAAATTGATTATCGGATATTTTTATTTTTTCACGTATCCGTCTATCAATTACTTTCTCCCATATTTTCATGATGTGGCTAAGTAGTATTATAGCCCTATAGTTTATACATTGTTGTATATGTCCCTTGTAAACAGGTACTAATATACTGCTTCTTCATTCAAATTTAAATACAAAACAGCACATTTATTTATATCTACATATATTATTATATTGGGACAAATAATAGTTATTTATGATATAAGTGTTCAAAGTACGTATGGTATAGTTAAACCCAAACCCAGACATCCAAAGTGAAAGTTATCCTCCAACACCAAATTGTTCTATATGGTCCACATAATGTTCAGAAAAAAGTCACACCATTTTGAGCGTCGGGTTTGGGGGGGGGGGGAGAAATCTGTAAATTCGTAGTTTTTTAGGTTTTTCGTCAATATTTCTAAAACTATGCGGTTTAGCATGAACAACCCTCTATACAAAATTGTTCTACATTAAATTTGAAATAAAAAAGGCCCTATGCATAACCCTTCTAAAATGAACGGTTCCAAAGTACGGATGTAGTATAATATAATAATTGGTCCAAAAAAGGCCTAACCCAGACATCCAAAGTAAAAGTTTTCCTTCAACACCAAATTGTTCTATATGGTCTATATGGACATATTGTTTAGTAAAAAGTTACACCATTTTGAGCGACGGTTTGGGGAGGGGGAGATTGGGGAGAAGTCGGTAAATTAGTAGTTTCTTTATGTTTTTCGTCAATATTTCTAAAACTATGCTTTAGCGTAAAGAATGTTCCATAGAAAAATGTTCTACATAAAATTCTAAACAAAAAAGGTTCTATAGATAATTGTTATAAAATCAACGGTTCCAGAGTTACGGAGGGTGAAAAGTGGAGATTTTCGATACTTTTTATATTTACCAAATTCTCCCCCCTCTCCCCCTCAAACCCGACGCTCAAAATGGTGTGACTTTTTTCTGAACATTATGTGGACCATAAAGAACAATTTGGTGTTGGAGGATAACTTTCACTTTGGATGTCTGGGTTTTTGGTATAGTTATACCATACATTGTCAAAAAATATAAAAAGTATCGAAAACCTCGACTTTTCACCCTCCGTAATTCTGGAACCGTTGATGTTATAACAATTATGTATACAAGAGTTTTTGTTTTAAATTTCATGTAGAACATTTTTGTATACAGGGTGAGGCAAATAAAGGGCCTATTAGAAATATCTCGAGAACTAAATGCAACAGAGTCATGAAAATTTGAATCAAGGGGTTTTGAAGAGTAATCTATTTAATGAAAATATTTTCATCTATTTGCTACTTCCGGTTATACCGGAAGTTGCTTATAACTTCGTTTTTTTTTTAATGGGACACTCTGTATATTTTTACATTTTTGGATTCTCTTCGATGTCTTCTTTCTTAAAATATGAGGTTTTGTAATATTATACAGGGTATTTTAAAAGATAATCACGTTTTTGTATTAATTCCATAACAATA
This sequence comes from Diabrotica virgifera virgifera, assembly GCF_917563875.1. NCBI lineage: Eukaryota > Metazoa > Arthropoda > Insecta > Coleoptera > Chrysomelidae > Diabrotica > Diabrotica virgifera. The sequence continues at coordinate 45,114,166 of NC_065445.1, read as the reverse complement.
TTCAAACCCTGTAGAATTGTAGTAGTTTGACATATAAAACTCTACTTACGTTCAAATGATTTTTAATATAGTCTACTATTGTTAAGAATCATTAGTATATAGTATTTTTACTACAAAAACGTTATTACGCAGGTCAAAATTTTTGACGTAAGAGAACTGTCAAAACATTAGAATGTGACTTTTCATTATTGCTATGTTTATTATAAACACGGCAATAATGAAAAGTCACATTCTAATGTTTTGACAGTTCTCTTACGTCAAAAATTTTAACCTACGTAATAACGTTTTTGTAGTAAAAATACTATAGCTAAATTTTTAATTTTAGTATACAGGGTTGGTCGAAACTCGGAATGAGTATTTTCTGAGTTTTCTTAAATGGAACACCCTGTATTTTAGTATTGTAATGAAATGATATTTTATGGTACTTTTTTATTTCTTAAGCATTCCCTATACCTAACGGCTTTAATTTGTGCTTAATTGTTAATCACACCAACAATCTTAATTACGTAGGTATTTTGATAGCTAAACCATTATTGGTAATTTTAAGGATCAGTCTGGATTAATATGTATTTATTTCTGAAAAATTATTTGTGATTGAATTTTTTCACGGCCAACCTAATAAAATTTTACGTATTTTTTTTTGCAATTAATGTTTAGCTTGAATCACCAATAACTCACAAATTAAAGCAATTAGGTATAGGGAATACTTATAAAATAAAAAGTACCATGAAATATCATTTCGTTACAATACTAAAATACAGGGTGTTTCATTTAAGAAAACTCAGAAAATATTCATTCCTAGTTTCGACCAACCCTGTATACTAAAATTTCAAAATTAGCTATACTAATGATTCTTAACAATAGTAGACTATATTAAAAATCACTTGAACGTAAGCAGAGTTTTTAATGTCAAACTGTTACAAATCTACAGGGTGTGTATATTGCTACGAAATTAATAAAAAAACGTAAATATCTTTTAAAATACCCTGTATAATATTACAAAACCTCATATTTTAAGAAAGAAGATATTGAGGAGAATCCAAAAATGTAAAAATATACAGGGTGTCCCATTTAAAAAAAAAAGAAGTTATAAGCAACTTCCGGTATAAGCGGAGGTTGCAAAGAGATTAAAATATTTTCATTTAATAGATCATCCTTCAAAACCCCTACGTTCCAATTTGCATGATTCTTTTGCCTTTAGTTCTCGAGATATTTCTAATAGGCCAGTTATCTGCCTCACCCTATATAACATTGTTTACGCTAAAGCATAGTTTTAGAAATATTGACGAAAAACGTAAAAAAACTACTAATTTACCGACTTCTGCCCCATCTGCCCCCCAAACCGGACGCTCAAAATGGTGTAACTTTTTACTAATGGTGTAACTCGCCGCATACGGCTCGTTTCGTAACCCTCATACTCGCTTCATACTTCATAATGACCATCATTAAATGCTCGTTGCATAATATACTATTAAAGCACTAGTGCCTTAAAGTAGCATTTTTAACGCTCGTATGGAGTGCTAAAAATTGCATTTTTAACACGGTTTAGAAAAAAATATATAACAAATTCAAGTATTTGCCTATTAGTTTACCTATTATTATTTTTTGTAATAAGTATAAAACCCATAAAACAGAGTAATGTTTTAGTGTAAAAATATGTAAAAATTAGTGACAACTAATTACATGTAGTCCAAAGAAATAAGGTTTTTGTCGGGACACTTGAGCAGCCAGGTTGCAAATGGGTTTTTTGGGTACTATATACCTAATACATTATACATACAAAAATGCCCGTCACAGTTGGGACGAGAATTTTAGTTATTAACAAATAAGGGTCAAAAATGGCAATTTTTTCGTTTAAATCGCTACAGGTAAGAATAGAATAATTAAATATCTTATTTATAGTATTCTTCTCTTAATAGATGAGCCAATGTTTAAAACGGCAGTTTTTTAATTTTGGTCCGATCATTTGTTGCTTCGAAAATTGCAAAATTATACTAAAATTTCGAAAATAAAAAAATTGCTATAACTTTCGCGATAGTGACCTTACGACTTTTATATTTCACAAAAAGTTGAGTCAAAGAGTCCATATATTGCACAAAAAATTTTAAGACGATTCGTCAATTAGTTTAAATTTCATTCAATTTGTTTTTCCCACAGAGATATTTTTTGTAATGTTAGTGTTCAGAAAATAATAATAAAATAGAAATTCTGTGAAAACCACATGAAAGAACAATACCTAGTCTTTTTTTGAAATTATTGAAGAAAATCATTAAAAAGTAGTTTTTGTCACTACGAAAACATTTTACTAAAGTGGAGTCATTGCTGGCTTCTAAACAATGTGAATAGCTTTGTTAGTATTGACTGTAGAGTAAATTTACCTTGGAATTTCAAAAGCTGGTATTTTTACACAAATTTTCAAAAAACCCTTTTTGCCTAGGTTAATTACGGTCAAAGTTAGCCACTTTTATTATTTAATTTACAGTTACTTCAATATACATAAAATTCTCCTGTAACAGTGTTAGTTACCATACCACTCCGAAACGGCTTGGCCAATTTTTATGAAATTTTACAATTATATCCTATCAGAATGAGAATAGTTTTTAATCTATTTCTCATACCCATAAGTTATACGGGGGGTTGCCCCCCTGACATTTTTTTTATTTTTTTGGACAAAATTGTCTATCTTAATTTTATATGATATAGGATCGAAAAATACATACAACCCTTAATTTACACTTTTCCATCACCAAACCCTATTTGTTAATAGCCATCTATATATTTACATCTATAAAATTCTCCTGTCACAGTGTTAGTTGTCATACTCCTCCGAGACCGCTTGACCGATTTTTATGAAATTATATATGTATATTCGGTAGGTCTTAGAATCGGCCGTAATTTATTTTTCATATCCCTGAGTGATAAGGGGAACTCCCCCTAACATTTTGAAATGTTAGGTGGAGATTTACGTACATAACGTACTCTACAAGACTAACGAGTACATACAATTTAAAAAAATTATGATCAAAATCCATCAACAAGCTCTGGAGATATTAATCGCAACATATGTTTGAAGAATCAGTTTCATTTTTTGAGTGCACGGATTTTAATAATTCATTTCCACCGGCCACAAATCGATTTCGTTAGAACGTTATTTTTAAAGCTTTATTAACAACTCTGTTGAAGTTTAAAGTCTACTAAAACTTTTACACATAAACTATATACCTTCAGGTTCGAAATGACGCTATTTGGGTGGCTTAATTGTTATAAACAAAGTAGCTGTCAATTATATAAAAAAGCGGCTAACTTTGACTGTAATTAACCAAGACAAAAAATGGCTTTTTTGAAAATTCGTATAAAAATACCAGCTTTTCAAATCCCAAAATAGTTTAAATCTGCAGTCAATATTAATAAAGTTATTCAAATTGTTTATGAACTAAAAATGACCCTACTTTATTAAAATGTTTTCGGAACGATAAAAATGACTTTTTAATGATTTTCTTAAAATATTTTGAAAGTATGACTTTTCTTCTTTCATGTGGTTTTCACAGAATTGTTATGTCATTACTATTTTCTGAACAATAATATGGCAAAAAAAAGCTCACTGGGATAAACAAATTGAATAAAATTTAAACTAATTAACGAATCGTCTTAAAATTTTGTGTATACTATATGGACTGGTTGTCTCAACTTTTCGTGTAATATGAAAGTCTTAAAGTCATTTTCACAAAAGTTATAGCAATTTTTTTATTTTCGAAATTTTAGTTTTATTTTGCAATGTCCTAAGCAACAAATGATCGAACCGAAATTCAAAAACTGCTATTATAAACCTTGGCTGATCTACTAAAAGAATAATAGTATAAATAATATATTTAATTACCGTATTTTTACCTGTGGCGGCTTAAATGAAAAAACTGCCATTTTTGACACTTACTTGTTAATAACTAAATTTGTCGTCCAAACTATGACGGGCATTTTTGTATTTATAATGTATTAGGTATATAGTACCCAAAAAACCCATTTACAACCTGGCTGCTAAGTGTCCCAAACATGGTATATTTTTGCCTTATTTCCCTGGTGTATTATTGGGACAGCATAAAGTAGCTATAAACCAAACAATTAACACAAATATTTATAGTTCAAATATGTACTTAAATGTGTTGACACTTCAAATTATCAATTTAAACAAATTGAAGTGAATTGGAAGAAAGAGAAACTTCGATTTAAATAAATTCCATGAGAAATATAGTAATTATTTTAATATTGTTGGGCTTGCTTGTATATTTAAGAAACCATAATTCTCATCTTAGTTTATTGTGCTGTTTTTTTAACACATGTTGCTTAGAAGTGTAATTTTACAGTAAATTTAATATTTTTAAAATTACACGTGATTTTGCAATGTACAAAATATTACCTAACGCTGTGTTCCTTATTGTACTTTTTGTAAATTTTGGATGTTACGCTATAAATAACAACACGAACTTGGTGGCTGTAGTTCAGGTAACGTGATATTTTAAATGTATAAATTTTTATTTTTTGTGTGAAAGAGATCGTGATTTAATAAATTGTTGGATAATATGACCATTTTCTTGACGAAACGTCGACCACATTCCATTTTTTTTATCATAAACTTTTTCTTCTTCTTAGCTTTCTATAGTCCACATTTGGACATATGTCTCTCCCAATTCTTTCCATCGGTTTCTATCCTGAGCAACATATTTCCAATTTTGTTTCGGATACTCTTTTAATATCATCAACCCATCTCATCGGTGGTCTTCCTCTCGGTCGTTTATTTTCGTAAGGTCTCCAGGGTTCTATTGTTGCATTCCAATGTTGGTCTTTTTGTCTAGCAGTATTAGACTAAGCGCCGCTATAGGTGAAATTTCTTAATCATTTTAGGCACGATGGGACCCTATAACTTAATAGGCTATTGATTATGTATTTTAGAAAGGAACTACAACGTTAACGGGGTTTTATTGTTTCATAGAGTCACTGGAACTCTATATATGAAAAAACCGCGGAGTGCTACCATTTAAAGGGGTGCGTTTTTGAGAAAAGGGTGAATTAGTCCCTAGGCACAGGGCAAATTAGAGTGAGTTCTATTCACCTTTGGTACAAACACGTCTACAGAAAAAAAATTTCAGGTTAAATTTACTATCGAACTATTAGATTTTAAAGTCAAAAATATTTTTTTTCTTACAAAAATATATTCAAAAGAAAAGCAAGAAAAAAACACGAAAAGTAGCATTTTTGTTTCTTGCCCTACAACTTTTTTTCACGGGGATATAGGTATAGGCATTACTACATAGAAAAAAAAACTTCCATCCCTCCTCTTTAAAATGGCGTTTGGTAGAATTCTGTATGATTTACAGTTTCCAAAATATGATTTTTCAAATTTCGCCACTCACAACAATTTTGGGCGATTTTCCTTGTTACTTCGCAAACATTGTTCTGTAACTTTTTTTTACGCAGCTTTAGGTATATGCAATGTTACATTTAGTAGGAAGCAAAGTCAATTACCTTTAAAATGGTCTATCGTATAAGGCTGTATGGCTATTTTTAAGTAAGATATAGTTTTTCAAAATTTTATACTTTTAATGATTTTTGATATATTTTACGATTATTTTTAAATTTCTCATTATAACTTTTTATTGTATACTTAGGTATAAACATTGTGCAATAAAAAGGAAAGCTTATTTTTTTTACTTTAAAATGGTGTATTTTAAAAAATTCTAGGTCTATTTTTAAACAAGATATGCTTTTTCATAGTTTGACATATACACATGCAATAGGTCCCACTAAGTTGGAACCATATGGAAAACTTTTTATTATTAACTTTATGAAAAAAAGTGTTGTTTATAAAATGCTCTGCACAGTCTAAAACCTAAGATGTAATCATCAGATATAAAATTTTATCAATAGTGTACGAGGTATGTTAAAAATATGAATTTAGCTCAAGAGTAAAGTACCTTTATATTCCACAATATCGAAAAGTGTTATTAAGAAAAGTTATTTGGAATTAAAAATTATGTTGCAATATGCAATTATATTCTTCTAACTGAAAAATAAAAAAAATTTAAATTTTTTCTCAAATTACGGATCCCCTTGGATATCCCACGGATATCTTGTTTAAAAATAGTCCTAGAGGTGATTGCAATACAACATTTTAAAGTAAAGAAAATAAGCTTTTTTATTCTAAAATGTATATACTTAAATGTACAAGAAAAAAAGTCATAATGAGAAATTTAAAAAAATAATCATAAAAAATATCAAAAATCATTAAAAGTATAACAGCTTGAAAAAGCATAATTTGTTTAAAAATAGTCGTACGACCTTACACAGTAGACCATTTTAAAGGCAATTGACTTCTCTTTTTACTAAATGTACCATTGCATATACCTAGAAATGCGTAGAAAAAAGTTACAAAACAACGTTTGCGAAATAATGGGGAAAATTTCTCAAAAATTCTGTGAGCGGCAAATTTTGAAAAATTCTATTTTGGAAACTATAAATCCTAGAGTCTTCTACTAAACGTCATTTTAAAAAGGAAGGATGGAAGTTATTTTTTGCTTAAGCAATGCCTGTACCTATATCCATGTGGAAAGAAATTATGGGGCTAAAAACAAAATTACTTTCTTTTGTGTTTTTTTCTTGCTTTTCTTTTGAATGTATTTTTGTAAAAAAAATACTTTTGACTTAAAAATATGATATTTCGATAGTAAATTTTTCCTGGAACAATTTTCCTTTAGAAGTGTTTGTACCAAAAGTGAATGGAACTCACCCTAATTCACCCTATGCCTAGGGACTAATTCACCCCTTTCTTAAAAACGCACCCATTTAAATGGTAGCACTCCGCGGTTTTTTCAAACATAGATGTCCGTTGACCATATGAGACAATAAAATCCCGTTAACGTTGTAGTTCCTTTTAGCTCTCTTATTTTGAACACAATCAATAGCCTATAAATAGTAGAACCTAAAAGAAAACGTTTGAACACTGTGCCGTCACTTTTCAGTGGCACATGCGTCGACAGTGGCGCATCAAACTTTCCACTTATGGACGGGATAAATAAATTAAAAGTTAACAGAACTTACTAACAGAATTAAATTTTTTTTATTTTTTTAAGTTCTATGTGATTAACACATAGGATTCATCGTGATTTTAACCCACCACCCCCTTGCCCCTGCCCCCACCATCAAAAACTTCATTTTTCGTTTTTATTTTTTTTGGTGGGATGCAATCAATTTTAAAATTTCAAAAAATTCACACGCATAGTTGAGGCTTTTATAAAACATGCCTATTTTTTATAGACCCATAGGTAGAGTGTACATAACCTCAAAAAATTAAAAGGAATTTTTTTTTTCAAAAAAGCGTATAACTTTTGTTGAGGAATAGCTGCAGGTCTAATTTTTTCTTAATCTTGTGTCTTTTATCAAACACTATATTTTTAATTTTTTTCAGATTTTTCCGTAAGTCTCCCCACCTTCAAAAATCATCCGAAAAACTGTTTTTTTTGGGGGTTTTGGGGGATTTTCCCTATTTTATAGACTTCATAATATATCAACTCAATTTTGTTTTTATAGGTTATATGTAACTTAAATAACTGAGTTCTTTAGAATATTTAAAAATCAGAAAAACACGTTCAAACCCCCCAAAACCTCCTTAAAAAACAGTTTTTTGGATTTTTGAAGGTGACTAACGTTACAGAAAAATCTGAAAAAAATTATAAATATAGTGTTTGATAAAATACACAAGACTAAGAAAAAATTAGATCTGCAGCTATCCCCAAAAAAAAAGTTAAAAACTTTTCAAAAAAAAAATTTTAAAATTTTTTTGAGGTTATGTACATTCAACCTACAGGTCTATAAAAAATAGACGTGTTTTATCAAAGCCTTAGCTATGTGTGTAAATTTTTTGAAATTTTAAAATTGATTGCATCCCACGAAAAAAAAAAATAAAATCGAAAAATAAAGTTTTTGATGGTGGGGGCAGGGAGAAGGGGGTGGTGGGTTAAAGTTACGATGAATCTTATGTCTTAATCACATACAACTTAAAAAAATGAAAAAAATTAAATTCTGGTAATGAGGGAGGGTATTTTTTAATTTATGTATCCCGTCCATAAGTGGAAAGTTTGATGCGCCACTGTAGACGCATGCGCCACTGAAAAGTGACGGCACAGTGCTCAAACGTTTTCTTTTAGGTTCTACTATTTAAGTTATAGAGTCCCGTCGTGCCTAAAATGATTAAGAATTTTCACCTATAGCGGCTCTTATAGGCCAGGAACTCAAACTTTTCACCTCGCAATTTTTACAGAATGGATCGATTTGCTTGAAAATTTTAGAATAAGTAGTGGATAGTCCAAGGATCAAAATCTATATGATGCCGAAAGGCGCTTTTATCATGGGGGCGGTTGCCACCCCATCTCGGGGGTGGAAATTTTTAATTATATTTTGACCGGAAAAGTTGATAAAAACGTTCATTCTAAGCAAAAAATGTTTTATACATTTTTTTGATAAAATTAATAGTTTTCGATTTATTCGCTAACGATAGTGTTAGTTTTGTATAGAAAAAATCAATGTTTTTCGATATCTACTAATTTACAATACACTCAGTTTTTGCCGTAGAAAAATTTTTTTCAAACCAAGTTCTTGGGAATTAAATAACCTACAATTTTATATGGAAACATTTTTTCGTATCTCTGATGCTAATCTTTCTATTCTGAAGAAAATTGCATTTTTTACCAAACTACAAAAATTCCTTAATTGCTTTTAACTCCAGTTTTTTTAAAACTAATCATTCTAAGCCAGTCAAACTTCTAGAATCTATCAAAAATACTTAAATAAATAAAAATGAATAAGCCCAATGACTAAAAATACCGCTAACTTACATTATTATGCTTTCAATTGGATTTCTCCTTTTTTTCCAAAAATATATATTGATTTTTTAACCGTAACTTTTTTATTTTTTATCTTAGAAAGTTTTGTAAAAAATAATTTTGTAGTCTTTTACAAGATATATAAGTCAATTAATACTAAATCTTTTTGTAATCCTCAGTCGCAAAAAGAGGTGACTTTTAGAGGGATGGTAAAGGTGGTTTTTGCATGTTATTACAAGCTTTAATTGTCAATAGCTCACTCAATTTTTACCGTAGAAAATATTTTTGTAAACTGTGTTATTGGGAATTAAACAAGCTACAATTTCATATTTAAACACTTTTTCGTATCTCTGATGGTAATCTTGCTATTCTGAAGAAAATGGCATTTTTTCCAAACTACAAAAATTCGTTATTCATTTTTAACTCCATTTTTTTTTAAAAACTAATCATTCTAAGCCGATGAAACTTCTAGAACCTATTAAAAATACATGAATAAAAAAGACCAAATAAGGTTAATGACTAATTTTAATTAGAGTGGTGATTAGGGGGTTGCTTGTGATCACTTTTTCGCTGAAATAAATGGGGACTGACGTTCTTTTCATTATAAGTCACTTAATTTTTGAGCTAGAGACTTCTTTTTAATTTCAGGATAGATATTTTTAAGTACTTTATATTAGTTCGAATAAGTTATCCTCGAAAAATGCATAATTTTCCCGTCTTTTGACTTTGAAACTAGAATATTTAGCATTTGACGAAGAAGAGCCAACATATAATAAAGTATAGCTCGATTACTATACTATTGGTCTTTAAGAAAATTTAAAAAAACGGTTTTGTTTATTTTTTATAAAGGTACATTTTTGTTACATAAAGTTGTTTTGAAAAAACGAAAATTTTTGGGGTTATTAGCAGAACACTCATTAAAAACATTGATATTTTCGATATAAAACTAACACTTTCGATAGCGAATAAATTGAAAACTATCAATTTTAGCAAATAAATGTATAGAACGTTTTTTGCTTAGAATGAACGTTTTTACCAACTTTTGCAATTAAAATATAATAAAAAATTTCCACCCTTCAAATGGGGTGGCAACCACCCCCATGGTAAAAGCGCCTTTCGGCCTCATATAGATTTTGATCCTTGAACTATCCACTACTTATCCCCAAATTTTCAAGCAAATCGATCCATTCTGTAAAAATTGCGAGGTTTTGTCCTATTTTAAGCTTCATTACTTGGACTATTAGTCTATATGCCTTGCTGCGAAGCTCTATTTAAATTTGGCAATTTTTGTTATGTTCTTGACTTTTGTTTTTGATCTTACCCAATCGTTCCTCTTTTTATCTGATAGCCCTATATCTAACATTTTTCTTCCCATTTGTGACGATAATATAGTTTTACCATCTAGAGTACGCCAATGAATTAAGTAAAACACGTTTTTGTACTGTTTCGAACGATATAAAAATCGGATCGAAAACCCTAGTTGATTATTATTCTTGGAGCGTTGATCGAAGAATAATAGACAACAGCGAGGTACAAGAGGTGAGTTTAAGTAGGTAGTATTTCCCGATTATTTTCCGCTGTCGTTTTGGCGAGCTGAGCGAATCCGACAGTTTTCGTCTTACCTATCCTTTTACCTATCCTTATATGGGCGGTGATCGTATATCCTTTATATGTCTTTTCAATCCGGCGAGGTGAGCGGGATCTCATTTCTCCCCTTTCCTTATACATCCATGTCGTATTAATAAAAGCGATTCCTATTTCGCGCGATCGTCAAAATCATTCATTCCTGTACAAAAATATCGTCACATCGGCCCGAACAGTAAGCTCGATCCGTAGAAATTATGAATATATTTATTAACGAACTTAATGAGTAATTAAGGCTAATTATCTTATCTTCTGTTTACTTTGATTCCAAATAAAAATGTTTTAAAAAGCGAACTCTTATTTCTTCGACTGATAGTTACCTGGAGCAACAACAACGCAACGACCTCATTACATTACCTGGATTCAAGGGTCCAGGGTTCAAGTCCCTGCTCGGGCGCCAATGTAATGAGGTCGTTGCGTTGTTGTTGCTTCAGGTAACTATCAGTCGAAGAAAAAGAGTTCGCTTTTTAAAACATTTTTATTTGGAATCAAAATAAACAGAAGATAAGATAATTAGCCTTAATTACTCATTAAGTTCGGGCCGATGTGACGATATTTTTGTACATGAATGAATGATTTTGACGATCGCGCGAAATAGGAATTACTTTTATTAATACGACATGAATGTATAAGTAAAGGGGAGAAAGGAGATCCCCCTCACCTCGCCGGATTGAAAAGATATATAAAGGATATACGATCACCGCTCATATAAGGATAGGTAAGAAAAAACTGTCGGATTCGTACAGCTCGCCAAAACGACAGCGGAAAATAATCGGGAAATACTACCTACATAAACTCACCTCTTGTACCTCGCTGTTGTCTATTATTCTTCGATCAACGCTCCAAGAATAATAATCAACTAGGCTTTTCGATCCGATTTTTATATCGTTCGAAACAGTACAAAAACCTGTTTTACTTAATTCATTGGCGTACTCTAGACGATAAAATTATATTATCGTCACATATTGCTCTTTCTGTTGTGGCTAGTATATTCATATTTGCCTTGGTTAGGGTCCAGGTCTGACATTCATATTATGTTATGATAGGAAGGATGCCTCCACAAAGTACAAAATTCCAAAACTGTTGAGTGAGTACGCGGTGTAAAACATGTCCCGATTGTAGCTAAGGAACCCTTATTATTCGACGACTCGTCAAATCTGACTCGTAAATGCTTCTTCTCGTTGTAACCAGTGTTGAATGTGATTCCAGTAGCATGCCTAAAGTTTCTTTGTAGGCTGATAGAGACATTGAAGAATTTATAATGGATATGCTGATCTATTCTGTTACTAATTGGTAACTACGGGTCTACCAGAGCGATGCCTATTCTGTATCGAACTTGTCTCCAAAAAAAAACCTTCCATATTTGTGAGACATGCCACTGAATAACATCCACTCTTTCCGCCAAAAATCGCTATGAATGGTCTGCTTTAACTTGATGTCACCATTACAACTACTGTGCTAGTTTCATGTATTTTACGGAGTTCACTGAGAATGATCTGAATCAGATCGAAAACGTTCCGTTGCTCTACTCTATTTGGATGACACTTTTTTTTAAATTGTAATAAAATTTTTATACCATCATACAAATTGAAGTTTTTACTTTTATGTAAGTTTTTATGGTATACAGCTAGCTACGGGGATTTTCCCTTTAATTTAAATAAAATTTATTTTCAGATATTTCGACATTGTCAAAGAACACCTGTACATTTTTATCCAAACGACAAATACGCTAATCCTCGCTATTGGAAGGGTCTAGATAGACGTGAATTAACAAATGTAAGTTTTTCCCCAAATTTCACAACGCTCTGTAGGTTTTGTAATAATTGTATCTGTAATTTTAATCCATTGATTTATATAATAAGGGGCTCTTCCCAGTTACAGATTCCTATAATATTTGAACCATTTTAATTTTTTTAAAACACGGCTCTCCAGAAGTTTTCTTAGGCCAGGGTAATAAGACAAAAATATACCCTGTTCGTGACACTCGAGCAGCCAGGGCACTGAAGCGTTTTTTCGACAGGTAATACCTATAAGAGCAAATTGTAACTATTTCCTGCGTAGGATCTGGCCGCCATTTTTATTTATAAACAATTAACTGCCAAAAAATGGCATTTTCCCTTTTTTCTCAAATCAGTAGGAAACAGTGGAACTTCTGATTTTTTTAGTACACATATCTTTGAGATTATGGAAAAAGCTTTAAAATGACATATTACAAAGATTGATATACTCATTTAATGTTAATATAATTGCGAAAAAAGGTCGGAATTGCAAAAAAAAAATATTTTTGCAATAACTGCTGTAAAAATTAGTGTACAGATTTGAAATTGTTGTCAAATGAAGGTTCTTTGATGCTTAATATGTGATAAAAATTTCAAAGCGATTCATTCAATTGTTTAAATTTTATTCAAATTGTTTATCCCAGAGAGCATTTTTTTGCAATAACATAAGTCAGAAAAAAATGATGTTAGAACCATTCCACAGGTGTCAAATGAAAGAGCATGAGCTATATTTTCAACTTGGTTTAAAGAAAGCAAATAAAAAATGCATGTATTAGTAATAAATAATTATGCAAAAGTATCGTAAATCTTTCCTTATAAAGTTTTTGAATAACTTTTACCAAAAAAATTAACTTTTTTGCCCTGTTTTAAGTGCACAACTACCAAGTAATGTTATTTATATAATAATTGATAAAAAAAAAGAATGTGTGTGTACTTTGTACGCACGTAAGAAGTTATACTTCTATTATAATATAATTTCAACGAAATAAATATACCTACTTAACAGTTACAATACAAAAAATTAACAATAATTACCAAAAATGAACCAAAACTTAACAATGCCAAATATTAAAAAAAAAGAGAAAAAAGTATGAATCGTCCGGGATTTGAACCCGCAATCTCGCGATTTTTTGATCTCTGGTCCAATGCTCTACCAACAAGGCCATCAAGCCGCATGCTACTTACCTTTCAGATATACATAATTATACATCACGGTGACAAGTGAAATATAAAAATAGATGTTTTATTATTTTACGCCCAATGAAGACAAATCCAAAGACACAAAATTATAATAAAAAAACCTTTTAAACCACCTTTTTCAAATTGCGCAAGTTGTATTATTAATATTAATGTAAATAAATGAAATATAAATATTTTGACGTTTCACAATTTGACAATTCACTTTTAACTGCAGTGCCTTAAAATTTTTAAAGCACTAGTGACTTAAAGTAGCATTTTTAACGCTCCTATGGAGTCCTAAAAATTGCATTTTTAACACGTTTGTAGAAAAATATATTTAAAAACACTAATATATTCTTTCCACACCTTTTCTGGACTGATACATACATAAATTAAAACATTTTGAAGTATAACTTCAAAAATATAATATGAAAACTAATTAAAAAGGCAGTATAACTATTAACTAACCTTTGTTGTTTCTCTTCCCACAAATTTTAAAACGCAACAACCATACACAACCAAACCGTCAACCGTCCAAACCACAGCTGCGCTACAGCTGCCATGTTGGATAATTTTTGACATGTCATTTGAACATCCAATCAGAACAAAGTTATAATGCGCATGCGCCCGGATCTTAGGTTTTAACATATAAAAATTCACCCTCATATCGCGCGTAAAGAAGTATATCTTCAAAAATTGGAATAAATATATATAATTTCTTATATAACAAAATAAAAAGGTTATAAGGAAAGATTTACGATACTTTTGCATAATTATTTATTACTAATAAATACATTTTTTATTCGCTTTTTTTAAACCAAGTTGAAAATATAGCTCATGCTCTTCCATTTGACACCTGTGGAATGGTTATAACGTCATTTTTTTCTGACTTATGTTATTGCAAAAAAATGCTCTCTGGGATAAACAATTTGAATAAAATTTAAACAATTAAATAAATCGCTTTGAAATTTTTATCACATATTAAGCACCAAAGAACCCTTATATGACAAAAATTTCAAAGCTGTACACTAATTTTTACTATAGATATTGCGAAATTAATTTTTTTTTGCAATTCCGACATTTTTTCGCAATTATATTAACAATAAATGAGCATATCAAACTTTGTAATACGTAATTTTAAAGATTTTTCCATAATCTCAAAGATGTTTGTACTAAAAAAACCATAAGTGTCACTGTTTTCCATTTATTTGAAAAAAATGGGAAAAATGCCATTTTTTGACACTTAATTGTTTATAAATAAAAATGGCTGCCAGATCCTACGCAGGAAATTGATACAATTTGCTCTTATAGGTATTACCTGTCAAAAACCGCTTCAGCACCCTGGCTGCTCGAGTGTCATGGAAAAAACCTTATTACCCTGGACTATCTCTATTTGTTTTATAATTATATTTTTCTTATTTTCCGTTTGATGCAAGTGACCAGGTCAGTGCTTAGCAGAACTATAGTGGGACCGGGTCTGGACAAATAATCCCTGGATAAATAATCCCGGAAAAAATTCCCACAAATTACCCATGGACAAAAATCCCCAGACAAAAAATCCCCGGACAAATAATCCCCGGACAATAAATCCAAACAAAAAATCCCCACAAATTTTTTGGGCAAAATATCCCCACAAAAAATCCCGGACAAAAAATCCCCAAGAAATATTTGCTGCCGAATAGTTCTCTGAAATTTTCCCGAAATTCTACCTTTCGAATTCCAATTCCATGCCGAAAACTTCAAATTTTACATGACAAAAGAGTGTGAGCTTTTTCAAACATCATGGAAGATAAATATTTGTATTGAACTAAGGCTGTGTGAATCATGTTGTAATTATTCGCTTAAATTTTTTGCTCACTCGGCTTTGAATAACTATGTTCAAAACATGTCCTATTATCTATATGCATCACCAACGCATTTAAAATAAAACGGGGAGTGCGACAGGGAAACACAATATCGCCAAAATTTTTTACAACATTATTAGAGCATATTAAGAACTCAAATCTGAGCGAAAAAGGAATTAATGTCAATGGAGAAATTCTTAGTCAATTGAGATTCGCTGACGATATTGTGCTTTCTGGTGACAACATCGATGATGCAGTATCGCAACTGGAGAAACTATACCTAGCCTCCTTACAAGTTGGATTAAAAATCAACCATACAAAAACAACACAAATCATGACAAATCTTGTGTTAAGCGGAAAGCTTTCAGTAAATGGCATGCCTGTTGAAGAAATCACGTCTTATAAGTACTTAGGGCATAAGATACGCATAGGAAGAGATAATAAAACTTGCGAACTAAGCCTCCGCATTGGACTTGCTTGGGTGGCATTCGGCAAGCTGAGCTATGTCCTTCAGTCAGAACTGCCTATGTGTCTCAAAAGAAAAGTATTTGATCAGTGTGTGTTGCCAGTACTTACATATTATTGTACAGAAATTTTAACAATGTAACTTAAACGATAAAAGTAAAAGTGGAAGATGAACTAACTGACTCAATTGAAGCCGGCAATGGAATAAGACAGGGGGGTTCCTTGAGTCCTTTATTGTTCAACCTGATCATGGACGAAATAATAAAAAAAGTAAGAACTAAAAAAGGATACCAAATGGGAGAAAAACCAAATTGGCAGCAAATATTTCTTGGAGATATTTTGTCCGGGATTTTTTGTGGGGATAATTTGTCCAAAAAATTTTGTGGGGATTATTTGTCAGGGATTTTTTGTGGGAAACTTATGTCCGGGGATTAATTGTCCGGGGACTATTTGTCCTAGCTTCCGAGTGGGACGTCGGCGTCAGTTGGAAGATCAAGGAAGAGGTGGATAGCCGAAATGAGAACCGAGGCTAAAAGGCCATTGAGGGTGGATAACTGAAGGAGAGTAGCTAGGAACAGAGATACTTAAAGGCGGATGATGGGGGAGGCCAGGGCTCGACTTGGAGAGAGATAACGAAATTTAAAATATTTGTCTGATGAGCAAACAAATTTAAAATGTTTTTATTACCTTTATGTTTATTATTTTTCAACATTCATTTTGGAATACATTATAAGGATGTGTATTATTTTCTATAGTGTTATCTTCGGTCTAGGACGTTTCATCGCCGCCAGTTCATCGCCGGCCGATTCATCGCCGGCCGATTCATCGCCGGCCGATTCATCGCCGGCCGATTCATCGCCGGTTAATTAATCGCTAACTGATTTATTTCCAAATTTCCCACCAGTTTTCTACAGTTACATTTATTATTTATTTTTAATATTAATTGGGAATTCTAGGAAATGACGTAACCTAACCTAATCTGACACTACATAAATTTAAACATATTTATTAACAATAAACAGTATTATTATTAACAATAACAAACATATTGTTATTTCTACAAGGCCATTTAACACTACAAATTTAATACTATTTAGTATCAAATTTAGGTGAAGTAGAAAAAAACAGTAAATTAATATAATAATATTTTTTATGTTTTTAATTGTCATAAGTTTTGAACTGAATTTAACGTCGTGTCGTGTCATCTCCCATAATACAAAATCAACTGACTAACTGGCGATGAAACGGACGGCGATGACACGGACGGCCATGAAATGGACTGGCGATGAACCGGCGGCATCGAAACGGCGGCGATGAACCGGCGGCGATCAAACGTCCCATTCCGTGTTATCTTAAATTGGCGATAGCTTCATTCGTGGCTTATGGCAGAAATAGCTTAAAGGGGCTAACATTGTATGGAATGCGACTGTCAATTAAAAAAGGCGTGCTACATTATATGGCGTACAAAAATAATTGGGAACGCATTTGATGAATTATTGTGTTGGTTGACGGCGCATCGTAGGTGTAGCCTAATATCAAAATACCCAAGTGTCACCGTATGTTTGACAAACTGTGACAAAAAGAATAAAACTGCAAAATATTATAATTTTGGGCTTATCTCATTTTCGCTCAGTATTTAATTAATGTGGTTTTTGTAAGCAAGCAAGCAAGCAAGCATAGTGATTTAACCCAGCCTGAGAGACTTGCTCACCCCTAGAGAATGACATTCGGGTGATACAATTCATTGGGGCGAGGAGGATTAACTCCCGTAAGCAGGAATCACTCCACCCCGCTTCAATGCTCCAGACCATCCACTTACCCACCGATAGCACTCTGATGCGCTATAGGGGCTCTCAATCAGCAAAGTGCTTATCATATGGGAGTCTTGGGTACACGGACTCCCATATGAAATCCTACCCCGATCAATGCAGGCCAGCGTGAGGCGCTCTATTCCCGCTATCTCTAGTGACTTATCTTCGATCTGTTTTGCTTGCTCGGGCGCCGAGTCCCCGCTCTGGGCTATGTCCAGTTCGGCGACTCGGCGCTCGAGGATGTGGGCCCCTCATGCCCGTTTTTTGGGTTTTGTTACTAATATTTTTTTGTGGCTTTCGCCTATTGTTATATTTTATTGATTTGTTTAGTGGCTGAAGCCGTTTTGAAGTTTTTTGTATATTTTTTTTGAGGGATGTCTGAAAATTATAAAAATCAACATTAATAAATATAATGATATGCCAAATGTGAGCAAGTTGTCTTCTTTTGATAGAGCGACGATTATCTAGCCTTTATTATATATTTACTAATATTTGTTGTTTGGGTCTCCTATGTTTCCATCTATGGTACACATCATACCTTAATATCTCTTGCAAGATTCGGTTTGGGTGGTCTTCTAGCTCAGCAAATTTTGTTCTGGCTTTTTCTTCCATAATATCCAGTACTCTTATTTGTTTTAGGTCTCTAAATAAGAACCTGTGGGTCTCTAAATAAGAATAATGTGGTTTTTGTTGTTTAGTTTTAAAGAAAACCTTAATATATATAGACTTATTTTGAAAACGCTTAATGAAATTTCTTAGTGTATATGAGTGGACAAGATGAATCATGAAATGGAGGCCCTTCTTCTTCTTCTTCAGGTGCCATCTCCGCTACGGAGGTTGGCAATCATCATAGAAATTTTAATTTTTGAGGCAGTAGCTCTAAATAGTTGTTTTGAGCTGCATCCAAACCGTTCTCTCAGATTCTTTAGCCATGAAATTCGTCTTCTTCCGATGCCACTTCTGCATTCTATCTTTCCTTGCATTATGAGTCGCAGGATGCCATACTTCTCGCCCCGCATCACATGTCCGAGG
The DNA here is from genome assembly GCF_917563875.1 of Diabrotica virgifera virgifera. Taxonomy (NCBI): domain Eukaryota; kingdom Metazoa; phylum Arthropoda; class Insecta; order Coleoptera; family Chrysomelidae; genus Diabrotica; species Diabrotica virgifera. The sequence goes on along the minus strand of NC_065445.1, from coordinate 45,095,543 downwards.
GGTACTGTAGTTTTCTTTCTTTAATTGTAAGTTCAACTTCCTTCTCTTTACCTATTCTTCTTAGTACTTCGTTGTTCGTAACTCTATCTACCCAGGAAACCCTCATAATTCTTCTATAGGTTCACATTTCAAAGGCGTTAAGTCGTCTCATTGTCTCTACATTTAACGTCCATGATTCCACTCCATAGTATAGGACGCTGTATACGTAACATTTTGTTAGGCGTACTTTAAGAGCTAATGTTATATATTTGCTACATAAGACCTTTTTCATTTTCATAAAATTAGAACGTGCTTTTTCGATTCTGACTTTGATTTCTGCAGTGTAGTCTTTATTTTGGAGGGCCAGAAATTACAAAAGGAACCGAGGACGACCACCGACTAGATGGACCGACGATATAAAAAGAGAAGCGAGAAACTGGCTACAAGTGGCCCAGTGAAGAGAACACTCAAAATAACTGAGGGAGGCTTATGTTCATCAGTGAAAGCGATTGGCTGATTAATGATGATAGTGATGATGATGATGATATGAGTTATTTTTACCGATATTTTGAATTTAGTCAGCTAAGAGTTATAATTAACTAATCGCATTCCGTATTTGTAACGTTACCTTCCTTGTATATTACCTAACGTTACCTGTTACCTTCCTTGTATACTGTAGGCCCTAGATATAGCAAACTACCCAGCTATACTCTCAAAGCCACGTGAGCGGTATAAAACGAAGACTATTATTATTAAAAATTGTAAAACATTAAAACGTTACAACATATAAAAGTTTGTGCTTGGTAATGGGTAGGTATCACCCAACCATTTCAAGTGATGTCTAGCAGTCAACTGTGAATCTTCCAGTGAATCTGTACGCTTCTGTTTTCAAATCTTTACAAATTTGGATGTAGATTGTTGACGTGGTATCAGTTGAAGCCGTTTTAGCATGCTGATCTGCGAATTCATTAACAGGTAGGTATACCAATGTAAGGGGGAATCCATATACTTAAAGGTAATCTTAGTGTTTAATGTAGAAAGTTAGTGATAAGAGTGATGGATATTTTGGACAAGCGAATGATCGGTAGATATTTCCTGGATGCATTAAATGGAAGCTAGAGAGTCTGTACAAATGGCAATATTTTTGTTTGGGAGTTTGGGAGGTTAATATGCTAAACAGCGTGTAAGATACGATGTAATTCTCCAGTATGTACATTGTACGCTGCACAGAAGAGGAATAAAAGAAGCACAAATGAGATTGTTTTTAGAGCTGACTGAACAGCCAACCCCCAAATCACTTTTGGAAGCATCGTTGTATAATTCTTGATCAAACTGGTTATTGTGTATAATGTAAAAAATGCTTTTATCATGAGTTCTTTAGGTGTTTCATATTTACTGAATTTTGTTAAATATGTGTTCGTTTGAGGGGTATGCATAATTCAAGAAGGAAGTCTAAAATTGATGTTGCTTGCCAAGAGGCTGGTGGTTTTAAGACAACAGTAAAATGTATTTTGATTTAAATAAATTATATACATTCCCCTTGTTGTGTCAATTAATTTAATTAAAAAAATATTTTTTGGCCATCCTGTACAAATAATTATGTTAAAGTTTTACATTTCTCAATAGAGAATTGAATAACCTTTGCAAATGAGCTAGTACATGACCCCTATATGTTTAAAAAATTCATCGATTACGTCACAACTCCTAGGTGGATAACCTCACTAGTAGATAGTCCATGTGGTGAGACCGCTCCCGTCTGGAAAAATTTCTGATTCGGTTTCTTTGTGGATTCCTATTCAAAAATGTCCCCTTTAAACAAATCTGAAGGGTGCCGGGCGGAATTTTTGGGCAGAAATTGTTTAAACAATTTTTTTAAACAAATACAAAAGATCACGTTTTTTTAAGAAACATGTATTTTTGAGTTTTGCGGGTCATTCTGAACAAGAAAGGTATCTTGTAAATTTTCTCAGAAACTGATAGTTTTCGAGTTATAGGCGATTTAAAATCTGAAAAATGCGAAAATACGCATTTTCGAGGCTTAAAAACTCATATTCAAATTAGTATTTTTGAGGTTGCCAGATACTTAAATTGAAGAATAAATATTAACCTTCAAGATTCTGAAGAGTGATCGCGTCTAACTTTAATTTATACCGTTATTTTTTAATTGTTAAATATGCGTGTTCATCCGATTTTTTTTTCGGTGCGGCGCGCTCCGTTTCAAAAATCTCCTATTTTCCTCCGAAAAATATTTTTTCTGGATTCTTTGGGACATTCTAAATAAAATAAGTTTCTTGACATTTTTCTCAAAAGTTAATAGTTTTAAAGTTATAAACGATTTAAAATCCGAAAATGCGTTTTTTGTCAGTTTTCGGATTTTAAATCGCTTTAATGCACCACTTTAATTAATCTAAATATGTATAATATGAACACAAAATAAACCTAAGTTACATTGAAATAATAATAAACACCTACAAATAAGTCCAACATGACTTTATTATGACCTTAATTTGCCTTATTGTTTCTTTAAAAATTTGTTATTGCTGGAAATGCGTAAATAAGCTAGCATAACTCCAAATTGCAAAAAGAAAAAAATCAGTAAATTAACACAATAAAATGCATCTGGGTAAACACTAATACCGTGTAGGTCCTCCTCTACTTCTTATGACTGCATTTATGCGTCGAGGCATGCTTGATATCAAATGTTCAACAAAAGCTAGCGGAATATTCTCCCATTCTTCAATAACGGTCTCAATGAGTTGGTTGTGATTGGCAATAGGGGGTCTACGACTTCGAATCTTTTTTTTGAGATAATCCCATAGATGCTCTATAGGATTAATGTCCGGACTGTTAGGTGGCCACTCTAATAATGGAATATCAACATCATTTAGGTAGCCAATAACCTGTCGAGCCACATGAGGACGAGCGTTGTCTTGCATGAATAAAAAATTAGGTCCAAGAAACGGAGCAAAAGGCATTACATGTTCGACAATAATGTTGTCTAAGTAATAATGGGCATTCATAGACCTCGTACGTATAGGGACCAACTCCGTACGAGCTTCAAAACAAATTCCCCCCCAAAACATTTTAGAGCCACCACCAAAAGGTACTTTAGGAGAGATATTGCAGCTGGCAAACCTTTCTCCTCGCCTTCGCCAGACACGCTCACGACCATCTGGAGCTTTTAGGCTTACTCTAGTCTCATCGGAGAAAAGAACTCGTTTCCAATTATCGATGGTCCAATTTTGATGCAATCTTGCAAAATTTAATCTCTGAACCCTGTGTTCTCTGGTAAGCAAGGGTTTTTTGGCCGGTTTCCTGTTGCTCAATTCTGCTTCATGTAAACGTCTTCTAACTGTTCGAGACGAAATCGCGACATTTCGAACATCTGCTAGTTCATTTTTTAGCAAATTGTTGGTGACTTTCCTATCTCTGAGAGCACGTTGTCTCAAAAAACGATCATCAATTTGATTAGTGCAACGTTTTCGCCCTTGCCCTGGTCTTCGATGGTACGACCCTGTTTCATTATATCGCCTCACCTTGCGACTGATGCTGGAATGATGTCTTCCTAACAAACCTGCAATGTATCGCATTGAATATCCTTTATCTAGGAGAGTCGATGCTCGCACTGCCTCATCCATTGACAAATTTCTTTGGCGGTTCATTTTTTTTATTTGATTTTTATGCAAATGAACTTCCAAACATGCATGTGATGAAAAATATCACAATAAAAAGCTTGTTTCTCACAAGCACTTTGCTTTAATCGGCACTTTTTATGAAAAGTTTAACTCACTTTTAGTCTAAAACGAAGTTTAATACAAATAATTGTTAAAGCAAGACTATTATTAGCTTACATGATAACTGTCACTGTCAAACAAGGTCCATAGGCAACTTGTCGTACAGTAAACTATTAATAAATGAAGATTATTGAGAAAAATATTAGTGGTGCGTTAATTTTGTCCAGGAGTTTATTAACTTTTGAGAAAAATGGCAAGAAACTTATTTTATTTAGAATATTACAAATAATATAGAAAAAATATTTTTCGGAGGAAAATAGGAGATTTTTTAAATGGAACTCGCCGCACCGGCAAAAAAATCGGATAACACGCATATTTAACAATTAAAAAACAACGGTATTAATTAAAATTAGACCCGATCACTCTTCAGAATCTTGAAGCTGAATCTTCAGTCTTCAATCTAGGTATCTGGAAACCTCAATAATACTAATTTAAATATGAGTTTTTAAGCCTCGAAAATGCGTATTTTGGCATTTTTCAGATTTTAGATCGCCTATAACTCCAAAACTATCAATTTCTGAGAAAAATTACGAGATACCTTTCTTGTTTAGATTGACCCAAAAAATCTAAAAATATATGTTCCAAAGCAAAAAAACATAATCGTTTGTCTTTGTTTAAAAAAATTTTTTAAACAATTTCTGCCCAAAAATTCCGCCCGGCACCCTTCTGATTTGTTTAAAGGGGACATTTTTGAATAGGAATCCACAAAGAAACCGAATCAGAAATTTTTTTCAGACGGGAGCGGTCTCACCACATGGACTAAGATGTGATATGTGAAAACATCATAATTTAAAATAAAAATCGACCTCTTTCGGGATTTGCCTCCAAAATGTCTCGATCTTGAAAAAAATTAATTTATTCTATAATTTTGCCAGTCCCTGTATAGTATGTTCCATATATTAGTCCCTGAAAGACATTGTTGCGGCAGTCATAAAGCGACAAAACACAATTAATAAAATTTCTTTTTATACGACAATATCATCGTATATAAAATCGGTAATAAGGTGCCAGGCATATTAACAGTTACTTCACAATTTATAAGTTTATTTTAGAAATGGATGTAGCCATTCGAATAACGAGGAAGAGGTGAAAAAGAATCCATCCTACGTGGGGAGTCTCATAATTGTCAAATTTTTCATTTCTAGTTAGTGTAATTTCTTCGATTACGATCCCGAATACCGGTCCCATTAATTTCGTTATTAATGGAGGCACGCTTTTTATTTTATTGCACTTTTATTGTAATGCGATGCCTCGTTTTTTTCGGTTAGTGTAATATATTTTTTACTTTATAATCGTAATTAGTTAACTTTAAACAGAGTCGGGTAATGCAGTCTCGAACAAGGATGATCACTGAGATATTGCTTTACTAGGAGATGGTTAAGTTTAAAGTTTCTTCTAAAGCTAATAAATAATACGACTATTTACTTTTAGAAGAAACATGTTTGTCTAATAGTCTCTTCAATAATTCATCATTCGCTTTGCCTTTATCTCTAAGCGGGGCCACCTTCCATGTCTAAATTTCTCCATAAGTTTCTATTTTGGTTCAAATCAATAGCAATCCCCTTTACTCATATTATGCCCTGCCTAAGCATTTCCCCCAGGTCTTTCCTACCCTTTCAAGGGACCCGCAGATAAGCAATTCTTCGTATTGGGTGATAAATGTTGGACATGACAAACCATCTTAACTTATGGGTGATTTTAGCGATTCTTTTTATCAAAAAATAAAAGGAACCACTTTACGTATTCACCGGGGATTCATTTCTTTTTGAGTGCTCACCACAGAATCTCCCAAGGAATGCTCTCATAGAGTTAAACTTTCTCAAGATTAATGAATATCGCATCAGCGTTTGATTCTTTATTGCTGTATTTTAACTACCCTATAATGGAAATTTTATATTTGGTTGATCAGCCCTGCATGAAGCCATCGAATATTTTGGTTGCTTTACTCCCTCCCATATTTTCATGGTGTAAAGTAGTATTATAGCCCTTTAATTTGTAGTATGATAGAATTGATTCAAAAAATGACACAACCCAGACATCCAAAGTGAAAGTTACCCTCCAACACCAAATCGTTCTACATGGTCCATATAATGTTCAGGAAAAAGTCACACCTTTTTGAGCGTCGGGTTTGGGGGGAGAGGGGGAGAAGTCGGTAAATTTGTTGTTTGTTACGTTTTTCGTGAATATTTCTAAAACTATGAGGTTTAGCATGAAAAACCTTTTATACAAAAATGTTCTAACTATATTAAATTTGAACTAAAAAAGGCCCTATACATAATCCTTCTAAAATGAACGGTTCCAAAGTTACGGAGGTAGTATAGTATAATTGGTCCAAGAAAAGGCCTAACCCAGACATCCAAAGTAAAAGTTTTCCTCCAAGACCAAATTGTTCTATATGATCCACATATTGTTCAGTAAAAAGTTAGTCAGTAGTAGTTTCTTTACGTTTTCCGTCAATATTTCTAAAACTATGTTAAAGCGTAATCAATGTTCTATACAAAAACGTTCTACATAATATTTAAAACAAAAAATGGTCCTATCCATAATTGTTATAAAATCAACGGTTCCAGAGTTACGGAGGGTGAAATTTGGACGTTTTCGATACTTTTTATATTTTTTGGGCAATTGATGATGATTTTGGGTGGTGAGGTTGACGTTTCTTCCAGGGCTTATCATCAACATACCATCGGCCACTGAAATAGCAAATCCTTTTAAAGAAAATTTCTTTTAATCAGTAAAAATATTATAAATTGCTCAAAAAATATAAAAAGCATAGAAAACCTCCACTTTTCACCCTCCGTAACTCTGGAATCGTTGATTTTATAACAATTAGGTATAGGACCTTTATTGTTTAAATTTGATATAAAACATTTTTGAAGAGAACATTGTTTACGCTAAAGCATATTTTTAGAAATATTGAAGAAAATCATGAAACAAACTACTAATTTACCGATTTCTCCCCCATCTCCCCCGCAAACCGGACGCTCAAAATGGTGTAACTTTTAACTGAAAAATATCTGGACCATATAGAACAATTTGGTGTTGGAGGAAAACTTTTACTTTTAATGTCTGGGTTAGGCCTTTTTTTGGACCAATTATATCATACTACCGTAACTTTGTAACCGTTTATTTTAGAAGGATTATGCATAGGATATTTTTTGTTTAAAATTTAACGTAGAACATTTTTGTATAAAAGGATGTTCAGGCTAAACCCCATACTTTTAGAAATATTGACGAAAATTTAAAAAACTACGAATTTACCGTTTTCTTCCCCCTCTCCCCCAAACCTGACGCTCAAAATGGTGTGACTTTTTTCTGAACATTATGTGGACCATATAGAACAATTTGGTGTTGGAGGATAACTTTTACTTTGGATGTCTGGGTTTGGATCTATTTACACTATACTGTTGTATATTTCACTTGTTTCTGTAAACGGCTGCTGATATACTGATTATAAATAACATTAATTTGACATTACTTGTCAAACTTCTATTTCTATTAAACATTCTATTAAATAAACCTCTTAATTATGCTCTCCATAATTTCGCAGGAATTTCATCTGGTCCAACTGCTTTACCTAGTTTTATTTTTTGAAGTGCTTGAACCACTTCCTCGTTTGTTATTTTGGTGACCATTGCTGTTACTGTCTAACTGGTTTTCTGTCAAATTCCAATTTAATAAACTGCCAAAATACTTTTTCCATCTCTTTTTGACATGTTTATCTTTTCAATTAAAATAGCTAACTAAATAAATTATAAAAGCTTAAAAGTAAACGTGTATTAAATCCACAAAATATAGAAAACTGTCGGATTTTCTTTATTTATTAAAGAAACAATTCACCTAGTTCTCTGGTTAACCAGCATTTTGTATTAAATCTAATCTATTACTTTGCTGCCCTAGTTGTTCTATTGTTTTTGTCCGTACTCTTGACATTGTTTGCAAGGTGGAATCAATTTCAGTTGTCTGAAAGCTTCTGTGTGGATTTTAATGATTTAGTGGAGGAATAACGATAAATGGCAAAAGAATCACAAACCATAGATATGCAGATAATACTCGAATATTAGTCTAGTCGAACATGAACTGGTCCAAATAGTGAACTCGCTGGACAGGAATATTTATGCTGAGCAAGAAATATTTAGAGAATATTTTTTAAAGACCAGATCCTCTATTTGTTATATCTAGTTACGCTGGACACGATGAGCAGGAAACATTAAGGGAGTAATAAAAGACCAAGTAAAAAGAGAGAAATTTAACTTATTACCTACAAAAGTGGACAACATCCATCCCAAATATACTACTTCATGAAAAGGAAAGAGAGACATACGTAAATGCAAGGACTGCAAGGTAATAGTTAGTGAGATAGTAAGCTAACAACATATTAATAAGCTGCTTGTTCTGGACATCGAAGTAAAAAGCGAAGCTAAACAAAAATATCGAAGAGGACCACAAAAAATCAAGTGGTGGATGGTAAAATATGAGAAAGAAGGTCTATTCAGGGAGAGAATAGTAAAAAAAAATATGTTGGAACATGAAAGGAAGCCCTAACACAATTTGGAGAAAAATGGCCAATATTATTAGAGAGACGGCTATTGAAATACTTGGGAAAACGTCTGGAAAGAAGTTTAAGGATAAAGAGACTTGGTGGTGGTCAAATAAAGTACAAGGAAAAATAAAAGAGAAGGGAAAATTATATAAAAAGTGGCAAGAAACCAGATCGGACATAGATCTTCAAAACTATATGGTCGTCAAAAAGGAAGCGAAAGTAGCAGTAGCAAAAGCTAAAGCAGAAGGGTATTCAAACCTATACGATCAACTTGATACCAGGGAAGGCGAAGCAAAGATATATAAAATAGAAAAAAAGAGAGCAAACTAAGCAAGAGATTGTAATCAGATTAGATGTATCCGAGATGAAAATAACAAAATACTAATTCACGAAAAGGATGTCAAAAAGAGATGGAGAAAATATTTTGACAGTTTATTAAATGAAGAATTTGATATACAGCCTGTGGAGTTAACAAAAGACAGTAACATCAATGGTTACCAGAATAACAAACGAGGAAGTGGCTCAAGCAAGCGCTTCAAAAAATAAAGAAAGGAAAAGCAGTCGGACCAGATGATATTCCTGGGGAAGTATGGAGAGCATGGAGACAGGAATAAGTTGGCTAGCAGATCTATTTAATAGAATTATGGAAGTTGGACAAATGCCAGACGAATGGAGAAGCAGTAAATTAGTACCTGTCTAAAAAAAACAAAGGAGACATACAACAATGTACAAACTACAGGGCTATAAAATTACTTAGCCACACCATGAAAATATGGGAGAGAGTAATTGATAGTCGGATACGTGAAGAAACCGAAATATCCGATATAATAATCAGTTTGGCTTTATGCAGGGCAGATCAACAACAGATGCAATTTTCATTGTAAGGCAACTGATGGAAAAATACAGGAATAAACAGACCAACGCTCATGTGGTATTCATTGATCTTGAGAAAGCATATGATAGAGTTCCTCGAGAGATTATGTGTTGGGCAATCAATAAGAACGGCGAATATGTAAAGATTGTGAGAGATTTGTATGAGGGAGTAACGACTAGTGTTAGGACAGGTGTGGCAGAGACTGATAAATTTCAGGTAAAAGTAGGATTGCACCAAGGCTCGGCGCTTAGTCCTTATTTATTCTCATTAATGTTGGACCAGATAGCAGCGAAACTACAGGGTAGCGTTCCATGGTGCCTAATGTATGCTGATGATATAGTTTTAGTAGGAAATAGTGAAAGAGACTTAGAACAAAAACTGGAACTGTGAAGACAAGCTCTGGAGGAAAAAGGTTTAAAACTTTGTAGGACAAAAACAGAGACTTTGGATTGTTCAGTTAAAGATGGGGTTACTACAAATAAAATGGTATCTTTGGATGGTAAAATGATTGTGAAAAGCAATAGCTTTAAGTACCTAGGATCGCTTTTACAGAGTAATGGAGAAATAGATGGAGATGCATGTAGTAGAATTAGGGCTGGATGGATGAAGTGGAAAGAAGCGAGTGGTGTGTTGTGTGACAGAATAATTCCAATGAATCTGAAGGGAAAATTCTATAAAAGAGCCAAAATACCGGCTATGATGTACGGAACTGAATGTTGGGCAGTGAAAAAGAAAGAGGAACAACGAATGCATGTGGCGGAAATGAGAATGCTTAGAGGGATGCGTGGAGTGACAAAGAAGGATAAAATTAGAAATGAGTATATTAGGGGAAGTCTAGGTGTGGTACCAATTGATGCCAAAATGAGAGAGCATAGGTTAAGATGGTTTGGTCATGTTCAACGTCGAGACGTTAATCATCCAACACGAAGAATAGCTGAACTGCAGATTCCTGAAAGGAGTAGGAGAGGAAGACCAAAGAAGACCTGGGGGGAGACGATAAGGCAGGACATGTTGGTAAAGGGGATTAACATTGATATGACCCAAGATAGAATTGTGTGGAGAAATGGAATTAGGGAAGCCGACCCCGCATAGGGATATGGCAAAGAGAGCGATGATGAAAAGACCAGGTTCTCTGTTTATTACGTATATCTAGTTAACCTTTTCTTCGCCTGTTTAGCTTTAAATTATTCTTTTATAATACTTCCACTAGCATTATTTGCATTGTAGTGCTTGGTAGTAATCATTATATAATAATTCTGTATTGTTTGACGTCAGTGGTTGAAATGCTTACTTCGGCTTTTGTTAGTCAGCTACGCCACTGTATTTTAAATTAGAAAATGTTAAACGGTATTAATTGCTATGGCAGGTATTGAATACATTTTCTAATAATTTGATTAGCTTGTAATTTGGTTATTTATTTGTTATAAAATGTTTAAATTATTGCTTAATTTATTTCAGAATAAATTAATATTCGATAAGAAATTTTAGGTATTCTAGTTGTTTTATACAGGGCGATTCATTTGTAGATAGGCATATATTAGGGATTAGTAGTAAGTTACAAGTTGATTTCATTAAAAACAGTAAGACTCGTCACAAGAAACTGAACAAGAAACTTCATTTGCAGTGAAGCACTTCATTGAAATGGAGTCAAATAAATAACGAATAATAATATTCGTGTAAAATATACTCAATAAACAACGACCACCACCTTTGCAGACGATACTATCCGAGCAGTACACAAAAATCCCGTCGAAGCTGCTGCAAAACTCCAGAGAGTATTAAATCAAATAAATATATGGGCACAAAATTGGAGAATTAAATTGAATGGACAAAAATCAAACCATATTGTTTTTACAAAATGTCAAAGTGAATCACCTACAGTAACAATAAATAATTCCCTCAGTTACCTCTGTAAAATATCTGGGCATGCACTTGGACAGGGGATTAACCTGGAGAACCCATATATGGAACAAACGAAAACAACTGGGTATAAAATTTAGTTAAGCATTATTGGCTTCTAGGGCGTAAGTCTAAGCTCACGACAAGAAATAAACTGCTAGTCTACAACACAATATTCAAATGAGTCTGGGCATATGGTCTGCAGCTCTGGGGAACAGCATCCAAGTCGAATGTATCCATAATTGAGAGATTCCAGTCCAAGGTGTTACGTTCAATAATCGATGCTCCGTGGTTTGTTACTAACAGAGGTATTTACAATTATCTGGAAACGAAAACCGTCAGTGAAGTGATAGTGGAGTTAAGTGCAAAACACATCGTACGTCTTAAAAGCCACGCGAATGTGCTTGTAATTAATTTGTTAGACAACAGTCAGGAAACAAAACGGTTAAAGGGACAGACACCATTAGATTTACCGCACAGACATTAATATTGTTACTGTAGCTAAATTAATATAATATGTAATACAGTAATTTAGTATTATCTCTATAGAGATGTGTGGCGCTGGTCACAATCTCTTCATGTCATTATTTCTCAGATAAAATGTGCCTATTGTTATATGTATATGTTATAACAGATTGTCTAATAAACATATAAAAAAATAAATGACGCACTCTAATAATCAGGAATAAAGTGATTAAGGAAGGAGCTGGGTGAGTACAGTCTCAAAAAAAGGTCAATAATTAAGACTGCAATGGTTTGGTCACAATAAGCCGCGTACTCACTGGTAAAAAATTGCGACGAACCGCTGGTTTGGAAAAACTAAGATACAAACAAGTTTATAAAACTGTCTTATGGATAACAGTATTGTACCGATGTAAAATATAGACACTGACAAAAGCCACAGAAAAAATTACAGTGCTTTAAACGGAAAGTGTTAAAGAAAAATATAATATTGTCCAATAAAATTGATGAAGTCAGATAAAGAACCGGATAAGAACAAAGTGTAGAACTAAAGGAACTATACAAGCACCCAGACATTTTAAGCGAGTGTAAATACAACAATGTATTAAATGTAATATATTTAATACATTGTTGTATTCATTTTAATTTATTTTTAACATTTACCAGGTATTGGTTGATGAAGAAATTACTTAGCGATTTAAGAGCTAAACAAACTTTTTTCCATTAATTCGGTGGCAGCCTATATCAACTTTTGCAAATACACAAATTCAAGAGCACGAATTCAAAAGGACAAAAGACATAAATTTTAAAATTGTTTACTTTTCACACATTCTGGACGTCTGTTGACTGTGGGAAATATTTGTTAGAGGAAATTACCAATAATAAATGTTAAGTGGATGAATAAACACTCTTTTGAAAGTCTTTTTGAACGAGGTGTTATTCAAACACTTGTAAAGGTGCAGTCCATTTATTACCCAGTTTAATATCACTGCGGTTAGTAGTCGAAAGTCGTCTTCAGATTGTTCTCATAGGAAAATCCAGCGAATCAATTCATTCTATGATTTTTAAGTAAATATCTAAATATGTACATATCAAAAAAACTATGTCAATATTTGTAATACCTTCAGCACTATAGCTTTATAAAAATTAAGCTTAGTTATTTATTTAGATTATTATTATTATTAATATAGGGGAGTGCATATAGATCTTCACTTCGGAAAAAATCAAACAAGATTTCATTAGGAAATGTTTAGTAAACAACATACCAAAAAGTTCGACTCGAGAAGTGGGTGCTTCATTTTTATTAAACAAATGAACTGCGAAATTAGATGTTTTTTTAAATAACTGCGAAAATATAAATTGTAGAAAAAACTAACTTAACTGTTGAAAAATTCAGAAAATTTTACAATAAAGATTTTTCTAAAATTAAATCTGTAGCTTCTATAATTTTTTATTTATAACTGTAAAGTCACCCTTCTCACAAATATTGGCGCACTGTAAACTATCGTACGGCGAAGTGCACGGTTGAGTTATTTTAATGTAATTCTTTAACTAATGGATTAAATAAAATTTTATAAATTGATCATCAAAGAAGACTAATTTAGCTATCTTACGGTTGCAATAAAAAGAAATAAAATGTATGGGCATAAGTATGGTGTGGGCGGAAATTGAGACTTACATGAATTTGGTTTAAAAATGATTTAAAACTGTGTAACTAATACAATTTTTCTTATAAAACTGTCAATTTTGCACAGCTTACCTTTTAGACATATTACTAAATGATGTTTTTCTCAAAAAAAAATCTCAAAAATTTAATTCAAATGATACGGACGTCTCAAAAAATGTAATTTTTGAAAACTTCGTAGTTTTACAGAATTACCACCACTTTTAGACGGTATTACTCAAGTTTGAACAGATTTATTACAGTTTTGTAGGTGCTTTTTTAAAGCTTAGGATGTAATCTTTAAAATGCACTGAATTATTTTACTTTAGAAATGAAATAACCTATTTTCTTTTTGAGAAAATTAAGAAAGATATCAAAAATGTAATAAAAAAACCGAAAATTACCAGTTAAAAAAATGTTTATACAAAGTGATCAAAACTTTTTTCTATAAAACTTACCTAAAATACATTTAATAATAAGCTTCAACAATAATAAATGTTTTCAACAAAAAAAATTTTTTTAGCTCTTTTACAGTATGTCTGCGTAACTTGAAACCTATTGAAAACTTTTTTAGTATCAGTTTTACGAAAAAAGTTATTTTTTATAAAATACTTCGCATCGTATATACTCTAGGATGCAACCATCAAATGTCAAATTTTATTAATTTTATACGAGGTATGTCAAAAAATATGAATTTCACTCAAGAGTAAAGTACCTATATATTTCACAATATCGAAAATTTTTATTAAGAAAAGTTGTTTGGAATTAAAAAATATGTTTCAGTGTTCAGTTACATCCTTCTAATTAAAATATTGTGAATAATAAAGGCACTTAACTCTTAAATAAAATTCATATTTTTTATATACCTCGTATAAAATTACAAAAGTTTGATATGTTAGTTGTATCTTAGATATAAGAACAGGTAGAGCATTTTATGAAGAATAACTTTTTTCGTAAAATTGATAATAAACTAGTTATCATAATTGTAATGGAATGATGATAAGTATCCGTAATTTGAGAAAAAATTGAAAAAATTTTTTCGATTAGAATGATGTACTTGTATATTAAAACATAGTTTTTAATTTCAAACTACTTTTCATAATAGCATTTTTTGATATTCTGGAATATGAAGGTACTTTACTCTTTAACGAAATTTATATTTTTGACATAACTCGTATAAAATTGATAAAATTTGATATATGACGGTTGAGTTTTAAATTTTTGAATATCCTGAGCATTTTATAAAGAATAACTTTTTTTCGTAGAATTGATAATAAAAAAGTTTTGCATTCCTAGCTACGCAGACATGCTGTATAGGAGCTTCTGTATAAGAATTTTTAAATTGTAATGCCATATTCGGATTTAGCATAATCAAAAACGAAATAGAAACATATTTGATCGAAGTAAAATGATGAATTCAACGGTATTTTTCAAATTATTTATACAAAATAATTGATATTGTTTAAACAATTAATAAACAATTAGCGGCCAAATCTGCGAGTAGCACTTTTTACTTTAACACGTATAAAAACTGACAAAAAAAGTTTAAGAAAAATATAAGCTTGCTTGAATTTTTCCGAAACAATGCATGATTTCGTTCTAATTGCACTCCCCTATAGTAATATTATTAGTTTAGAGGTTATTGTTTATAGTTTTATAACAAAAAATACAGGCAGAGATACCACGATATAAGGAAGATAATAAATCAGGCAAAAGGAAAACACTTTGAAGAGAAATTCAAAGAGATCGAGGACCTCCAAAAAAGATAAGATTTATTTAACCTACATAAGAAAGTCAAAGAAATGGCAGGACTAAGAAAACAAAATCTCCCTGGTGCACTTCTGGATAGACACGGGGTTGCTATAACACAGACCGATGAGAAAGTACAACGTTGGGCAAAATACATGGTCGAACTGTTCGATGATGAAAGAGGGGACCTGGAACACATAGAACTTACTTCAGGAGAAATAGGACCAGATATTACCAAAGAAGAAATAATACACGCATTAAAAACAATGAAAAGCGGAAAAAGCCCTGGACCAGACATGCTTCCTATCGAACTAGTTACTAAAAACTATAGCTCAGAGTTTTACCCAAATAATAGTTAACGTCGATCTTTATGTGTCTCCCTAAAAAGAACAATTATTAATGTATGTCCTAAAATCAAAGAAGATGAACTACAATGACCTCAGGATAAGCAACGAGCGAAAGTACGTGTTAACGATCAGCTGTCAGAGGAAATTAAAATCAGACGCGGGGTGAGACAGGGATGAGTGTTGTCTCCAATTTTTTTAATGCTGACTTGGCAGAGATATCGAAAGAAGCTGTTGAGGGTGAAAAAGCTGCAATAAACAAAGGTAACTGGAGTTCCCACTAGCAACATTAGATTTGCGGATGACACACTGTCATCTCAGCCCAAAATATTGGGGATCTTCAGAGGCTGGTGACCAAAATAGCGGAATTTGGACAAGAATACTGTCTATCAATGAACGTCAAGACGACCATAAATAACGAGAATCTCTTCATAAGCGGATCCAATGTCGAACGAGTCGACCAATATGTAGGGCTTACAATATCGAACTAAAATCTGAATACCGGTATTTGATATTTGATATTTCATCATCATTTGATATTTCAAATATCGGGATACCGGTATTAAAACCGGTATTATTAATAAAAAATTTATTAGTTATATTTAAGTTTAAAAATTTATTTATTTGATCCAAATTTTTGGGCGATAAACGATTTCTTCTTAGGTTTGTTAACTGCTCACACTTTGAAAATACTCTTTCGGAAGGTACTGCTGTGGAAGATATTGACAAATATTTTATAGCCAAATAATAAAGCTCAGGGAAAGTGGATTTGTATTTTTTCCAAAATTCCATCGGGCTATTTTTTTGCGAAATGTGGCATTTCATAAGAAAATATGGCATTAGTTAGTAGACGTAAAACATGAACAATCGCTTTATATTGCCGACACCGCCGCTCCTCGATGGTGCCATACTCGTCTCGGTATGTGTAATAAAATATACCTGATATAGATTTTAATACAACGAAATTGTTTGTTTATCTTCAAAAAATATTTCTTGTAATTAATTAATATTATTTTATTAGATTTATACAGGGTGATTGATTAGTAGGGTAAAGCTCAATAGCTCCGCTATAATAATAGATAGCAATAAAAGTTAATAACAAAAATTTTAGCCACCTTTGAGCTTCATATTACAAAATTAGTTAGAATGCTACAGGGTGTTCGATAACACAGTGGCAGACCAAACTTATGTTTTTTTAAATGGAACACCCTATATTTTATTTTAAGTTCGAAATCCTGTTAACCTCTCCATCACAAAAATATAAAGTTTTGTTATGTTATACAGGGTATTTACAAAGTTATAACCAATTTCATATAAAAAACGTAACAAGTTCAACTGCCTGTATAAATAAAAATAAGCAAAACAACAATGGTTTATTAATGCCATATTTTTTATCGTATTGTGAAAATTTTCAAGAATGGTCGATATTGCTAATTTTCTTTATATCAAATACAGGGTGAGTCAAAACGCAAGTACATTATTTTCTCAGTAATTTTAAATAGAACACCCTGTATTTTATATCACTATTGAAAACTACCATTGCCGTACTTTAATTTTTAGATAACATTCCCTATGTCTAAACTTATTAGTTTTCGAGATATTTTCATTTTTCAATGGACCAGTAGCGTGGCCACCCAAATCACAAGAATTTAATAAACTGGACTGATTTTTTTGAGGTTACGTTAATAATGAAGTTTATAAAATACCTCCAACAACAAGGGATCAGACGAAAAATAGAATACAAAGTGTATTTCGATGTGTTAATTTACAAATGCTCCGTATAGTAAGTAGCTCATTCAATGATCGTTTTTAGGCGTACATAAATGTGTTAGGAGATAATTTTGAACACCTTATGTAATTAAATATTAAAAATATTTAATTAAAAGTAGCTTCTAATTTTGTCAAATATTTTTTTTGCAAAATGTATTACTGATAAATTATGTTTCGTTCTCTATTTGTTGCATTGTTACATTTACATAAAAAAGTAGTGTTTAATTGTCTTCACAAAATATTGTTTTTTGTTTTTATGTGTTTTTTTGTAAAATTTATTACTAATTTTCTTTGTTTATTTGTTGCATTTACATAAACAGATAGTTTTTAGTTGTTTCAAAAATGTTGCATGTAATGGTTGTGTTTTTGTTTGTAAAATGTGTTACTAATAAATTGTTTTTATTTCTTTATATGCTACAGTGTTACATTGATTACCGGATTGATAAGCGGTAATCTTCAATTGTCAATTCAGTCAAAATAATTTGCTCTGAAAAATGAAAATATCTCGAAAACTAATAAATTTGGCATAGGGAATATTATATAAAAATTAAAGTACGTTATTGATACTTTCAATAATGATATAAAATACAGGGTGTTCCATTTAACATTACTGAGAAAATGATGTACTTGCGTTTTGACTCACCGTGTATTTGATATAAAGAAAATTAGCAATATCAATAATTCTTAAAAATTATAACAATAAATAAAAAAATATGGCATAAATAAACCATTGCTGTTGTGCTTATTTTTATTTATACAGGGAGTTGAACTTGTTACGATTTTCATACAAAATTGGTTATAACTTTGTAAATACCCTGTATAACATTACAAACCTTTATATTTTTGTGATGGAGAAGTTAACAGGATTTCGAATATAAAATAAAATATAGGTTGTTCTATTTAAAAAAAACATATGTTTGGTCTGCCACTGTGTTATCGAACACCCTGTAACATTCTAAATAATTTTGTAATGTGAAGCTTAAAGGTGGCTAAAATTTTTGTTATTAACTTTTATTGCTATCTATTACTATAGCGGAGCTATTGAGCTTTACCCTACTAATCAATCACCCTGTATTCTGCATAAATTCAATTTTTATCCACTAACGTAATACCAAAATACCAGTATTCCTACGTAAATACCGGTTTTTAATACTGGAAAAAATCGTCTGAGATTCCGGTATTCGGAATCCAGGACTCCCGGTATTGTAAGCCCTACCAATATGCATACCTTGAAACAATGACCAACTGCACAGGTGATTTCTTCCAGGAAATTAAAATTAGAATAGAAAAGGATAGAGCAAATTTTAACAAAATGAGAAAAGTGCTCGACACAAGAGATTTGGAGCAAAGTTGGAGCTAAGATTTAAGTTAGCTACGTGCTACGTTTTCTTGACTTTGTTTTACGGAATGGAAGCTTGGACCTTGAATGCGGCACCAATGGAAAAACTGGAATAATTCGAGCTGTGAGTGTACAGAAGAATTCTGAATATGTCGTAGACAGAACACGTCACAAACAAAGAGGTTCTGAGAATCGCGAATAAATAAATGAAAATCTTAAATACTTTATTTTTTCATGCAGAATTACCCTATAAAGTTTGCCATACTTATTTAAAACACCCTGTATTGATGAAAAACAAGGCTAGTTGTTAAAGTACCTAACTTTTTTATTGTCTTACATAAGCGAATGAATCAAAAAACAGAATGTTAAGAACACATGAGGTTTTAATATCAATATTTTATAAGTGTTTGATTGTTAGACAGTTTGATTGGTAGACCCGGTATATAATGACAATTTGCCTGTCTAGCAACAATATTATTAAAGCGATATTGTTAAAGAATAAGGCCCTAACATGTTAAAAATCACTTAAATCGGACCACAGCTTTAGGAAATTCGAGACATTAAAAATGACCAATTTTTAAGGTGGTGCGTTAATTTCTTGGAGTAGTGTATTATAGGTAAATTATTTGAGCAAAAACAATTGTTTACAATCTTTAAAGTACAGTGCGTCCATAAAGTAACGCATAAATTCATTATTTCGTAAACAGGTGATATTAAGGAAAAATCCCGAAAGAGGTCGATTTTTATTTTTAAATTGCGATTTTTGAAGTTATACTTCTTTAAGCGCGATATCAGGGTGAATTTTTATATGTTAAAATCTACGATCCCGGCGCATGCGCATTATAACTTTGTTCTGATTGGATGTTCAAATGACATGTCAAAAATTATTCAATATGTTGGCTGTGGCAAAGCTGTGGTTTGATTATTTATGGTTGTTGCGTTTTGAAATTTGTGTGAAAAGAAACAATAAACAAAAGTTAGTTAATAGTTATACTGCCTTTTTAAATAGTTTTCATATATATTTTTGGACTTTTGGCCTATTTTGGACAAGGACTCATTCTAATTTGGTAAGTAGTTTTTATTATAATCATATTGTAATTATACATTTGGATTAGGTTGGAATAAATTTATTTTCTCAAGAATGGGGATTTAAGAGAGAAATCCGAAATTAGGTCCGATTTTTATTTTTAAATTATGATTTTTTGGCGTAGATTTATTTATCTAGTAGGTATGTAATGCTTTGATTTACATGCTTAATTTGATTACCAACAAAAGTTCTACCAATCTTCATCTAATATATTGTTTTCTTACTGTTTTGTTATATTTTAATATTTTCTTCCACAAAAATCAAACTACATAATTTGATTTAAATTCAGAATAACTGTCAAACAGTAAAACGTTCAGTTGGCCTATTTTTCCACATGACAAATAATGAGTAATTGGATGAGTGAGTCTAGGCTTCGATTACGAATCAAAGCGTCCCCAAATTCGCGGGTTCGAATCCCGATGCAAGTTTTTATTTTTTTTATTTTTTTATGCATTTTATGATTGTAAGTATATTTATTGTATAATTCTTTTTTTCAGAAAATGCGTATTTAAAATTTTTGCCAACAATTACTATCGTTCAGAAATCATTTTTTCTTTGTGGCATTTTTCAATGTGTTTGTGTGCGTTTTATTCTTTTATTTTTTTAAATTTTTGGTATTGTCTTAATAAAATTTTTTGGAAAGTAGTAAGTATTAAAATTAGTTTAATATTTAAATAAAATATAAATAAACTGTTTAAAGTACATTATATCAATTTCGTTAAAATCACATAATATGTAATAGAAGTATAACTTCTTACGTGCGTACAAAGTACACACACATTCTTTTTTTGGCATACATATCATACTAGTGACGTCATCCTTCTGGGCATGATGACGTAATCGATGATTTTTTTAAATGAGAATAGTGGTCATGTGATAGCTCATTTGAAAGGGTATTCAATTCTCTATTCACCAATATAAACATTAACATATTTATTTATACAAGGTGTTCAAAAAAACATTTTTTTAATTAAAATAATTGAGACAAAAAGAAGAATGTATGTAATTTATTTAATTCAAAATACGTTTTACTGTTATCAGAAAAGAGGAAAAAAATGTTTATTTGACAAATAAATTTTGCTTTTCGCTTAAATTCAATATTAAAGCTGCCACCCACCTGTGTCTTGGCAGTTTGAACATTTCGTTTAAACGAAAATCAATGTTTATTTGTCAAATAAAATTTTTTTCTCTTTGCTGACAGTAGTAAAATGCATTTTGATTTAAAATAAATTACATATATTCTTCTTTTTGTCTCACTTATTTTAATTAAAAAAATGTTTTTTGAACACCCTGTATAAATAATTATGTTAATGCTTATATTATTGGGTAGAGAATTAAATACCCTTTCAAATGAGATATCACGTGACCCCTGTTCCTATTTAAAAAAATCATCGATTACGTCATCACGCCCAGATGGATGACGTCACGAGGATGATATATATGCCAAAAAATCGTAATTTAAAAATAAAAATCGACCTGTTTCGGCATTTTTCCTTAAAGTCGCCGGTTTACGAAATAACGAATTTATGCGTTACTTTATGGACGCACTGTATATACCCTCGGTGCTAATATTTTAATTAACTACAAAAATAAAAACATTGTAACATCCGGTAAAAAGGCGATAAACTAATTTGATCTAACCCTGTTTTTATCGACATTTTTATTTTATCAGTTCCATCGACGATGTCCGAAATTTCAGCAGGTTTACTGCTTACTGCCGCATGAGTTTAGTTAAACATGAATCTACAGAATTTATGTTTTGACCTATTATTCTAAGTATAATAATGGTTTCAATACCGTGGACAATATTTTTTATTATTTATTTGTTAGTGTAAGTCTTTAATAATATATTTAACAAAATAAATTAAATGTGAATATTTGACTTGTGAAGTGTGATTTGTGTAGTAAATTTGTGTGGATATGTTTACCACTTTTGGTAATATCTTAAAGAAAAAAGCAATAACGGTATGTATCCTTAATGTTTGTCTTTCTGTACACAATAAAACTTTAGAAGGGTATGTTATTATTTACTCTAATTATTTAAATTGTATCTCTTTCCTGTTTTCAAAAATGAAGATGACCTACAAAGATTAATTAAATACTTCTAAGACATGGCTCTCATATACAACATGGTGATCTCGACAGAGAAAACTAAATCGATAGTAATATCTATCTTTCCGACGAATATCAGAGAAAAGTCTGTTGAATAGGGAGAGAAGCGAAAACATAAGATCATGCAATGTAGAAGACATAAATGGATGGCTGACAAAACGGAAACAGAAGTGGAACGAACACATTAGTAGAATTTCAGAGGATAGGATAGTACGAATAGCACGAGATAAGTCACCAAATGGACGAAGAAGTATTGGCAGACCAAGAAAAAGATGGTGCGATAACTTAAACAATTTAGGAGGCTAATATTGAAGAAGCAATAGGCTTTAAAGCATACATACAACAAGGAAGAAGAAGAAGAAGATAGTAATATCAGAGGAACCGAGACAATATAAATTGGTCGTAAATAACAAAATAATAGAACAAGTGATAAAAATGGAATGCTTGGGAGTAAAACTGTCAAGCTACGGAAAAGTGGAAGAAGAAGTACAAAACAAGTGAACATGGCGAACAGAGCAGCAGGATGTCTCTACAACACAATCTGGAGAAACAAATACCTCACAATGGAAACGAAAACCAGGATATACAAATCAAGAATAAGACCGATAATGACGTACACAGCGGAAATAAGAGCAGATACGGCGAAAACACAAAGACTTCTGGAAAGAGCAGAAATGAAAGTCTTACGAAAAATAACAAACTAAACTCTAAGAGACAGAGTAAGAAGTGAGGAAATGCGAGCTCTGGTATAGAAGTAATAAACATGTGGACCAAAAGAAGAAAAATAGAATGGAATCAACACATAGAAAGAATGACAGAAAATAGAATAGTATGAATAGCAAGAGATAAATCGCCAAATGGAAGAAGAGCATTGGGACGACCGAGGAAAAGATGGTCAGACAATGTCAATTGAGGCTCATAAACCGAAGTAAAACTGGCGTTGAGCCTATTTATAAAGTAGGAAGGAGAAGAAAAAGCAATTTCTATTTTTATTGCAAGAAATGTTAATCTTGTTATCGTTGACACATTATGTGTATCCATTACTTCTTTTATGTTGTTCATTTTCTGGATGTTTTTCTAAATTTAGTCTGTGTATACAGAGTGAGTTTTATGTATGGAAACACTCAATTATCTCAAAAACGGGCTTACACGATTTTTATAGGTTTTGGTAGGTATGGGTTTTCTAATGCGGCCGATATTATAGTGCTAATTACATTGTTGTCATATTTTCCGTTTTTCTGGAAATCTAATGAACTTTCTTATTTCAAATGAAACACCCTGTGTATTTTTTGTGTTTTGAAGTCCCTAAGAAATACTGATAATTTTTCATGTTATATTGCCTATACTTAAATACCATAATTTCGGAGTTATTGCTACATTTATTTAAAAAAAATGGAAACAGATTATAAAAATCAATTTTTTGACCCGGGTAAACACTATTTTAGGTTGTCTGGATCATGGGGAACAAAAAAGATCTTGTATAATTTTTCTCTAAAATAATCGTTTCCGAGGTATAAAACAATTTAAAACTGAAAAAAATCGAATAATGACGATTTTAAAGGTTCATGAACACAATTAAACAATTTTATTTTTGAAACAGCGAAGTACCCAAATTCAACCTCAAGCCTTATCGTCCGTCCTCTTATATGCACTTCATTAAAAATTAAAAATCAATGTTTAGAATAAAAAGAGACAAAAAATCCTATGGCAATCTATCAGAAGAAGAATTGGGCTTGAATTTGGGTACTTTATAATTTCAAAAATTATATTTTTTACTCGTGTTTTGGAACCTTAAAAATCGTCATTATTCGATCTTTTTCAGTTTTAAATTGTTGAAAACTCCAAAATGATTAACTTTAGAGAAAAATTACAAAAGACCCTTTTTGTTCCCAATGATCCAAAGAACCTAAAATAATATCCACCTGGACCAAGAAAACTGATTTTTATAATTTGTTTGAATAAAAAAAATTTAAAATAAATGTAGCAATAACTCCGAAATTATGGCATTAAGATATAGGGAACATAAAATAAAAAATAATCAGAATTTCTTAAGGACTTCAAAACGCAAAAAATATATAGGGTGTTCCATTTGAAATAAGAAAATTCATTAGATTTGCAGAAAAACAGAAAATCTGACAACAATATAATTAGCACTATAATATCGAACGCATTAGAAAACCCCTACCTACCAAAATCTATAAAAATCGTGCAAGCCGTTTTCGAGATAATTGAGTGTTTCCATACATAAAACTCACTCTGTATAATTGAATATGTTTATTCTACGTCTACGTGTTACGTTTGTTTGTACACTTTTCAATAGTTTTTCTTGAAACGTAGGCAATTTAACAATGTTGTCTTGTAAAATGAATAGTATTTGCTCATAGTTATAAACCAAAAACAGTCAAAAAAGGTTTGAATAGCGCTATACTAAGGCAGCCTGTGAGAAACACGGGCAAGTCCGAAATTTGCCGGCAAGCTGCTCCGTGTCAAACACGGGATAACGCATTAAGTAGTTAAACAACGCCGTAGAGTGCATAAATCGTACTCTTGCGTGTTTTATAACAAACGCGAGCTTTACAGTGTCTATGGCAACATCAGTAACCTTAAAAACGTAAAGTTTAGAGTCACCTTTCTAATTATTGAACTGACAGAAGTAACCTATAACGTTACCAATTAATTTCGACGCCGAAATGGCCGTCTCCTAAATGGCCGACGCCGAAACGGCTGACGTCAACTTGGCTCGACGTCCAAATGACCCCGCCGAAACGGCGGCTCCCAGATGTCTCATCCCCTATTTTTTATGTGTCTAGTGATGTTGGAGTCCAACATTTAAATATTTCACGTATATTTATTCCACTGTAAATGTTAGATTAAACGAAAACAAAAAAAAGAACCACATTATCTTTATTTTTCAGGAAAATTGCAACGATGTTTTTATTAGTGAATGACTCATTAAATAAGGATTATGGATCGATGGGTGAGTATAAAATATATTAACTACAATCAGTGCCGGTTTAACCTACTTTCGGACCCTGGGCGTTGGAGGTTTAGGGGCCCCTTTCATTGCTATTCGTTGTCAGTTTTATAAAAAGAAAACACATGCACTAACTATAAAGGTTTATTGTAAAATCCATAAAATATTTTTTTAAACAATCAAGAAGAATAGCAAACGTAAAAAATAATCCTAAAAATACATTTAAAAACATAAATAAAAAACAGAAAGTTCCACAAAACAACACATGACAAACAAAACTTTTCATGACATATTCTAAAAAATACATAAAGACAAAAAATAGATCACTTTTTTTCTTGACTTGGCATTTGCAAACTTATCACAATTCAGTTTCTCCAGTTCTTCATTCTTTATATACAATAGTGATAATGCGTCTAGGTTTTATTTGCCCAAATTTGACCTTAAAATATGTTTTTATTCTTTTTAAAGCCGAAAAAGACCGCTCGCCTGACGCATTAGAAATTGGTATCGTCAAATAAATTTGCAGTAAAGTTAAAATATTGGGAAGAGTTGCCTTTACATCCTGGATGACATCAAATTTTTCATAAATTGTATGTTTATTCTAATTTTGGCATAACGTTACAAAATGGGTAATTTCATTATGCAAGTTCTCTTTGGTTTCATCAACATCGTTTTTATATTTCTCGCATAAAGTATTAATTGACGTCTTGACTTCTTCTTTATCTAGAGTAAAAAACATTTAAAAGATGAGATGTTCCTTGTAGCATTCAATTTCTTTAAAAGATGTTGAGGAATATTGTCGCATATAACAGTAAACACCTCAAATTTGAATCTGTCTTGCCCCTTTAAAATTGTTTGACTTTTACCTGCTTCATCTAAAAATGTTTTTCTTTTCTTTATTCTTTAAAGGTCAGTTGTATAGTAGATGTTTAAGACATCCTCGCTTTCACAAAAGAAAGTTTTCGCTTCCTGTTCAATTTCGCTAAACTTGGTCTGTGCCCATTTAACTGGCAAGTACCTCCTAGCATTTTCGAGCAGGGAAGCATGCTGCCCTTTAGGCATGCATTTCATTATATCTAATAACATCGACTTTTAGTCAACATATTCTACTAATATAAAATATGTAAACCATATATTATGGGGTTACCACTTTAAATAGTGTGCTAGTTTCAAACTACTCTGCAGAATGCACTGAAGATGTTCTGAATTAGAACGAAAACGTTTTGCAATCCATTTGGATGACTTTTTAGATAGTTTTAATAAACAATTTTATACCAGAATATAATTTGAAGTTTTTACTTCTGTATGCGTTTTTTTAGATATCTTATAATTTAATAGGTGCCTAAATCAATGAAGGTTTGTAGCGTAATAGTGTACATAAAAGGCTAACTGATTTCAGCACTCTGATGCCGTCGTATAGGAGCATCTGTAAATATGCGTCCCTTGGAAAGGCATTAATTGGCATATTATGGCGCATCTAAAAATGGTCTAAAAACCGTCTTTAATTTAGTGATTGGTTACTGACATTGAAATTGTATTACTGTGTATTAAAATTATTTAATGCTAAGGCGTAGCTTAGGAAGAAACTTCAAATTTAGCTTCTATACACGTGCAATAATTTGCAAATTAGTGCCATCCCAAATGACGGGACCTCTAGCGATCTCACATTGTTTATAAGTAAAAAATTATGTTTAATCTTGTTCATATTTTGTTTATTACATATTATCACCAATTTCTTCAAAAGAAGTTTAGTCTGGTCGCAACATAGTTGTCCTGTGGACACTTTTAGGTCGCCGCGAGTTGATGGTGGTATTATAGGTTTTTTGGGTCGCTGAATCCAATGGAAGTGGTCTGGAAGCCCAAATGTGGTGCGTTTATTTGTTATTAACAAGTTCTAGTAAAATGAGGTGTTTAACAGGAATTATTAGAAGACCTGTAAATAAATTGATAGTGCTAAGGTCTTGTCTGGTGTATTTTTGGTCGCTGAATCAAATGCGACTAGTCGCGATTACTCAAAATGTGTTCTTATTTTGTTAATAACAAAACAATTGTTTATTCGCCGAAAAGCTCGAAATACGTTATCTACAGCAAGTTTGTAGTCTTTTTCATAGTATTTTTATAAGCAAAATCGATTGTCACTAGTCGAGATAGCTTAAGCTACGTTCCGACTTTGTTATTAATAAATTATTGCAAAAATAATGGTTTATACTACGTTCACTCACGGTTTTTGCTCTTAATTTTAAAAATCCACCTGGAATGACATGAAATTTGGCATGCACGTAGCTAACATGTCAACCAAAACAAATGATATTTTGAAGATGTGTGCTTTTACCCTGGGGGTGAGTTTCACCCCGTTCTGACGGTGAAAAAAGAAACCATTAAAATAAATCCGGAATTGGATAAACTGATTAATTCTAAGCAACTTTTGTTCCAAAGCGTTTTTTCAGTTAGTCAATATTTTTGAGTTATTTGCGAGTGAATATGTTAATTTTTCAACAAAAAAACACAAATAACTTAAAAAGTATTGACTTAGTGAAAAAACTGTATAGAACAAAAGTTGCTTAGAATTAGAATTAATGTGTGTCCACTTCCGGACTTATTTTAAAGATTTATTTTTTCACCCCCGAAAAGGGGTGAAAGTCACCCCCAGGGTAAAAGCAGACATCGGCACAATATCACTTGTTTTGTTTGACATGTTAGCTACGTGTATGCCAAATTTCATGTCAATCCAAGTGGTTTTTTTTTAATCTAGAGCAAAAATCGTGAGTGAACGTACTATAAACCGTTATTTTTGCAATAATTTATTAATAGCAAAGTCGGAACGTGGTTTAAGCTATCACGACTAGCGGCAGACGATTTAGCGTATAAAAATATTAAGAAAAAGACAACAAACATGTTGTAGATAGCGCATTTCGAGCTTTTCGGCGAGTAAACAATTATTTTGTTAATAACAAAATAAGAACATATCGCACACCTAGTTCAATTGTGCCACAACTGCAAACAATTCGAATTTTGGATTAAGGCTGTAAAATATTGCCTATATAATGGCCCATCTAATTCAATACAGCCTGAACTAAAATATTGTTTTGGATAAGTATAAAGTAAGTTACTTCGGTATTTCACTGTAGGGTTTTTGGAGGTTTTGAAAATGCAATATGGCCATAACTGGGAGATGTGGCGATAATATACACTGCCACAATACAACCGATGTAATTCAATACCGCCACAACTGCAAAAATCAATTGCTTTTTTCATTATATTGCCGCCGTATCTCCTAGGTATCGTTTTATAAATGACTTTCTTCACAATGCAATATCGCCATAACTATCAAAATCATAATAACGTTTTATTTTTAATAAATTGTAATAAGATCCAGCGAATAACTCTATTAGACCAGGGCGCATCGGTAAAAATATTGGTACATTTGGACGTTGAGAGGTGACTCAAATTTTTTTGCAGAAATTGCTTGAAAATAAATCAAATAATAATATTTGAGTTATCCTCCCCCTCAAAAAGGTCCGGAACATTGTTTAAATAATCAAAATGTCAAAAAATGAAGGAAAAATTCGATTTTTTTCTTCGTTTTTTGATTATAAATTTAAAAGTATTCATTTTCGAGAAAAGTTGCACTAACATAAAAGTTGCGTAATTAAATTTCCTACAATATACAATTGGTTAAAAATTTAAAAAATAGTCACCCTTGTTGCAAAATAGCAATAACTGCGAAAAAACCATACAAAAACAAGTATTTGCCTTTTACGTCTTTCAACCATTTATGCTACACTTCGGACCTTCATGTTTCACTCAGAAAAACTATATGATACAGTAAAACAATACTGTAAATTTTATTAACATCGGTTCAATAGATTTTGCAAAATAAATTTTGCAATCCAGCTTTCGCAAAAAAAAGTCATTTGTTCAAAATGTTGCAGGACTGAAAATAAAGCAGATGGCAAGTTGAAATTTTTTTTGCGTGTAGAAGTTTACTGTACCTTTCATTTTCAATTTTGCAAAATTAAAATCGATTAACACCACGGCGTCAGGAATTTTTTTAAATAAACATTAATTATTGGTGCTACGCGCAGGACAGCGGATAGTTTGCTCTGATTGAGCATTCCAATGACCTTTGATAATAATTGATACATTTTAATTTTTATTACATTTCGATATAAATAAATAAATTTGTTTATTGCAAAATAAAAACACATACTTTATCCTTTGAAATAACACTTTTATTAGCAAAAACTTTCTTTGTTTATATATTTTAACTTAGATAATAAAAGTTTATTATTTTTAAACATATGCAATTGTTTAAACAATATTTCACAAACAATAATAAAATTAGTTTGATTTTTGTGGAATTAAAATATTAAAATACAACAAAATATAGAGTAAGAAAATAATATATTAGATAAAGATTGGAAAAAATTTTGGTGGAAATCAACTTGTGTGAATCGAACACCGCTCTCCTGCGCGTAACACCAAAAATTAATGTTTATTTAAAAAAATTTCTGACGCCGTGGTAATTAATTCATTTTAATTTTGCAAATTGCAAATGGAAGGTACAATACACTTCTATAAGGAAAAAAAAATTCAACTTGCTATCTGCTTTATTTTCAGTCCTGTAACATTTTGCAAAAGGGAATTCTTTTTGCGAAAGCTGCATTGCAAAATTTATTTTGCAAAATCTATTGAACCGATCTGAATGAAATTTACAGCATTATTTCAATGTATCATTAAGTTTTTCTGGGCGAAATATGAAGGTCCTAAGTGTAGCATAAATGGTTGAAAAACGTAAAATGCGAATACTTGTTTTTGTATGTTTCTTTTTCGCAATTATTGCTATTTTGCAACTAGGGTGACTATTTTTTAAATTTTTAATCAATTCTGTATTATTGGAAATCTAATTACGCAACTTTTACGTCAGTACAACTTTTCTCGGAAATGAATAGTTTTAAAGTTATAATCAAAAAACGAAGAAAAAAATCGAATTTTTTCTTAATTTTTTGACATTTTGATTATTTAAACAATGTTCCGGACCTTTTTGAGAGGGAGGATAACTCAAATATTATTATTTGATTTATATTCAAGCAATTTCTGCAAAAAAATTTGAGTCACCTCTCAACGTCCATCTCAAAACAGATGCGACCTGGACTATATATCGTGCTACCTAAATTGTAATTTCGAAGCCAGTCATTCTCAAAATAAATTATTTACAGGACATAACGCGTTTGCTACAGAACGTTTTGCTCATTTCTCGAGAATATTGTGTTTTGCACTTGTGGCACTATTGAACTAGGTGTGCGATATTTTGAGTAATCGCGACTAGCCGAATTCGATTCAGCGACCAAAAACACACCAGAAAAGACTTTAACACTATCAATTCATTTACAAGGCTCCTAATAATTCCTGAAAAACACCTAATTTTACCATAATTTGTTAATAACAATTAAACGCACCACATTTGGGCTTCCAGAACACTTCCATTGGATTCAGCGACCCAAAAAACCTATAATACCACCATCAAATCGCGGCGACCTAAAAGTGCCCACGGGACCTCTATGTTGCGACTAGACTACATACATATTTGTTAGACACAGGTACCAAAGAGTTCTTGTACAAAACTTCGATAAGAAGTTATCCGACATTTACAATTTTACCTTAACGGAATAATTTTTTACCTTAATACTGTTATATAAGTTATGACCAAATTAAGACGTAGTTCTTTAACCTGTTTCCATGTTATTCACGATAAAGACATAACCAATATGAGCAATTAAAATGACATACTATAAATAATGCATAATGTCTCTATTAAAAATTAATTAAGCCGAGAAAAATCAAAGCGGTGTGTTCATGTAATTAGGAAATTATATCTTCATTAACATATCCCTAAGGCTGTTTAATTTTTTTTTTACCAAAAATTAAAATTAATGGACCTTAAAGGCAATCAAAAATTTAATCATCAGCTAATAAATATTTCAGGTAGGTGGTAGTTCTAAATAACAAAAACTCATTATTGCTGGTATTTTAATATTTAATTGTTAGAGAAAATGCAGTAGGTACTCAACAATTAATTTAAAAATAAACGAAACATCTAATAGAACAGGGCGGATCTGTTTTGAGGTAGATGTGAAAGGTGGCATTCGGATTTTTGCAGATAAAGTTAGGTGACAACTTCAATAATTATAATTGACTTATGCTCCTTCTCAAATATGCCCGGAACATTATTAGAAAAAATTTAAATATTCAAAAATTTCGAAAAATATCGATTTTTTTCTACTCCCATTGCTTATAACTTTAAAACCATTCATTTTAGAACAAAGTCGTACGGAAAGAAAATAAAGATAATCGATCTTTATATAATATACGACTGGTTTAAGATGTCTTTAATTATTACCCTTTCTGAAAAATAGCAATAAATAGAAAATAAGGGGGCAAAAAAGACTTTTTTTTAATTCAATGTTTTTCAACCACTTTGGTTGCATTTAGAAGCTTCATAATTCGCTTAGAAAATTCTTACGGCATACTTAAACCATCCACCAAATTTAATTAAAATCAACCTAATAGATTTTGCATAATAATTTTGCAATCTAATTTTTTTTTTAAAAGTTCAAATTTTTTAAAGACTTTCTGAACAAAAAGTAGACCATTTAGAAGTTTGCTAATTTTTTCACATATAAAGAGGTTCTCTACCTATCTAATACACTTTACAGAATTAAAATCGGATTATTTAAGCGACCTCGGCACTGTTGTAAAATTATAAACAATTTTTTGGCTAATAAACAAATGCAGTGAGGACATTTGAGTTGGAATGAATTAATTTTCTTGACAATGGACGACTCTGGAGATAAATCCCGAAACAGATTGATTTTTGTTTTTAAATTATTATTTTATTGGCATAAATATTATACTAGTGATGTTCGATCCTAATTTGTATAAAATATTTTAAATTGTCAATATAAATTAAAGTAAAACAAGTACGTATACTATTTCACGGGGGACGAGTAGTTTTTGGAATCGGTAACCCAGAGCAACAGTCAGAAAATTAAATATCATATCTATCAAATAATTTCAACGAGAAAAAATATATTTTTGTGGAATCTACGTTCGCTTAGTGCTGTGGAATGCGCTGAAATAAAGAACCTATCAAACCATCTTTAAACCTTGTGAATTTCCTACAGCAGAAACCATTGTGCAAAAAAGATAGGACATCACGAAAAGTGCTGAATACCCTCGTTGGCTTTTTACAGTCCTCCAACGAAGAAAAAGGGTTCAGAGCAAACATTGGTCTACTTCGTCCGGATTTTTTGACACCCGAAGAAAACATCGATCCCTTCGTCTGAATTTGGTACCTACAGCTTGCAGCATCGAGAAGTAAGGTTAGAATATTTGATTCACTTATTTTAATCTTGCTTTGAGAGTACATAATTTATTGGCATATGGTTTTGTTTTAGTTCATATTCTTTCTACTTTATCATACAAAATATTAAACATTTGGCACATTTCTTTAAAAACAAATTATAATTTTTGGATTTATATCTTAAAAAAAAAAAAACTTACTTCTTTAAGCTAATTAACATATCTAAATATTGAAATAAACGTTATCAGATATTATTTGTATAATAATCTACAATATTAATCATATTAATTAATACATAATATACAACAACCAGCCTACCATAGCAGCACCCATCGAAGGGAATATCGTTTAATTATAATATAATCAACGCATTTCAAATCAATTTACTTATAATAAAGACATCCTAAGCATTATTAATATTTGGCCCAACATAGCCGTATCATCCTTATACCTAATCCACATCTTCAACAATTTATTTTTTATTGCTTACTTAGCTTATCTACTTATTTTAACTTGGTACTGCAACTAATAGCTAGCAATATTCTTATTAATTAGTATATTCCACAAAACACAGTAAATTTATAACCTTCTCTCAAACCTATTAGCGTTAATTAATTGATAAAAATGGCTAGTGCTGAAGACCTTAAACATCTTGTAGCTCGTCGTGGCACTGTTAAATCCACAGTGACTCGTTTTAACACTTTCCTTGAAAAATGTGTAACTCCTTTATCTGACACAATCCGTCTTGAATTACAAGCGCGTCTGGATGCCTTAAAGGAGTCAGTTGTTGAGTTTGAAAAGGTACAGTGTGACATTGAACGTATTTGTTTATTTGATACAACCTCTAACCTCGGCAATCAAGATGATGAACGAGGAGAGTTCGAAAGCAAATATTATGCCTTAGTAGCTAAAGCAACATTACTTCTCAATCCCACATCAACGGAGCAACCACCCATTCATGGGTCATCTTCATCCATGTCATCTTCGCCAATGCTCAACTCTCATCGTCTTAATTCATATTTACCACCAATCCCTTTGCCCATATATTCTGGCACATATGAAAATTGGACAAATTTCAAAGAAACCTTTGAGGCACTTATTGAGAACAATCCTACTATTCATAAAATCGAAAAATTTTATTATCTTAAATCCAGTCTAAAGGGAGAAGCCGCTCAAATTATTGGAGCACTCTCCGCAACCGAAGCAAATTATGAAACGGCTTGGCATCTATTGTGCGACCGTTATGAAAACAAAAGGGCAATTATTCATGCTCACGTCAAATCCATCTTCGAGCTAAGTCCTACTAAAGATGAGTCGTCTCGTTCCTTGAGAAAACTTTTAGACACTTTCGTCAACCATTTCAAATCCTTGGAAAACTTAGGGGAACGCGTTTTCGAGTGGAGTACCATTCTAATATATCTTTTAACATCCAAAATTGACATCAATTCTCGAAAAGAATGGGAAAGAGTCTCAGCAGGAAAGCAATCTCCCGATGTGAAACACTTCTTAAAATTTTTATCAGAAAGGTGTAAAATTTTAGAATCTGTTGAACAAAAATGCGACCAAAAGATATCTCATAAAAGAGATTGGCATAATGTCAAGTCATCTGACAAATCTTCAACCCTTACCGCATTAGCTCAAGTGCCACCAAGGTGCAGTTTATGCTCAGATAACCATTTTATCTACTCTTGTTCTAAGTTTCATGCCATGCCGATACCGGACCGTTTTGCAAAAGCAAAGGAGCTTCATCTGTGCACCAATTGCTTAAGGTCCGGACATAAAACTTTGGATTGTAAATCTAGCTACTTTTGTAAGACTTGTCAAAATAAACACCATAGCCTTTTACATAGAACTCAATCCGAGTCGCAAAATCATAATAAAAACCATATATCTTCCACATCTAATCTTCCCCAATCTCATCAAAATAATCCTAGCACTTCTAGACAACCAGAGACATCCTGTAACTTATATTCATTTAATCAAAATCCCAATTCATTCATACTGTTAGCTACTGCTGTAGTAAAAACATTTGACAAAAATCGGCAACCCACACTGGCCAGAGCCATCTTAGATAGTGGAAGCCAATCCAATTTTATTACTCAAGAACTATTTGAGAAACTAAATCTTCCATATGAACATGTTAACCTACCTATAACAGGTATAAATCACGTTACAACTTCACTTACTAAACGTGTAAAATTAGAAGTAAAATCTTTAAACGGAGATTTCACTTTCAAAATGCCTGCTCTCGTAATTAATCAAATAACCGATCTAACACCACAGCATTCAATCAACCCTTCTTATATTAATATACCCAATAATATCACATTAGCTGACCCTCAGTTCTACGATCCTTCTGAAGTACACCTACTCATTGGTGCAGGTTTATTTTTTAATCTCATGGGTTCTGGACAAATAAAGGGTAATAAAGGTCAACCATTTTTACAACAAACGAAATTGGGGTGGGTAGTTAGTGGCCCAGTTCCTTCACAAGCTTATTGCTACCATTCTGGTCCCAGTTCTTGCTTTCTTTTATCGGCCGATCCTCTTCAGGCCTGTATCGAAAAATTCTGGAAAATTGAAGAGAATTATATTACGATTCCTTCTAAATACACTAAGGAAGAAGAAGAATGTGAAGTCCATTTTCAATGTACCACAATTCGCGACGACACTGGACGTTTTCAAGTGAGTCTTCCTCTTAAACCTCAAATTGCACAACTAGGCAAATCTTATGACATAGCTTTTAAACGATTTCTATCAATCGAAAGGAAGCTTCAGAAAAATCCCATTCTAAAACAAGCCTATTGCGAATTTATGTCACAGTACATCGAGCTTGGACACATGTCTAAAATTTCGGATCTTGAACCTGATTCTTCTCCTTTGTATTATTTGCCTCATCATGCTGTCGAAAAGAATGATAGTCTTACCACTAAAACTCGTATCGTTTTTGATGCCTCGTGTCCCACTTCTACCGGCATATCACTAAATCATACACTCAAGGTGGGCCCTGTTGTTCAAAGCGATCTTTTTTCCATATTGCTACGATTTAGACAGCACAACTTCGTATTTACCGGTGACATTGCCAAAATGTATCGACAAGTACTGGTCGAACCAGCACAGCGTAACCTTCAACGCGTGATATGGCGAAATGATCCTTCCCAAGAAATTACCATCTATCAGTTAAACACTGTGACATACGGCTTGGCAAGCTCATCATATTTAGCTACTAGATGCTTAAAGGAAATTTCTATACATTCTTTGGCTACATTTCCTGAAGAAAGTCGTAAGCTCAACCTAGATACGTATGTCGATGATGTGGTCACAGGTGCTTCAACTGAACAAGACTTGATTTCTCTTCGTCGAAACTTAACTTCAATATTAAGTTCCTATGGCTTCAATCTAAGACAATTTTCATCAAACAGTACGGCCCTGCTATCAGATATAAATGTAGACGATCACAAAGAAGAATATATAATAACAGATTCACCAAACAGTAAAACTCTTGGCATATCGTGGAATTCTTTAACTGACTCATTTATCTACAATACAAGGATAACAGCAAATCCATCCATTATTACAAAAAGGACAATCCTATCAACCATAGCTTCTATTTTTGATCCTCTAGGTTGCCTTGGGCCCATGATCGTTCAAGCAAAAGTTCTAATGCAAAAATTATGGATTCAGCGACTTAACTGGGATGATCCTATTCCTGTCGAACTCTATAAGATCTGGAAATCGTTTATAGACAACTTTACTCTCGTTAATTCTTTTAATATACCTCGTCAAGTCACCACGAAAGATACTATTTACATTGAGCTACATGGCTTTTCCGATAGTTCAATAAATGCATATGGAGCTTGCATATATGTACGATCTATTGATATACATGGTCGTATACTTAGCAATTTACTGTGCGCTAAATCACGTGTTGCTCCGTTAAAGGCTATTTCACTACCTAGACTGGAATTGTGTGGAGCACTTACTCTTGCTCGCCTAACTAAAAACGTAATCGAATCTTTAGAACTTACTTTCTCAAAAATTTATTTCTATACCGACTCCACAATTGTTCTATGCTGGTTGGGTCTTGAACCTCGCACTTTAAAAACATTCGTATGCAATCGTGTATCCGAAATCCAGCAATTGACAAAAATAGATGAGTGGCATCATATACCCTCCAATGTAAATCCTGCCGACATAATATCTAGAGGAGCTAGTCCGTCCGAATTGCATGAATGTGATTTATGGTGGCATGGACCTTCATTTTTGTTGCAATCTCAGGATACTTGGCCCTCAAACAATCATATATCGAACTTCACAGCTCATACTCCTGATCTCGATTTAATGGAACTTAATCCAAAATCTATTGTTCTATCATCTCAAGTATCTCATTCAATCTTAATATCTTCACTAGTTAATAGATATTCTAGTTATACTAAACTTCGGAACGTTCTGGCCTATTGTTTTCGATTTATCTACAACGCCAAGACTTCAAGGGAATTCCGGATAATTGGAGATCTCACCTTAACGGAGATGGTCCAAAGCACACATCATCTTGTTAGACACGTTCAGAGAGAAAGCTTTCCTGAGGATATTCACCAATTAAAGTCTCATGGTAAAGTCAAACCTTCCAGCAAATTAAGCTCTCTGAACGTATTCCTTGACGACCTAAACATAATCAGGGTGGGAGGTCGCTTAAGACACGCTTCTATCCAATTCTCAGCTAAACATCCGGTTTTACTTCCACATAAGCATCCTCTGACAGAATTAATTATATTTTATGAGCATAAGCGAAACCTTCATCCTGGAGCCCAGGCGACGCTATCCTTCGTCAGACAATCCTTTTGGCCATTAAACGGTAGAAATGTGGTCAGAAATGTTCTTCGTAAATGTATTCCATGTTTTAGAAGCAATGCTCAACCCATGGACAATTTAATGGGGGATTTACCACCCTCTCGAGTCAATATCTCTCATCCCTTTGCGCGCTCTGGCGTCGACTACGCTGGACCATTCAAACTTAAGGAATCGAAATTTCGAAATCGTCGGTTTACTAAGGCATATATTTGCGTATTCGTTTGTTTAACTACTAAAGCGATTCACATTGAATTAGCTAGTGAATTAACTTCGGAATGCTTCTTGAGCATCTTAAGACGTTTTGTTGCGAGACGAGGTCTATGCACCGATTTGTATTCAGATAATGGTACAAATTTCACTGGAGCTAACAACGAGCTGCAAGGTATATATAATGTATTAAAAACAAATGCCATCCGAGATTTTTCTCAAGAAAATAAAATAACATGGCATTTCATTCCTGCCAGATCTCCACACTTTGGGGGGCTATGGGAGAGTGCCATAAAATCAATAAAAACTCACTTGTACCGTATTATAAACAATTCCAATCCTTTATCCTATGAGGAATTATATACTCTTTTAGTTCAGATTGAAGGTGTATTAAATTCTCGACCCCTGTTTCCTATGAGCAACGATCCCAATGATATGGAAGTGCTGACTCCAGGCCATTTTCTCATTGGTCATCCGCTTAACATGGTTCCTGCTATAGACTATGAGGATTTTCCGATCAACCGGCTCACCCGATTTGAGCTCTTGCAGCGTATGATGCAGCACTTTTGGTCGAGGTGGAAAAATGAATACTTGCATACTCTGCAGCAACGAGAAAAGTGGAGATATAGCAAAGACACGGCCAAATTACAAGGACAGATGGTGCTCCTGAAGGATGATGGTCTTCCTCCGTATCAATGGTCCCGTGGACGTATAAGTGCTCTTCATCCTGGCAAAGACGGACTTGTGCGCGTCGTGAGCGTCGCTACCCCAAATGGAACTATCAAACGTAGCATTACTAAACTGTGCCCGTTACCCCATGAACAATAAACATTCGGTTCTTATTTTTATTTTTTTTTTTTTTTTACTTTAACCGAAACAACTATTAAATTTTCTTTCATTTATGTAGTATTTAGGTATGTATGTATAAGTATTGTATAATAAGTCATTGTAATTCTGCAAGCCACAGCCTAAGCGAGCCGATTTTTAAGTAATTAGTCACTACCTTTCTTTATTGAAGTGTATCCCTATATAACTTCAAGGGCGGCGGTATGTTCGATCCTAATTTGTATAAAATATTTTAAATTGTCAATATAAATTAAAGTAAAACAAGTACGTATACTATTTCACGGGGGACGAGTAGTTTTTGGAATCGGTAACCCAGAGCAACAGTCAGAAAATTAAATATCATATCTATCAAATAATTTCAACGAGAAAAAATATATTTTTGTGGAATCTACGTTCGCTTAGTGCTGTGGAATGCGCTGAAATAAAGAACCTATCAAACCATCTTTAAACCTTGTGAATTTCCTACAGCAGAAACCATTGTGCAAAAAAGATAGGACATCACGAAAAGTGCTGAATACCCTCGTTGGCTTTTTACAGTCCTCCAACGAAGAAAAAGGGTTCAGAGCAAACAAGTGAAGTCATCCATCTGGGTGTAATGACGTAATCTAAATATTGGAATTCATTTAATTCAAAAAAATTTTTAATTCAAACCCTGTATAAATAATTATATTAATGTTTATATTAATGAATACAAAATTGAATAGCTTGTCGATTGAGCTATCACACGGTACCTATTCTCATTTAAAAAAAAAATCATCGATTACGTCATCACGCCCAGATGGATGACGTCACTAGTATGATATATATACCAAAAAAATAGAATTTATCTGTTTTGGGATTTATCTCCAGAGACGCCTATTCTCGAGAAAATGAATTTATGCCAACTCAAACGTCCTCACTGTATTTGTTTATAAGCCAAAAATTGTTTATAATTTTAAAACAGTGCTGAGACCGCTTAAATAATCCGATTTTAATTCTGTAAAGTGAATTGGATAGATAGAAAACCTATTTATATGTAAAAAAATGAGGAATCTTCTAAACGGTCTACTTTTTCTTCAGGAAGTTTTTAAAAAATTTGAACTTTTAAAATAATATTTAGATTGCAAAATTTTTCTGCAAAATCTATCAGGTCGATTTTAATGAAATTTGGTGAACAATTTAAGTATGTTGTAAAAATTCTTTAAGCGAATTACGAAAGTTGTAAGTGCAACCAAAGTGGTTGAAAAACATTAAATAAGAACAGGCTTATTTTGCCCCCTTATTTTGTATTTATTGGTATTTTGCAGAAAGGGTAATAATGTAAGACATTTTTAACCAGTCGTTTATCATTCAAAATTCAATTGTCTTTATTTTGTTTCCTTACGACTTTTGTTTCAAAATGAATCGTTTTAAAGTTATGAGCAATGAAAGCAGAAAAAAATCGATATTTTTCGAAATTTTTAAATATTTAATTTTTTTTAATAATGTTCCGGGCATATTTGAGTAGGAGCCTAAGTCAATTGTTATTGTTGAAGTTGTCACCTAACTTTATCTGCAAAAATCCGAATGCCACCTCGCACATCCAAAAATAGACGTTTTTTCACACATCCGCCCTGGTCTATAATAATATAAACTTATAATACAAAACTGATTATTGATTATTAGAAATTGTTTATTTAAAATCTAAAATAAATAAAACATAATGTTATGTTTATATGGGATTAGCGTTAGTTAGGTTGTAATGACAATTACATATTTTTACCTAAAATACTTAACGTTTCCATAACCACTCCGGAAATCGTTATAAAAAAGTGGAATTTTTCCATGAGGTGTGTACAACCGCAGAGCCATAAGAGCGATGTTGGGGGCCCCGGGGCAAACGTGACCTGGATGCCCCCTACCGGATGGTAGGGGGATCCGGAAAAATGTTTGATATTTAACTCCTTGAAAACGCATTTTAATGCATTTCATGACTGAAATTTTTTGTACCTACATATTGTTATTTTAGTTTATAAATATAGTATATTATATATGGAATGGGCGATTAAATACTCCCCTGAGGCATCCGTTCCTAGACTTGTCGTATCTAGGACCTCTTTATATCTTTACAAAAGGTCTCGGGGCCCCAGCTTAGCCCAGTCCCCTCTTCCAATGTCATTTAGGTTTAATTACGCCGAAATAACTAAGTTCCTAAGTAATAATTTAAATTTTTATGTTAACGTCTTGGAGGCCCCGGCTTAGCTCAGGCCTCAGGGTCCCATGTTCTATTCAAATTGCATTTTAGTCAAAAAAACTAATTTCCCAGTGAAAAATTAAAACTTTATGTTGAGATCTAGGGTACCCCTGTAAGGTGTTTTTAAAATTGTGTCATTTGAAAATATTTCGTTGGGATCGGCTTTTAAATAAATATTATTTTCGTCGTTAAAATCTATGCACGCCAACCAAACGAGAGACTCTGCGGGCCCCCTTGCTCGGGAGCCCTGGGGCACTGCCCCAGTTGCCCCAATTTGGCCCTGTAGAACCGCCAAGGTTGGAAATACAGGGTGTCCCGAAAAGATTGGTCATAAATTACGCCACACATTTTGGAGTCAAAAATAGTTCGATTGAACCTAACTTACCTTAGTACAAATATGCTCATAAAAAAAGTTACAGCTTTTTGAAATTACAAAATGAAAATCGATTTTTTTCAATATGTATATCGAAAACTATTACAGATTTTTTATTGTAAATGGGCATGTATCATTCTTATGGCAGGATCATATTAAAACAAAATTATAGTGAAATTTGTCCACCCCAAAATAATTTTATGGGGGTTTTGATCCCTTAAACCCTCCCAAACTTTTGTGTACGTTCTAATTAATTCATTATTGTGGTACCATTAGTTAAACACAACGTTTCTAAAACTTTTTTGCCTCTCATTATTTTTTCGATAAGCGAGTTTTTATCGAGATACGGCTTCTTTTTTAATATATTTACATAAATATTTTATGGGAGTTTTGTTCCTTTAAACCCCCCAAATGTTTGTGTACGTTCTAATTAAGCTATTATTGTGGTACCATTGGTTAAACACAGTGTTCTTAAAACTGTTTTGCCTTTTAGTCTTTTTTTAATAAGTCACCTTTTATCGAGATGTGGCTTCTTTTTCAAAATATACCTAAAAATGTAAATTATAAATACATTTTCAGATTATTAACAGGTCTCTATAATCGTAGTTAACCATATAAAAATATGTGGTGGATTCGATAAATATTCAAAATATCTCGATAAACACTGGCTTATCGAAAAAGTCCTAAGAGGCAAAGATGTTTTAAAAACAGTGTGTTTAACTAATGGTGCCACACTAATAATTAAATTGGAACGTACACAAAAGTTTGGGAGGGTTTAAGGGAACCAAACCCCCATAAATTTTTTATGGGGTACACAAATTTCACTTAAATTTTTATTTAAGATGCTGCTGGCATAAGAATGCTAAATGTCCATTTTCAATGAAAAATCTGTAAGAGTTTTCGATATATGAAAAAAAATTAATTTTCATTTTGTAATTTCAAAGGGGTGTAACTTTTTTTATGTGCACTATTGTATACAGGTAAGTGAGGTTCAATCAACCTATTTTTGACCCTAGAATCTGTGGTATAATTTATGACCAATCTTTTCGGGACACCCTGTATATATTATGAGGGTTGATGTTTTTATGCTCTGTGATACATCAAAAATCTGATTATTCTTTGTGTTATGTAATTCTATGTTTGGGATTGTTCACAATAATGAGTTTTTTGGAGTAAAAAAGTTGTAAGTTGAGTTTTATGTATTGTGAGTTGCATATGTGTAGTTTATGATGGAGATATATGCTTCACGTTTTGCTATCCTCTATTATTGGTATGTTTTTGTTGTTCATTTCTTCTTTAAGGATTGCTAACCAAAGTCTGCTTCATATGCTGATGGATTTGCTGCACATTTTTCTTCATTTAGTAGGATGCGGCCTCCGAATTCTGCTTGATCGTATTCAAGAGGTAGAAGAGGAAACGGGCATTAAAATAAACTTAAACACAACCAAATTT
Organism: Diabrotica virgifera virgifera; assembly: GCF_917563875.1. NCBI lineage: Eukaryota > Metazoa > Arthropoda > Insecta > Coleoptera > Chrysomelidae > Diabrotica > Diabrotica virgifera. Next base: position 45,053,650 of record NC_065445.1, on the reverse strand, counting down.
TCAGTTTTTAGTTGTGACCCACATTCAGATGAAGAGCTTCAATTAAAAGGAGTCCAAGTGGAGAAAGTTCATAAAATGACATATTTGGAAACTTTGGTAACGAAATAACTAGATCTAGACATAGAAATAAAGCGTAGAATAGCAACGACTAAAACTACTTTTAGGAAAATGAAGTCAATTATTTGCAATAATCATCTCAGTTTAGAAATAAGACAAAGAATGGTTAAGTGCTATGGTTGGTCTGTACTTTTATACGGCGCAGAAGTATGGACGCTAAAAGTATCTATCATGAACAGAATTGAAGCATTGGAAATAAGAATTCATAGAGGAATGCTGAAGATACCTTCACATCAAGAAAAACTAATGAAGAAGTACTAAGAAGGTTCAACTACGCAGAAGTGTGGACGCTGAGAGTATCTATCATGAACAGAATTGAAGCATTGGAAATGTGAATTCATAGACGATGCTGAAGATACCTTCACAGAAAAATGCTCACGTATTTAAAACCGAAGACGGAAAAATTTGTGATCACGAACAACAGTGCAAAGAATGGGAGAGACACATCAGTGACCTTTTTGACCATGCTTCTCGAGAAAAATCTCCAAATACTACCTGTGACAACCAATTAACCCGGCATTGGTCGCTAGGTAAATTGTTACGCGAGTGGTCGCGCGTGTGATTTTCTCTCACATATCCAACTTTTGCATTTCTTTACAAAATTTTATAAAAAGATGAGCTTTCATCAACTATAAAGCCATTTGCTTTAAAAAGACACAACGTTTTTCTGTTTTATTATTATTATCTTTATATAAAATGTGACTATTGATGCCGCCAATATTTAACATTGAAAAATATATGGTAAGTGACCATCTACAACTAACCCGTGAAACAGAATATAGGATTTTCATATCATCGACCACATCCAGGGCGCCTTTTATTACATCATAAAAGGATATTATTTCACGTTTTAACGGGAAAAATAAAATTAATTTTTATACACAGTTGGTGACGCCAGTGGTCGCTTGATGATAGAATCTCTCACATGAAGCGCACTGACTCAACAATATGGTGATACTAAGTAAACTGAGTCACTATCTGAGCGGACGAGTCTATTAGATTGTCAAGGAAGGATAGTTAGGAGACTAGAAGGAACTACAGCGCGTATATTTTCCCAGAAAAAAAGTTGTGCTCAATTTTCTAAAACCGTGAGAGAAAATCTCATATAGCGACCACTGGCGGGTTAACAGAGGTCCCAGTATACTGAAGTCAGAAGTCATAAAAGCAATACACCAAGCCAAAAACAATAAAGCACCTGGACCAGATCAAATCCCTATTGAGCTACTTAAACTTTTAGATGAGAAAAACATTACCTACTTGACTACTTTCTTTAACAAAATTTACAACGAAGGAAAAATACCAGATGATTGGTTGGAGTCACTTTTTATAACATTACCAAAGAAAAGCAGGCCCACCAAATGCAGCGATTTTAGACTAATCAGTTTGATGAGTCACACACTCAAGATACTTTTACGTATTTTACAAAACAGAGTATTCCTTCTGTGCGAAACTAGAATGGGTAATAAGCAATTTGGATTTAGAAATGGTCTAGGAACTAGAGAAGCACTATTTTGTATCCACGTTCTATTACAAAAAAGTTGTGAATCCCGAAAGAACGTTTATGTTTGTTTCATCGACTTCGAGAAGGCATTCTACCGAGTACAACATGATACACTCTTCGATTGCCTGCAGGCAGGAGGACTTGACCACTACGATATAAGACTGCTAAAATACATATATTACAATCAAGTAGCCCCTATCCAAATTGAATAGAGGCTGAAAACTGCCGATAAAACGTGGAGTACGACAAGGTTGGGTTTTATCACCCACCCTTTTTAATCTGTACTCTGAAAAAATCTTTAGGGGGGCTTTGGATGACAGACAAGAGGGAGTAAGGCTAGGCGGAGAAGTAATCAACAATATTAGATACGCTGACGATACAGCCATTCTTGCTGAAAATTTACAAGATCTTCAGACACTACTAAATCTAGTCAGTGAAGCAAGCTATCGGAGAGGCCTTAAAGTCAACATTTCAAAAATAAAGTGGATGGCAGTTGGAAAGATCAATATAGATCCAGATCAGCTTTCTCTTGATGGAGAGGAGTTAGAACGGGTAAATCATTTCAAGTACCTTGGCAGCTGGTTAAATGTAAATTGTGACTCTTATGAAGAGATAATAATCGAAATATCACGGAAGGCTTTTATGACCTGGAAACCAGTTTTATGTAAAAGAAACCTGTCGATGAATATTCGAAAGAAGGTGCTGAAATGTTATGTGTGGTCTATAATTATTATGATCTATTGTATTTGGGGTCTATTATGTGTGGTCTATTATATGGTTGTGAGACATGGACGTTAAAAACCACAATGCTAAACAAAATAGAAGCATTCGAATTGTGGTGCTATCGACGAATCTTAAAGATATCGTGGGTTTCGCACACCTTCAATGAAGATGTTCGTCAAATGCTGATTTCAGAACGTGCGTCTGCTCATAAGCATCATAAAGAGGAGAAAAACAGAATACTTCGGCCAAATAATTAGAGGACCTAAATACCATCTGCTTCGCCTTATAGTAAAAGGAAAAGTGGAGGGAAAGAGATGGATTGGTCGAAAGAAACTTTCATGGCTGCGTAATATTAGACAATGGTGTGGCTGCACAGTAGAAGAATCATTTCGCGCAGCAGCCGATAGAGAGAGATTTCAGGAAATTGTAAACATGATGACCGCCAACGTCTGAATACAGACACGGCACCTAAAGAAGAAGAAGAAAAAAAGCTAATGAAGAAGTATTAAGGAGGCTCGACAAAGATAGAGAACTGCTAAAGAGTGTTGAACACCGGAAAATGTCTTATGTGGGACAGATAGTGAGTGGAAACGGATAAAAACTATTCGACCTGACCCTTTAAGGCAAAATAGAGGACAGTAGAGGTGTAGGAAGAACATAAGATTCTTGGTTAAAATAACATTCGTGAATGGACTCAAATATCAAGGGCAGGACGATTATTCCATATTGCAGAAGATCGAGAAACCTTTTCAATGGTGATCGCCAACATCGTATAATATACTTAATTCTAATATGGCACGTGAAGAATAAGACGGATGATGGCGGCTTCTTTGATTTTTCTCTTTTTGATATCTATTTGACATCTTTCCACTGTGGGCTGTGTTCGTTTTGCAGGCATATTTGCATATCTGTGAAATGTCAAAATCCCTGTTTTTGATGTATATTTCATGTTCGTTAATCCTAACCCTTATTGGTCTTGCAGTTTCTCCCACGTAGAGATTGTTACGTTCTCAAGGAATTTTGTAGGTAGAGTTCTTTGGCCTCTCCTGTGTGTTGTTCGGTTTGGTTTTGGACATGATAGATCTGAGTGGACTGGTTGTTTAAAATGCTGTTGTTATGATGAACTTATTCTCTATCCTTTTTTATTTTTCGGATAGGCTCTTTACATATTATGTATATTTACATAATATGTATATAATATGGTATTGTTGTCAACCTTGAATCCCTGTTTTTGGGTGTAGCTAGATTGTAGGAAAGAGAGGTTGAACCTCGCAAAATAGACACAAGTCCAATTTTATTTTTTCTGGTATATCAAGGGGTGCTTATTATGAGACTAACATTTTCTTAAGAAAATTTGACCCGGACCACCTTTTCATCCCTTTAAAGGGGGTAATTTGTGGTTTTTGCGAACTGTACTGAAAATTAAGAAAAATATCTGCGGCAATTAATCACAAATACCTAAGTGGCTGATGTTTTGGTATAGGTGTCATTTAAGGGCAATTTCAAATTTTTTAATTACAGGGTGTTACATTTTAAAAACCCCTTTTTATACCATTTGAACCTTGTAAGGGAGAGTAAAAAAACTTTCAGCGATTATCCATGTACTGGTGGTTTTTAAAAATTTCTATAATGCACCCCCATTTTTTTCCCGGAACCACCCCAAAAAAAGAAGAATTAATAAAGAAAGTGATTTTCTTGGAATCCTTCACACACGATGCCCTCTATTAAAATGATTAATAGACTATTTTATGCACGTTCTTATTACCAATGCATGGATACCAAAAGCGATTTCTTGATGCAACCCCTGTAGCAAAATAAATAAATAAAAAGGGGGTTAAATTTTTTTTCTTTTTTTTTGTTTTTTGACCCATATGGACATATTCTCCATCAATAGGGTTTTTCATAATGTATATGATTATTGCAACATCTCTGCCCCTATCCATGAAAATAAACTGCAGAAACTACCCCTATCCCTTGGAGAGCATATGTTTACGATTTTCTCATTACCTATGCATTTTTTAAAAGAAAGCTTATACAGGGTGTTTCATTAATAATTGTCCATATAGTAACTGGAGAAACCTTAGCACAAAATAAGAAGATTTAACCTAAAACACTTAAATAAAATCTGGTTCCTTACTGAGTTACAGGGTGTTTTATTTAAAAATTTAAAAATTATTTGTGCTTAGCATTTTAAAACTATAAGACGTATCCTTTTCATACTTGGCAGAAAGTGCGACTACTATACTCCCTACTAAATTGTGATAAACAAACGTTTCTAGCTACTACCAGAGGCGTACGACAGGGGATAGTGAATGGTTAACCCTTCTTAAATTGTACGCCACTGGAGGAATTACTATTTTAGTGCCATTTTTAGATTCTCCAATACTTTCTACGTAAATAATATAATAATATGATCTTCATTGGTAACGATAAAGTCATTAGTTTTCGAGATATTTGAAGTTAAATATGAATCGGCACAATTATTTTGACTAATTTATGATACGATTCATATGATTAAAATTTAAAAATTATTTGTACCCAGTACTTTAAAAGTATTTGGCGTATCCTTATCATACTTGACAGAAATTGTAGGTACTGTACACCCTACTAAATTAAGATAAATAAACGTTTCTAGCTACTACCAGAGGCGTACGACAGGGGATAGTGACTTGTTGACCCTTCCCAAATCCTACGCCACTGACCGTATTGCAATTTTAGTGTAATTTTATGATTTTCCAATACTTTTTATGTAAATAATATACACTTCCTTCGTAACGATAAAATTATTGTTTTCGAGATATTTGAAATTAAAAATGAAGCGACACAATACATTAATCAAAATAACCGTGTCGTTTCATTTTTAACTTCAAAGATCACGAAAACTAATGACTAGGGAGCGGATTTATATGCGATCAATTTTGATGAAATATGCGCATATATATGCAGTAAAAAATTACGAAATATGCGCAAGATATGCACAAAAATTCAAAAAATGCGCATTTCGAGAAACCACAAATTTTCTGTTCTAGGAGGTTCTTTTATAGGGGGGGCGGCAATCTTATTTATTATCTTTCAAATAAAATCATTATTTTTTATACATGCAATTTATTCACATTTGTTACAGAAACTGATACCAATAGTTACCTATTTAAAATAAAACAACAATATCAAATATCACTATATATTTCGATTATAATTCACCACAATGTGTTTTTCCAAATTGTTTACGAGGAAACATTTTCTTTGATCAGATAAAATATTTTTATAACTTGAGAAACTCTTTTCAACATCAACAGAAGCAATTGGGAGCCGAAAATTCTGCACCAAAATCAATTTCAAAATTTCCATTAAAAATTTAGCATATGTCCTCCAAAGTTTTAAAGCTGTTTAAAGACGGGATTTGATCTAAAGCATAAATATTTCAATTTCCGTTAGAAAATCGTAAAACTCTGGTTAAGGGCTTGTTTTCATGTAGGCGGTTTGTCAGCGGTTGACGCCGCGGTTAGCCGACGTTTGCATCGTACACATGAGAGCGATTGACTGGCGGTCTCATTCCTCCCCTAGTAAACTTACAACCGCCGCGGTTTGACGACGGATCGGTTGCATATGTACGATTCCATTTGTTTCTTGGCAACTCGAACCGCGGCGGTTGGGTTTTTCAGGTAAACCATGGCGTCAAACGTTGGCAAGCCGCCCTATCTGAACAAGGCCTAAAGGTGTAAATTCTCTTAACAATAGGGGATTTAAAAGAATCACCAGAATTATAGGTACCTACTAAATTGGGATACAAATTGTACTAAATATAATAAAAGTAAATAAAATTCGGATTTCCCGGTAAACCATCCTTTTAACATCCTACAATCATTTTATAACGGCTTACTATAAGCACTATAAGTATTTGTGTAAAGATCGGGTATTTTCTAAGAAAAAATGAAAAGGCAGTGAATGAGCCGTCTCTCTTCAGGTATTTCTCGAATTAATAGATAGGACAGCCTGTGCGGGGAAATATTTTGTGTTGATTTAAAAAATTAAATTTTTTTTTGGACTTAAATGTTGTTAAATAGGCACAAAATATGCATGTTTCTTTAAAAATATGCAAATTTTAGTAAAGTTCTCAAATATGCTAAATATGCATGCGATATGCATTTAGCATAAAATCCGCTCCCTACTAATGACTTTACCGTTACGAATGAAGAGTATGTTATTTTCATAGAAAGTATTGGAGAATCCAAAGATTGAACTAAAATAGTAATTCCGCCAGTGGCGTAGAATTTGGAAAGGGCCAAACATTTACTTTCCCCCGTCGTACGCCTCTGGTAATAGCCATAAACGTTTGTTTAACATAATTTAGTAGTTTGTACAGTACCTATACTGCCTGCCAAGTATGAAAAGGGTACGTCGAATAGTTTTAAAATTCTGAGCAAAAATAATTTTTAAATTTTTAGATAAAACACCCTGTAACTCAGTAAGGAACCACATTTTATTTAAGTGTTTTAGGTTAAATCTTCGTATTTTGTGCTAAGGTTTCTCCAGTTACTATATGGACAATTATTAATGAAACACCCTGTATAGAATTAAAGACGACTATTTTGTCTACAAATAAGGTCCTATGTATTTTTTCTTATAAGCAACCGTTACTGCTTTGGCAGTAAACCGCCGCAAACCTCAGAAATGCTTTGGCGGGCTCCAGTTTTCGTTTTTTTTTTCGTCACCTATTCATTTTATTGATAACGTACTTATGGAAAATAAAAGAACACACTATCTGCTACACATTATGACCTATCCATGTTTTATTTTCTTTGTACCCTTATTAAGCCACAGTGGTGGCCCAAAATCAATTTTTAATTATTTTTTTTTATTAATTCTCGTTTTTTTTGGGTGGTTCCGGGGAAAATATGGGGGTGTATTATATAAATTTGTAAATAACATCAGTACATGGATAATTGCTGAAAGTGTTTTTACTCTCTAGAATAGGAGGTTCAGATGGTATAAAAAGGGGTTTTTTAAAATGTAACACCCTGTAATTAAAAAAACTGCAATTTCTCTTAAATGAAACCTATACCAAAAAACCAGCCACTTATTTGGGATTAATTGCCACAGGGTTTCTTCTTAATTTTCATTACAGTTAAGAAAAAATATTTTTTTAATAACATCTTTTTTAAAAATTTGTCAAATTTGGGGCGTCACCCCCGCTAAACGGTGGGTGGTAGTCATATGCTGTCGGGCAATAAATAGGAGGAAATACAGTCCTCTTCATTTTACTATAAAATAAATTTTTTGAAAAACGTACAGGAAGGGCTACGTTTCGCAAAAACCACAAATTATCCCGTTTAAAGGGATGAAAAGGGGGGTTCCGGGGCGAAATTTTTTTCGACGGTGACAGTAATAGTTATGTTTAAAAATTTACACATTTTTTAAGATATCTCGAGATAGAAAAAAGGTATCGACATGCGGTTTTCGGTATTATGTTGCTAATTTGGTCTAATTTTGTAACACATAATTAAAAATGCACACTTGTGTTTAATATTTTCCAAAGAAAACTAGATTTCTGAAAATAATTTATAAACGCCTCCTAGGCGTTAATTGCTGTCTACGTTTGTCACCATACCGAAGAGAACTAAGGCAATGCAATGGTCAGATCATCGAACAATCTCCTTGATGAGTCACCTGCTTAAAATATCTCTTAGAGTCATCCACAACCGAATCTATCAAAAACTAGACATCGATATTAACGATACACAAATGGGATTCAGAAAAGGATTAGGTACAAGGGATGCTCTCTTTGCCTTGAAGTTCTAACACAGAGATGCCTAGATGTTAACCAAGAGGTACACGCCTGCTTTATAGACTTTGAAAAGGCCTTTGACAAAGTACGCCACAGTAAACTCAAAGAAATCCTGAAGAGTAAGAACATTGACACCAAAAGCATACAAATAATATTAAATCTGTACTGGAATCAGCGAGCTAATATAAAAATAAATAAGACCAAACATCGGACGAAATAGAAATACGTAGATGGGTACGACAGGGTTGTATATTGTCACCGCTCTTGTTTAATATCTACAGCGAACAAGTATGCTAAGAAGCTCTATCATATGCAAACGAAGGGATAATAGTCAATGGAGAAGTTATCAATAACATTCGATATGCTAACGATACTGTGATAAAGGCAAGAACAGCGGAAGATCTACAACATCTAGTTGAAAGTATGAATGAGATATGTAATAACTACGGCGTAAGGATGAACGTCAAAAAACCACATATATGACCTTCAGTAAGAATCCAATAAATGACACTAGTATCACAATAAACGGTACCCAACTTGAAAAAGTAAACGAATACAAATACTTGGGAACCCTTATCAATGAAACAGGTGATCAAAATCACGAGATAAAAAGAAGTATTGAAATTGCCAGGTCTACTTTTATAAAAATGAAAAAATTATTTTGTAATCGTGGTATTAGTATTCATCTACGAACTAGAATGTTAAAATGCTATGTATTCAGTACTTTGCTCTACGGTGTTGAGTCATGGACTCTTAAACAGAGGAATATTAAAAATCTTGGAAGCTTTGAGATGTGGTGCTACCGCCGTATACTAAGAATAAGTTGGGTGGATAAAATTACAAATGAAGAAGTAATACGCAGAATAAATAACGTGCCAGAAGTTCTACTGAATATAAAAAAGAGAAAACTTGAATACTTAGGCCATCTGATGAGGGGACAAAAGTACACATTCCTACAAAATATAATGCAAGGAAAAATCAAAGGACGAAGAAATCCAGGCCATAGAAGAATGTGCTGGATGAGAAATTTGAGAGAGTGGTTTGGCTGTACCACTAACGAATTATTCAAAACAGTATTCAAACATTATTCAACATTATTCAAAGCAGTAAATAAAATTAGAATCGCCCTAATAATATCCAATCTCCGATAGGAGAGGCACTCAAAGAAGAAGAAGGCGTTAATTAATATTACTTACTTGGCTATTTCGAAAATAATATTGCTTTTAGTGTGGATATGTTAGACCTTTAGAAATTGTAGATAGCTCCGTCTCTGATTGTGACTAACGAACTTCAGCAATTAATTCTTCTCGAAAAATTCGACACCTGTCAAATATAATGACCCTTAAAGCCTCATTATTTCGAACTGAAAGCCTATTCTGCTTTGTTTAATTTACTGATAAAGTTATTTATACGCGTAGATCGTCGCGTTAATTTATGGTGCTCAAATCACAATTAAACGACAAAGTCCAAATTTACGTTAACAGTTTTTAAATTAATTCGATGTGAAATACGACGATACGATAGCTGTTTGATATTCTAGAAAAATAATTGTTTAGTAGGTGTTAACAGTCTTGTTAAAGAATTTGGGAGTAACGATGCATTTCTAAATAAGGACCAAAGCGATCTCGTGCAGCTATTATTAATTTTAAAGATGCGTGTAATCGTTTTGACTTGACTTTTATAGCAGTAGCCATAATCAAGAAATAATGTTAAAAACAGATGTTTATAGTTTACTTATAAGTCAATAAAAAATAGATACAAAAGAATACCAAAGAAGCATATACGCGGGGAAAAACTGGTATCAGCATTAATAGACCTAAGAGCAGCATTTGACACGATAGAAATACAAATTAAAGGGGAATTCTTGGGGAAGTTAAACGTACCAAATACGATGGTAAAAATTATAGAAAGCACTTACAAAGCGGTAAAAGGAAAATTACAAATAACTGGGGAAACATCGGAAAAATTTAGTTGTAAGAGAGGTGTTAAACAAGGTAATACTCTCAGTCGTTTGCTATTTATAATCATAATAAACGAACTAATAACGAATACTAAAGTAAGAACCAACCAACTACAGAAATAATAGGAAACCCTAGATCAAAATCGGTAACCATAGAGTCCCTAATGTACCCGGACGGCACATTACTAATAGCAAGTTCCGGGAACAAAATGCAGAAACTAATGGATAATGGAATTATTATGGGTAGAGCAAATAGAAGAACCAAAAATGAAAATAAACGATGAAAATGCAAGATAATGATAATCAACGGTAAAGTAGAGAGGAAATATAATGAAATACAGATAAAATGCAGAAACTTAGAACTAGAAATAGTTACAACTTACGAATACCTGGGAAGTATCATTACTAACAACGGAAAATAGACTGGGAAATAACAAATAGAACAAAGAAATCATACAAGTTATACTATGCGTTAGCCCCAATACTGGGACAAAGGCAATTTACAAGAGAGACAAAAATAAAATATATAACACAATAGTGATACCGACTGTGCTGTATTCAACTAAAAACTTGACAAATCTGGGAAAACATAGAAGCAGGATAAATACAATGGAGATGAGACATTTAAGAAGTAAAGACACAATGGGATATATTTAGCAACGAGACTATTAGGAGAGTGGCCAACCAATAACCAATAATGAGTAAACTAGCAAAGAGATACCTGAACTGGTATATACCCAAAATCCCGACTGCCAAAATCCCACAGCCAAAATTCCGACACGCCAGAATCCTCGCATAAGTAAAAATCCCGACCACTACATTTTGAATATTTATTGTTTCCTTTTCAAATTCAGTACCAAATTACAGACAGTGTATTGAAATTGAAAAATAATTACTTACTTAGGGAGCGTTCAAGTATTACGTAACGCGATTTTTGAAGATTTTTGACCCCCTCCCCCCCTACGTAACCCACTGTAATGGGCGTTTAACTATTACGTAACGCAATTTTTGAAGATTTTTGACCTCCCACCCCCCCCCCCCCCCAACCTGCGTTACGTAATACTTGAACGGTCCCTTACCTACTAACCTACTTTTTTAAAAGAGAAAATTATTGAACACTTCATTTTATAATGTAAAAGCTATAGGCACTTACTAAAATGGATGGTTTTAAGTGAATTGATAGTATCTATTATATGAATGTAAACTTGAAATGAGGATTTGATTATTAAGTTATATTGAACTATATATTGACAAAAAAAGAAAAATAATTTTCATGTAGTACCTATGTTAGAAATTTTATTTAGAAAATTAGTTCATATTAAATGGTATATATACTTTTGTTTAGTAACAAAAAATAAAAAACAGATTTTGGCGTGTCGGGATTTTGGCTGTCGGGATTTTGGCTGTCGAGATTTTGTGCTGTTGGGATTTTGTTGTAGACCCGATTATTTTAATTATAGTCGTCAAATCTTGCTATTGTCTTATTACTTTTGCAACTTGTCTAAGATGAATCACCCCTAATGCCCACTTGTTCGACATCCTATTAGGTTCACTTACATCCCATCGGCACACTCTGTTTGCCAGTTTTATATACCAACGATATTAATGGTCATTTTTTAAACTATACTATGCATGGTATATGGTATCATCAGTGATACACATGGTCCAGAAATAAACCAAGAAGGTTGATCACCGACGTTCACAGTATCATCACAGTATTATTGGTAGCCAAAGTGTTTACCCTTTGTTTAGTGTTTAGTATGAGAGTCTGCGAAAGATTTTAATAGGTATAATTAAAAAAAAACTTTGGAGAAAGTATACAACCCTGCATTACTACCTTTTTATTGAGAAATCTTCCGTTTCGTTGAAAATTTGAATACGTACTGTTGCTGTCTGGTTCCAATACCGATTGGTGATAACTCTTATATCCTTGGAATCCAATTCTAATTTTTGTAGATATTTCATCATTAGTTTCTATTTTAGTTATCGAATGCTTTCTCATAATCGATGAAACAAAGAAAAACATTCTGTCTTTGATCTACTTGCTACTTCACTAATAAGATCCAAGTTATCAGCTTATAATTTTTTTTTTTATTTTTATACATTTTTTCTAACTAATCTTATAATAAAGTACTTATATCCTGTATAAAGCAATATGAGCTTTGTTTGTTAATTAACCAGAGCAAACCCATTCTAATCTTAAGCTTTCTTAGAAACTAGATAGTGCTAAATGAAACAAATAGTTATAGTAATAATTTACCTATCTATTATTTCTCTAACACATGTAATGAATGTAAGGAATATATTTTATAGAAATTTTTTATATTTTATATTTTCAAACATAAACAATGTTGTGTAAAAGTCCGTTTCCTTGTGATAATATGTCGCTATTATTATCGCTAAACTATGATTATTCAACGATAATCGATAATCGCAGAGCTCTATTTGTTTATATTTCATTTATCGCATAAAACGTTATATTTATAAATGTTACAGACTTCATTAAATTGATTGAAATTTACATTCTCATACGCGCCAATTTGAATTATGAAATTTTAAGTGCATTTTTACGTACAGTTTAGTACAATATGTTTGATAATAAAAATAAATAAACAACTCTCTTAATCTTTACAATTATTTTGGATTCAACCCTTTCATTCCCCCTTATACTTTAATGAAATATATGTTTTGTTTTTCTATTTTCATTAAATTCTTAGAAAATGTATACTTATTTTATTAAATTTATACGTATATCTATATAAATGTATGGAATATAATACAATAATTTTGATACAAAATATTTTTTCTATAATAATCTTTTTCTTGCCATCTAGTATACTTTTTGGTCATTTAAAGCTGTATGTATTTTTTGATTAATTAATATAATTAATATATTCCCCTAAAAAAATTTTTGAAGATAAGGCAATTTCAAGTCAAAATAAAATTTTAATTATTTTAATTTGTTATATATCAAATAAAATAATAGGAATTAAAAAAAATGCCACTGAATAAAGGTAAAATGAATAAAAATAGTAATTTAAAATTGGAATTAATAAAAAATATGAAAAAAATATACCTATATCAAAAAAGAGAATTTTTTATAAAAATTTTTCAGTAGATATTTTTAGCACTCCATTGTAGAACTATTTTGGTAAATAAAACGAATTTATTTTTATTTGTATTCATAATTAAAAAAAAAAGAATGTGTGTGTACTTTGTACGCACGTAAGAAGATATTCTTCTATTATATAGGTAATTTCAACGAAGTAAATATACTTAACAGGTTATTTGTATTTTATTTAAAAATTAAACTAACTTTCTTATCTACCACTCTCAAAAATTTTTTATTAAAACAACCAAAAATAAAAAAAAAGTATTAATCACCCAGGATTTGAACCCGCGTCATTCCAATCACGGAACTAACGCCCTTCCAACTACACCAGCGAGGTCCTTCTAATTGTAAGTTTCGGATATAATTACACAACACATAAAATGTTATGCCTACATAATATGTTATAGGTCTGGATTCCGCGTATGAAAAAAAAGTTGATTAATAGCAAGCTGAAAATTTGTTAATAGCTTAAGGGTGTCTAGTGGGATAAACTTTGATATATGGGAACACTGGAACAGGGACAGTTTTAATTGTGGAACAGGTTAAAAAGTTGGAACGGCCAGACCACGAAAACGGCACATGTATTTTGTCCGACAGAACAGACTTAAACTCTCCGAACAGAGATTAAACTCTCATGCAAAAATCAGACTGCTATTTATCACCTGTCATAATTCCTGTCATTTGACATATTCTACATGTTCCACTCATTAAAACGCCCATTTTGTGATAAATAGCACTCTGATTTTTGCATCAGAGTTTAATCTCTGTTCGGAGAGTTTAAGTCTGTTCTGTCGGACAAAATACATGTGCCGTTTACATGTGCCGTTTTCGTGGTCTGACCGTTCCAAATTTTTAACCTGTTCCACAATTAAAACTTCCCCTGTTCCAGTGTTCCTATATATCAAAGTTTGTCCGACTAGACACCCTTAAGCTATTATTAAATTTTCAGCTTGATAATAATCAACTTTTTTTTCATACGCGGGATCCAGGTCTATTATTATTTTACTACAGAGAAACACAAATCCAAAAACAGAAGAATTATAATAAATAATACATTTACTAAAAACACTAATATATTCTTTTAATGACTTATTTGCACGGATACAGATACATAAATACCTGTCTTGAAAGTTTAGCAAGGAACTACATACTGTCTGTGTGCGCAGGCGCGCAGATTTATGTACAATTTTACCCTCAATCGAATCGCGCCTAAAGAAGAATATCTTCAAAAATTGAACACCAGAAGTCTGTACAGAAAAGTAGAAAAAAGTATGTATGTATACACCGTTCTTAGGCGTCAACGCCCTTCGGTAGGGATCTATGGAGGAGTATCACCAAGCCGGAAGCCCTTATCCCTTCCCGTACCGCTCCTCCATAGGCCGATCAGACGCCAGTTTATTCCAGACCAAGCCGTAGACTCTATTGAGTTTTATACTACGGCGTTGGCCTTTTATAAATTTCATGACCTAGGTGAGGCTCGAACCAGCGACCGCAAATCGCAAATCCACTAAACTTGTCGATCGACTGAGCCCCAGCTAACTGGACCGTCAAGACCGAAAAAAGTATACTTCTATAAATAAACTTGTATAGTAGTATCAACTACTCAGGGATCTATGTATCTGGGACTAGCCGGTGCCGGTACAGATAAAACGTACTATGAAAACTGCACCAATAGAGTGCTAATAGCACCAATGATGATGATGATAAGTATCATTGGCAAGCTCAGTGATAAGAGCGCCTACCTTTGGAACTAAGGTTCGTGAGTTCGAATCTCACCTAGGTGGGGAATTTTTCATTTATTAAAGACTAATAAATGAAATTAGTTTCTATCCTTGTGGGATCGGTACTCACCGGAGAGACCGCAAACGTTCGGATACAATTAGCGTCTCTTTGCAAAGACAATGACGTCGAATTTGCTAAGTAACAAGAAATTTAATCAACACAAATATTACACATTACACTAGGTACCTGATTGGAAAAATCCGTTGTACCATGCCAATGGCCATTATTTGTCGAGGCATTAAGCTAAATAAAAAAAAAAGATTTATACCATAAACAATTTAATATTGTCTAACCGAAAACAGCTTAAAATTCATTCTCCTTTGTTTATTTGAAGGATTATTAAAAACGTCTTTTGAAAGAATGTGCAATAGGTAGTAAATGTTTTTATTGTCATCATTAGAGTAAATAAAAACTTGCCAAAACCTAGACAGTTAAATCCTCTTAACGACCCCAGGTTTATAGCCACATGACTTTACCAAATGCTGCAAAAATAAATATTGCTAATGTAAGTAATATTAAAAGAGATAATCTAAAGTAACAAAACAATAAAGCTTATTGCTAATTGCTAATGGTTCGTTACCTTACTATGAATAACACTACAGAATAGCATGCGCGCAATTTGAGGTGACATTTAAATCGGATTTAATGACAAAAAGTTCAAAAACAATCATTTCTCGGAGGTTTTATTGTGATCTTTACGTAAGTATTTTTCATTTTTATCGTTTCTTTGTTATTAGCACAGTTTATGAGAGTTTTGGGGTGTAATTTTCAGAGTCACGACGGATGTGCTTGAAAATTTGGATTTAGGTGCCCTACGACAAGACGAGCGACAATTAAAGCACTGTAAGAGCAGTAAAATGAAGCTCGAAAATGGGTCCAACAATGAATGTAGTGAATATATTTACATTTACAGCTCTGTCTGGCCATCCACTATACTCACTGTAGAACCCATTTTTCGAGCTTTACATTACTGCTCTTATAAAATATATATTGTTATGTTCTACTTTATCTTCTTTATTGGATTACTTTGCAAATTCTTAATTTAATTAATTACTCAATTAATTTAATTACTGCCTATGTAAAAACAAAACTGAATTCAAATTAAATTTTCTAATAAACTTTATTCTCAGGGCTAATTTTGTATTCGATGCAATACCTTTGATTTGTGGCTTATAGTATCTCTAGTTGCTTACTCCTTCCAGGATAAAACAGGGAAATTAAACACATTCAATGTCATATAAATGTAATCTATTATTTATTTATCCAATGTGCCGTATAAATAAATATAAAAAAAATACCAAAATCTAAATTTGTTGTAACAATTTCTTACTTAATAAATCAAGCTTTAATTCTTATGTCTCCTTGTTTTAACAAAAAAAAATTATTTAAATAAATTATTATTTATTCATACTAAATTTAATAAACTTTACTTTTCTCCTTTTGCATTGAATACTTAAAGCTGGAATGACTAACTGAGTTATAGAACTGTTCAATACAAAAAAAATTAAGCATATATGGTGTGGATATAAACAAGCTCTCTCTGTTTCGACAAATGATTTGACTAACCTTTTTGTTTCTTCAATTCGTCTTTTTCCAGATTGCCTCGTCCTTGATTCTCCCACACGTACTGTTTGGATGTTGCGAAAAGATCCTTCTCGTCCAAACTGCTTCAAAAACAAACAAAAACTAGGACTCCTCGAATTCTCTAATAAGTTTTCTCCTTGCTCGATATGTTGTGCAAATAGATACCAATCAGCTACTCGTTCTAGACAGAACAAAGGAATCTTCCTCGGACACAGGAAAATTCACTTCTCAACCGATCAACGATTTCGTTTCAACTTGATTCTGCTCGCAAAGGCCGATTTCACCACTTTACACTGACTTTTCACTTTTCAAAAACTGGACTGCTCTCTCCCGATATTAATCACACAGTATCTATCTTTTCTCTCTGAAATTCCGACTCCACATTCTCATCCCTTCCATCGATCTTTCTCTACCAATCAAAAACAACCTCTCTACCCAAAACATCCATACTTTCTTTTCCTAAGAAACCAACTTAATTTGTATCCAACTTTCCATTTTGTTAAAATTCTAAGAGACATCAAATTACTATCGTTTTTTCAAAGAACTAAATAAAAAGCCTTACATTCTGAATTCAATAAAATTTGTTGATCGTTTCGAATTATTTACAAAAATCCTATTGACGTTCACAAAACGAAATAATATGCACTATCCAATATTTTCGGACCATTGTCTGTAAATCCTTTAAAAATAAAAACCCATTAACGAAAACCACATTAACGATTTCAGCTTCCCCGAAACAGCACTGTTTATTAACTAAATTAGACTCTCTATAATTTTTGGTCATATACAGCGTGAAGAAAATCTATGATCTCGTGGTCTCTGATATAAATTTATTTTCTGAATTTTTCCAAAAAAACAATTCTGCAACAATATATATGGACCGTTCACTCTTGTTAGAGTATAGGTCGCTCAAATACTATGAGCTCTTTTAATCCACTTCACGCGGTGGATTAGTCCGCAGTTCCCTTTAGGTCGTCGTTCATAGGTTGTGGTGTTTTTTTGCCTTCCCTGCTATCTTCTTCCACTCTCTCCGGTCTTGAATCTTCTCTCTCCAGTTTGCAATTTCCATATTAATTTGATATATCGTCTAGCAGTTGATCTTCCCATCTTATTTTTTGTCTTCCTCTTGGTCTATTTTTTACTGGTTTCCAGTTCATTATCCTCCTGATCAGTTCTTCTACCCCTCTTCTTTGTGTGTGCCCAAACTATCTGAGCCTTTATGCTTTAATGGATTTTACTATATCTTCTCCTTCAGTTATATTTATTATTTCATGTTTCATCAGCTTTCTATATTCCCCTGTTTCTGTCTTTACTGGGCCATGTATTCTTCTCATAATTTTTCTCTCAATTATTTTTAAGTTTTCTTCATCTTTTTTCGTAAGGCAAATTACTTCTGATCTATAGGCTATTACTGTATACTGGTCTAATTGCTGCTGTGTATATTTTTGATTTTGTTTTTTTGCTCAGGTTTTTGTCCTTGAGTAGTCGGTGATATTTCCAATATGCTCTGTTACCTGCTTTAATTCTTTCGTTTATCTCTATACTCATTCCGTTTTTGCCGTCCACCATCACCCCCAGGTATTTGAAGCAATCTACTCTCTGGAATGTATTTTCACCTATCTTTATTTCTGTTATTCTGTTTACATTGTGTCTTGTGCTAATAAGGTATTTTGTTTTATTCTGATTGACTATTAATCCTCTCGTTTTTGCTTCTATTACCAGGGTTAAAAGTGGCTCTTCTAGTATTTTTTTATCTCGTGCTACCTGTCCCAGGTCATTTCCATATCCTATGATCTGTGCTGAGCTTTGAATAATTGTCTTTTTCAGCCCTGTGTCCCTAATTACTCCTCCTAGAGCGATATTGAATAGTGTCGTTGACAGACTATCTCCTTGTCTTACCCCAAGTTCTATTTTGATGTCGTTTGTATCTCCCTCATTTGTTTTAACTTTTGCTGTTGAGTATTTCATTGTCATTCTTAGTCTTATTAGTTTTGCCGGTATCTCCATTTGTTTCATTTCCTTTAATAATTGTTGTCTGTATATGCTGTCGAAGGCCTGTTGGAAGTCGATGAATAGTATGTGTAATTATATATCATGTTCATACCTTTTTTCAATTGTTTGTGTTAGTACGTGTATTGCATCTATTGTTGATCTTCCTTTTCTAAAGCCCTGTTGGTATGGTCCTATAATTTTTTCTGTGTACTGATTTAGTCGGTTTCTTATAATTGTGGTCAATATCTTATACGTTGTATTTAGTAGCATAATTGCTCTGTAGTTGCAGCACTTAGTTGGATCTTCTTTCTTAAAGATTGGTGCGATATATCCGTTTTTCATTCTATGGGCATGCTTTCGTCCTTCCAAATTGTAACCATTAACTTGTGCATTCGCTTCGTGAGCTCTTCTCCTCCGTTGACGATCGACTCTCTGGCCATTCACTGTACTCATAATAGAACCCATTTTCGATCTTTACTTTACTGCTCTTACAGCGCTGTTATTGTCGCTCGTCTGACCGTAGGCTTAGGTTCTACTTATCCTCCACTTCAAAGTTGCCCGTTGGTTGCTTTCACTTAAGGGGTGTAAGGCCATGGTACAAAGACGCCAGGTACGATAGCCGGAATATCCGAAATTCGAATAAGTTGGCGCATGACGTCACAATGAGAGTGATTTTAAATATTCCCCATTTAAAACATTAGCGCTCGGAACACAATTAGTTTTAAATTGGTCATAAAAAGTCATTTTAATAGATTAATATAATTTCTGTTTAACTATTTCGGATTTATTGAACTGTAGGTGTTTTATTATTTTGATTTAAAAAATTAATTAACAATAGAATGAACAAAAATAAATTTCTAAAATAAATTTGTGAGTTATATTTAAAATTTTTTTGCATTCGTCGCTTTTTAAATAAATTTTACGATCTTGTTTTTGATTGGCTTGTCTTATTTGGCGCCAGTGTTAAGGAGGGGATCGAGCCATGGGCGTACATATAAAAATTTGTAGGGGGGCTAGACGTGAAGATGTTGCACATTACATTTTGTATACTTTGGATGACAATATATAGTTTAAATCACCCGAACAGCCATGGGGGGCACCGCCCCCTTACCCATATGTATGGGCGCCTATAAATCGTGCTTTAATTTAGTTGCACGTAAAGAGATGAAAATAACTGATTGCTAATGGTCTGAAACAAAAATCACAAAACAAATAAAACACAAGACTTTAAGTTACAATTTTCTTTAATTTTCTCTTATTTCTCATATTTTCTTTAAGTGTTAAGTTTAATTTCTTAATCCTAAAGTACATGCGCGACCGAAAGAACAGGTGTTTGGTTTTGTAATCACATTCAATCTTTTCAGACAAATCAATCAGTCTTTGCAAATATTTTTCCCTGACTTTAACTGAAGTCCGGACCCATTAAAATTATTAAATATACGTTGATGAATTTTTTATGCATTTTTACCACCAGTTCTTCTGGAGGTTTCTTTAGGCCGACTTCGGAGACTTGGTCAATCCACGTGTAAGTGGAAGTATCCGTACTTTCAGGCGAATCTAACTTCTTGCAGATATACCCACTGACATATTCCAATGTCAATTCATATTGTAATTGGTTTAATTCTTCGACGTCTGCATCCACTTCTTCTTTTTCTGCATCGTCAGATAAATCTGAAAAGTATGTTTTGCATAACAATTAAACATAACTAAATTATCGATTGGACCATCCCTGACCTCATCAGCTTCTGTGTTACCAGCTTCGGATAAACTCTTTCATTCCTTCTCAAAACATAGTTTTTTACGCGGTAGCGAAATTCCATCGCATCGGGATGGTCATGTAAGCCACCAGCCCTCCTCATGTTGCTAAAAAAATTCTCAAGTACATATTGGTTTAGATTGTACGTAAGAATATATTTTATATCGACTTTGCATTGTATATCCTTAAATAAACCTTTTAATGCGTTGTTAGTTTGAATTATTCCTAAAAGTGACAACGGAATTAAATTTAGTCAAAAGGGAGATAACGGTTATATTGATTATTAGCTAAAAAAATAGTTTTAATTAGATTGAGTTAAAAGCAAAACAACTTACCTTTCTGAAAAGGCAACAATGGTCGTTTTCTTTTATCTTTTAAAGCTTTCATTTTGTTTTGCGATAGGGCGAAATTTGATGAATAACTATTACTTTGGTCTTCAATATAAAATACTTACCACAGCAATTTTGAAATTTGAACTATTTAGCATAGGAAACATATTGAGTAGGTATATACCGACATAATATACAGTGGAACCCCGTAAATCCGAACCCCGCGAATCCGAACTTTCGGCAAATCCAAACCAACGGAAAGTGAAAAAAATTTAAAAATTCAAGACAAAAACTTAAAAACATGTTTATTATACAGAGTAAAGCCAGAAAATTGGACAATGTAGGATTACTAGGACTTTGACATTTAAAATTTCTTAAAAATAAATATTATACTTTAATGTATATGTTTATAAAATGTTTATAAAGGTTAAACACAAACTTACTTTGGTTCTCTCGTAGTCAACTTGAGTCCAAAAATATTGTCCATACTCTTGCGAGAACGTTTGGCTACTCAAAATCACAATAAAAGCTTTGAACTACTAGTTAAGGCTAACTTTCGGATAATCCGAACTTTTCGGAATCCGAACAGGCTGTCCCCCCAATTAGTTCGGATTTGCGGGGTTCTACTGTATAGCGTAATAAGAATATTGGATATTATTTATATAGTATATCAAATCATCAAATCACCAATATTATACATAATTATATAGATACCGATATTATCCATCTTTAAATTTCAATCATTTCTGTAAAATTCAATAATAGACCAGGGCGCATCTGTAAAAATATTAGTACATTTGGACGTTGAGAGGTGACTCAAATCTTTTTGTAGAAATTGCTTGAAAATAACTCGAATAATAATATTTGAGTTATCCTCCCTCTCAAAAAGGTCCGGAACATTGTTTAAATAATCAAAATGTCAAAAAATTAAGGAAAAATTCGATTTTTTTCTTGGTTTTTTGATCATAACTTTAAAAGAATTAATTTCCGAGAAAAGTTGTATTTATGTAAAAGTTGCGTAATTAAATTTACTATAATATAGAATTGGTGAAATATTTAAAAAATGGTCACCCTTGTTGGAAAAGAGCAATAATTGCGAAAAAACCATACAAAAACAAGTATTCGCATTTTACGTTTTTCAACCATTTATGCTATATTTAGGACTTTCATATTTCACCCAGAAAAACTTTATAATACAGTAAAACAATACTGTAAATTTCATTAAGATCGATTAAATAGATTTTGCAAAATAAATTTTGCAATCCAGCTTTCGCAAAAAAAATTCATTTTTTCAAAATGTTACAGGACTGAAAATAAAGCAGGTAGCAAGTTGAAATTTTTTTGCGTATATGACGCTCCGACTCGTCTTTGGGCTCTTCCATGACGACAGGGAGCGTTTTCTCTTGGTCCTTTTTGGACCTGGTGTCGTAGGCTTTCTTTTCTTCCGACATCGTTGTAACAAGTGCTCTCAGGAAGGAGAGACCAAAAGGCTATCGTCGTGGCTTGTGTAGACACAAGTTGGGACTCCCAGACCTCTATCTCCCTTGTATAGGAGGACCTGCGACGGCGAGAGACACAGAAAACGAGAAAACAAAAGAAAAGAAGAAGAATATAAGCACACTATCTTATAAGAATAGCATGAAAGATAAGAATGGGCGAACGATTATATACACATATAAATAAACAAGGAGAAATAATAATAAGCAGGCAAAGTAAATATTATATAAGTATATCAATAAGAATTCCGATAGCAAACGGATAAGTCGATTTAGGATATAATATACATAAAATAAACAATGAGAAATGGTTAGTAATATTACGCACACATACATATACTTATACCTAGAATATGAGTAAATAAAGAAATGGTTAAATAAGTATTAGTAAATGGTTATATAAACATACACATATACCTAGAATATGTTAAAGTAAGTAAAATAGTAAAAGAAACGGTTAAATAAATGTTAGTAATGGCTGTATAAATAACAAGCAGCACAGTGTACCTGTAAACGATAAAGAACGAATTAAAGTACAGAATAAACAATAAATATCGTCAGTAAACACCAACAGCAAAGTGTAGCTTTAATAAAAGCTAATGATAAGTAATTTCTTTTCTTACATTAAGAGATTACCGTGAAGGTAATATTTAAAGCTGAAAAAAAAAGTAGCAGAAACAGGAAAACGAAAGTAAACAAGTATTTCGAAAGGTAAGAACCAGAAGGTCTACGTGCCGCTCTCGTGGTCGGTGAGGATCTGCTCCCGAATGACGATTTCCACGCCTCTTTATACATTATAGTGCATATGCATTAGGCCACACCCATTCGAGAGCGTCCGTGTATTTTGGTGAAAATGACCACGATTCACGATATCCCCCTCCCATTGGAGACCTTCTGGTGAGTAATTTATTGAAGTAATTGTTAATACAACAAAAGAACAAAAGGCGGCTGCTATTAGCCTAATAAGGAAATGAAAGCAGCTCTCGTCTTGACTGCATGTTGGGAGCTAAGAACCTTTATTGGCCAGTCAAGACGGAGGTACAAGAGAAAAAAAAAGGTAAAAAAAGGTAAAATAGCTCTAATAGAGTCCAGGTTTCACAACACAGTACAACGAATGGCTTTCAGGCATTGGACAGTCTCTGAAATTGTCTGATTTGGCACATTTTCACTCAGCGGCGATGTCCTCGTCGTTGGCTGGTTGTTTTTGCTGCTCTTGTTGAGGAGGTTCCTCGTCTTGTTGAGGTGGTGCTGGACGGATGTCGTCAACATGGACCAGCCGGTCGGTGTCTTGACCTCTTTGGACCTCGTAAGTGTGGTCACCGGCTGCTCTGATAATAGAGTGTGGTCCTGTCCAGGTCTCGCCGAAATTCCCCCTAATATGGTTCCTGACGAGGACTTGTTCACCTGGTATGTACCTCGGAGGATGGCGTGCCTCAGGATTGTTGGGGGACAGATTTCGGCCGTAGATGGTTGCGCTCTGGATGGCCTGTTGGACCCTCTGCTCTCTTGTCTCCCTCCTCCTGATCCCGAAGCCAGATTCCTCGGAGCGTCTTGGTTTGTAGCCAAGGAGAAGTTCTGCTGGTGTTTGTCCTGTCGAACCGTTGGCTCGGGTTCTGAGTGTGAAGATTATGTCTCCGACGTAGGTATCCCAGCGTGGATCCTCCGGTGACGTCACTCTGGCCCGTAGCCCTTTCTTCAGTTCTTGGACTCTGCGTTCGACTGGATTGGCCCTCTGGTGGTAGATGGGACTTTTCTCGTGTTCTATGTTGTGGCGACGGAGGAACCTCTCCCACATGTCGGCTCGAAATTGGACACCATTGTCTGTAATGATGGTGTTTGGGTGGCCCCATCGGTTACAGATTTCGTCGTTAAGGAAACTGATGCAGTCTCGACTTTTTGCAGATGTGGTGCAGCGATACTCCACCCAGTTGCTGAGGCAGTCCGTTGCTAGGAGGATGTACCTGTTCTTGGTACCTCTGGCTACTGGATAGGGACCCAGGACGTCGAACGACACTCGTTCCCAAGGATTCATCGGAGCTCTTGGTACGACTGGAGCTGCTGGTTGTCGTCGTGCTGCTTTAGTTTTGGCACACTTCAGACACGATCTCACGTGTTTTATGACATCTTTCGTCAGCGTCGGCCAGTAGTAGAGGTCTCTGATGGCTCTAGCGGTCTCTTCCTGTCCTGGATAGTTAGCTTCCTTGCTGTTGTGGTAAACTTGCAGAACCTCTGCTCGGAAGCAACCAGGGACGTAGAGACGGTGGCTACCATTACTGACGTAGAAGGCTGCGTTGTTTTCTACTCTGAATTCTTCCAGGAGGCCTCTCTCGATGTCGGTTTGTGGTCCTCGTTCTTGAATTTGATCCAGCAGATCGGTGAATCTATGCATGCCGAAATCTGTCTGGTGACTTCTTTGGATTCTAGTCTGTAGGGGCATATCATTGAGGTCATCCAATATTGGATGGTCAGCACCAGCTTCATTGTCATCCAGGAGACACAGTAGGGGGAAGTTGTCGTCCTCTTCGCTTGGTTGTTGCGGCCAGGCCAGCCGCTCGACCTCTGCATCAGGATCGTGGACATCTTCTTCCTCCATCTTAGGGTTGCGAGAGAGGTGGTCAGGCAGCTCGTTCTCTCGGCCAGGTATGTGTACCACATCGAAATTGAACTCCTGCAAAAGGAGAGCCCATCTGGACAGCTTGGCTTTATCTGCTTTATACCTGTCTAACCATAACAGGGCTCGGCTATCTGTGAAGAGGGTGAACTTCTGGTCCTGAAGGTAGTGTTTGAATTTTTTCAGGGCCCAGATGACGGCAAGGCACTCCTTCTCATTGATGTGGTACTTCCTCTCTGCTGCTTTGAGTTTAGTTGAGCTGTAGGCCACTATCTGTCTATCATCAGGTTCGCCTTGGAACAGTACTGCACCCATACCAATATCTGAGGCATCCGTCTGCAGGCTGAACGGCAGGCTGGCATCCGGTCGTTTCAGCTCCAATCTACCAGATATGGCGTTCTTGACCTGGTTGAACGCTGTCTCGGCCTCTTCATTCCATTTGAACTTCCTTTTTCCGGCTGTGAGGTCAGTCAATGGAGTGATCATCTCAGCGAAGTTCGGAATGAAGTCACGGAGCCAGTTTGCGGTGCCTATGAACCCTCTCAGCTGCTTCAAGGTTCTAGGGGTTGAGAAGCCTTGGATCTTCTCTCTATGTCGGTCTATTGGCTGGGTGTTGGCAGACGTGATCTTGTGGCCCAAGTACTCCAGCTCCTTGGCGGCGAATCGGCACTTCTTGAGGGACACCCACAGGCCGTGAGTCCTCAGCCTCTCCAGTACCAGGTGAAGGTGTTTCTGGTGTTCTTTCCAGTTGTTTGAATAGATGATAATATCATCCATATACACCTTCACGAACTCGTCGACATAGCCAGCGAAGACGGCGGTAACCAGCTTCTGGAAGGCGGCAGGACCATTCTTCAAACCAAAGGGCATCACCGTGAACTCGTACTGGGAACCATCTGGTAGACTGAAGGCAGTCTTTGGTTTTGATTCCTCGTCCAGCGGAATTTGCCAAAATCCACTCTTGAGATCAAGGATCGAGAAGATTTTAGCTGTACCCAGTTCTTTAATACTGTCATGGATTGGTGGTAAGTTGGAGACTTCATCCACAGTGATGCCATTGATCTTGCGGTAGTCCACGCAAAATCTGGGGGTGCCATCCTTCTTGGTGACTATCACCACTGGGCTGTTGTACGGACTCTTGGAGGGCCGTATGACTCCAGCAGATAGCATGTCCTGGACCTCCTGGAACATGATCCGTTTCTTCTCTGGGGAGTACTTAAAGGGCCTCACATTGATGGGGCGGTCATCGGTTACTTCGATGCGCATCGTCGTGGCTCTAGTCGTGGGCTGGCGGACCTTGTCGTCGAAGACGTCGCTGTAGTCTTCGATTGTCCTCTTGACCACGTCGTAGGCAAAGTCTGGGGCCTGGTCTCTCTTCAGCTTAGCTTGGTTCTCTGAAGCTGGTGTTCTCGTTGGAGCTTCCCAAAATAAGGTACTGCGACTTCTAGTCCCTGCGTGTAGACATCTCCTGGGAATGTCTACTAGGACTTCTTCTGACTTCAGCCATGGCATGCCTAGTACCATATCATAGTTGAGATGCTCCATCACCTGACATCGAACCGTGCTGGTAAGGTCATCTGTAAAGCGGACCTGGACATCGGCTGTTCCTAGACTCTTAGACGTGCGGCCACTGCACGCCAGACGGACTATGGTGGGTTTGTCTTCGATCATCTCCTTCTCAATCAGGCCCATACTGACGAAATTGCTCGATGCTCCAGTATCTACCAGGGCCCTGATCCTGGCTGAGTTGATTTCGGCTGAAATCATCGGGAGATGATGTCTGACATGCTTGGTCACCATAGGATTGAGTTGGGGCTCCACTGGGGTCCTTAGTGGTCGCCCCCTTCGGCGTTTCCCTGGTCTTGGTTCTGACGGTCGTTTCTTCCCCTCTGCCGTGATGCTGAGCGGTTTGATTGGCGGTTGGAGCCTCTTGTCCGCCAGTCGTCCAAGGTTTCGGTTTTTACGGGTGTCTGGGATGGACGGTTGTCCTCCCTTTGCTGCGGTTGGTTCGAGGAGTTGTTATCTCGCCGCTGTTGCTGACCTGAAGAGGATTGTTGCTCCTGCCTTCTGGTGTTTGACGATTGAATCTTGTTGTCGATCTCCAGCTCGTCAGCAGCTCTGCGGAGGTCCTCTTCGGTTTTTGGCGGGTTAACCCGCATGTGTAACCTCAGTTCTGGTCGTAAAAGGTCAATGATGACCCTGCAGCGTCGGTCCTCTGGTGTCTCTGGTGCTACCCTGTTGAAGAGGGCCATCTTTTCAGAGATGAATTGGTTAGCTGTCTCTGAATACTTCTGATGTAGACCATACAGCTTTGATAACAGCTTGGTTATCTTGGAGGGATGACTAAAATGGTCCACCAATCTCGTGAAGAATGTTTGGTGGTCCAGTTTGGAATTGGCATGGTGCTCGGCCCATTCGGCCGCTTCACCAGATAGTCCCTGCTCCAGGATGTAGGCGGTCCAGAACCTCTCCTCTAAGCACATGTTTCTTAGGTGTTCCTGTGCCATTACGTGGAACTCCTCTGGGCTCTCATATTCACTACCCGTGAATCTAGTTAGCGTTGGCCTCCACTTGGGTTGTTGTGGTGGTGGGCTTACCAGCGGCTGCTCAAACCTTGTAGTTTGGTGTAGGGCTAGCGATCTGATGGCTTCCATCATGATAGCCATCTTTTCTTCCAGGTTCACTAGTTGTTTGCTAGCTGTAGTTGTATCGGTTGAACGGTCAGGGTCGGGGTTATTAGTCCCCTTAAGTTGGGCGCCATGACGCTCCGACTCGTCTTTGGGCTCTTCCATGACGACAGGGAGCGTTTTCTCTTGGTCCTTTTTGGACCTGGTGTCGTAGGCTTTCTTTTCTTCCGACATCGTTGTAACAAGTGCTCTCAGGAAGGAGAGACCAAAAGGCTATCGTCGTGGCTTGTGTAGACACAAGTTGGGACTCCCAGACCTCTATCTCCCTTGTATAGGAGGACCTGCGACGGCGAGAGACACAGAAAACGAGAAAACAAAAGAAAAGAAGAAGAATATAAGCACACTATCTTATAAGAATAGCATGAAAGATAAGAATGGGCGAACGATTATATACACATATAAATAAACAAGGAGAAATAATAATAAGCAGGCAAAGTAAATATTATATAAGTATATCAATAAGAATTCCGATAGCAAACGGATAAGTCGATTTAGGATATAATATACATAAAATAAACAATGAGAAATGGTTAGTAATATTACGCACACATACATATACTTATACCTAGAATATGAGTAAATAAAGAAATGGTTAAATAAGTATTAGTAAATGGTTATATAAACATACACATATACCTAGAATATGTTAAAGTAAGTAAAATAGTAAAAGAAACGGTTAAATAAATGTTAGTAATGGCTGTATAAATAACAAGCAGCACAGTGTACCTGTAAACGATAAAGAACGAATTAAAGTACAGAATAAACAATAAATATCGTCAGTAAACACCAACAGCAAAGTGTAGCTTTAATAAAAGCTAATGATAAGTAATTTCTTTTCTTACATTAAGAGATTACCGTGAAGGTAATATTTAAAGCTGAAAAAAAAAGTAGCAGAAACAGGAAAACGAAAGTAAACAAGTATTTCGAAAGGTAAGAACCAGAAGGTCTACGTGCCGCTCTCGTGGTCGGTGAGGATCTGCTCCCGAATGACGATTTCCACGCCTCTTTATACATTATAGTGCATATGCATTAGGCCACACCCATTCGAGAGCGTCCGTGTATTTTGGTGAAAATGACCACGATTCACGATATATAGAAGTGTACTGTACGTTTTATTTGCAATTTGCAAAATTAAAATCAATTAACTACCACGGCGCGTCAGGATTTTTTTTAAATAAACATTAATTATTAGTGCTGCGCGCAGGACAGCGGATAGTTTGCTCTGATTGGGCATTCCAATGACCTTTGATAATGATTGATACATTTTAATTTTTATTACATTTCGATATAAGTAAATAAATTTGTTTATTGCAAAATAAAAACACATACTCTATCCTTTGAAATAACACTTATTTTAGCAAAAACTTTCTTTGTTCATATATTTTAACTTAGAGAATAAAAGTTTATTATTTTTATACATATGCAATTGTTTAAACAATATTTTGGTGAAAGAAATTTTGGTGAAAATCAACTTGTGTGAATCGAACACAGCTGTCCTGGGCGTAGCACCAATAATGTTTATTTATAAAAATTCCTTACGCCGTGGTAGTTAATCTATTTTAATTTTACAAATTGCAAATGAAAGGTACAGTACACTTCTATATGCAAAAAAAATTTCAACTTGCTATCTACTTTATTTACAGTCCTGTAACATTTTGAAAAAATGAATTTTTTTTGCGAAAGCTGGATTACAAAATTTATTTTGAAAAATCTATTAAACCGATCTTAATGAAATTTACAGTGTTATTTTACTGTATCATAAAGTTTTTCTGGGTGAAATATGAATTTCCTAAGTGTAGCATAAATTGTTGAAAAATGTAAAATGCAAATACTTGTTTTTGTATGTTTTTTTCGCAATTATTGCTATTCTGCAACAGGGGTGACTATTTTTAAATTTGTAGCTAATTCTATATTGTAGCAAATTTAATTACGCAACTTTTATGTCAGTACATCTTTTCTCGGAAATGAATACTTTTAAAGTTATAATCAAAAAACGAAGAAAAAAATCGAATTTTTCCTTCATTTTTTGACATTTTAATTATTTAAACAATGTTCCGGACCTTTTTGAGAGGGATGATAACTCAAGTATTATTATTTGAGTTATTTTCAAGCAATTTCTGCAAAAAAATTTGAGTTACCTCTCAACGTCCATCTCAAAACAGAGTGGCCCTGGACTATAATTTGTCTACCGAATGAAATCTCAAAACTAGTTTGTACATTATTTATTTATTAACGGCATCCATTTACAAAAATTTTAAGAAAGCTATACTTTATAAACAATAAATTTTAAACTATGAAACATCTCAGAATGTTAAACTACAACAAACTTATTTTAAGATACCCTTCAGTTGTTTTTTAAATAAAATAATTTTGGAGACAATACATTAAGGGGTAAATAATAATTCTTTCACACTAACAAGCCTACTAATCAATTTGAATCTCACAAAAATCTCCCCAAAAGCTAAAAAATCGATAAAACTCCCATATAAACGTATGTATTCCAACAGCGGCTACTCTCATTGTGACGTCGACAGAACAGGATTAGCTGATAGTCGCATGCGCAATATCGTACCTGGCCTCTTTGTACCATGGTGTAAGGCTACGGCCAGACAAGCGACATTTATTACAGTAAAGCATTCAAATGAAGCTCAAAAAATGAGCATTTTTAGATTAATACACACAACCAAACTTACAGTCGGAAAAATGAAAGAATACCCATGAACAATCACATCAATCACTTATTTTGTATTTGCTATCTTTTTCTATAACAAACGTTTGTTATCTTATAGAAAAAGACAGCAAATACAGAATAAGTTTCCGAATATCGCTCCGAGCGTTAACAAAGTGTCAAAACAAAATCGACCGACCTGCTCATGGTGGCGGTTGCTTGAATATTTGTAAGGACGCTTTAGTGCAGACGTTACCAAACTATTTTTTCTCGTAGACCACTTTAAAAAATTTACTGGTTTCGGTGGACCCCCTGCTGCTACATTTTTACCATACTTCCAATGAAAAACCATGGGTGGGGGGAGGGGGTAAAATTTTTGCCCACAGATAGCCAAAACACAGGACTTTAATGGTTAAAAGAATTTGTATAGTCTTCCAATACAAGAAAAGTTACATGCAATAATATTAGAGTCAAAATTTTATAGTCCAGTCGGGTTAGCATTTGATCTTGCATGCCGAGCTACCCAAAATTTTTAGGGGGTCAATAGTAGTGTAAATTTAAAATCGCGAATGAATTCCGCCGTTGCGTTAGCCGCCATCTTGATTTTAAAGGAGAACCGTTTTTGCTCAATATCTCCGCCATCCTTAACTGTTCGACAAAAAGTGAAAAGACTGAAGTTGTTAAAAATATGATTTTCTATAATTTATTTTATTATAAATATTTTTGTGCCGTCGATATTTTCCGAATTATGGGGGGAAATAGGGACAGTTAGAGCGTAATTATTGAATGACGCCTATATTTTTGACTCTGATATTATTCCACGTATTTTTTTTTGTTTTGTAAAACTATACAAATTCTTTTAACCACTTAAAGTCCTGTGTTTTCGCTATCTGTGGGCAAATTTTCAGTCAAATTGAAGGACATGTATTTTGGGACTGGAGGAGAATGTAAAAAACGGTGTTTTAACGTTTTCTACACTAAAATTTGATCAAAAACTTGTTACGATAAAAAAATGCAAATTTGTTTAAATAAATACCAAATCACTAGGAGATTTTCGTGGACCCCCATTTACAACTTGTGAACCACCATTTTTATTTCACGCCAACGTAGACCCCCGTTGAGTCTCTCGTGGACCCCTGGGGGTCCACCTGGACCACTTTGGGAATCACTGCTTTAGTGTATGTTTAAATGGGACATTTTAAAAAAATTTCCATATCACGCTATTTGTTGTGTTGGTCACTGTAAAAGCACATGGAGAAATAGTGATGTGAAATAGTTTTATTTTCCTTGTGCCCAAAAAAAATTACGTCAAAGAATAAAATTGATTAACGCTGTTAGAAGGATGAAGTGAGGTTAACTTTTTCTATATATACAAAGGATATGGCAGTATACACATTATATAATAATATTATTTACATTTTTATAAGTTCTGTACATATTACATACAGTTTTTAGCTCTGATAAACCCGAATTGAATCCAAAAAGTGCGAATACAGTATGTCTTATCTAACCTCATTATCACAAATTATGTCAATAAATCTTTATTAACGACAAAAAAAATTTTTTTTTTGAACTATAAATGATACTATAAATGAATTCTAACAATTTGTACCGTTTATTATCACTATAAAATAAAATATTCAATTTTAACAAAATAAACTCATAAGACACAATGCTAAAACGTCCTTAAAAAACTGACTGCGTGTCACGTGACTGTAAATTTCTGTAAATAGAGGGGAGACGCACGGTGCGAATATGGAATCACCATGTATTTCACGCACGGTGCGAATATGGAATCACCATGTATTTCATGGGTCAGGCCATGGAGTTGGAGTATCTACATTGTAAAAATGTCGTGTACCCCATCCTCCATGCTATGGCATGCTGGACGAGCCATACAGTCTGTAGTCAACACCCCGAAGTATGAGCGGGAACACAAAATGTATTAATACTCATACGCTTATGAAACGCACCTGGCGGATCATAAGGGCCTTCACATTTTACTCTCTTTCAACTTGTCTTGAGTGAAATGTCTTTCAATCTTTCCTATCAGCCTTTCTTGGCTAACTCTTGTTTCTTCCGACCCCGAATGGCGATTAGGTTTCCGAAGGCAGACGGGTCACTATATTTCCTGCTACTACACCCTCTACTAACCGAACGATTACCGGTATAAGTAAACCGGTAATCTCCCATTTGTTGGTCAACAGCTACGGGTGGAAGAACCGACATTTGGTAGGGCACTTCATTGCCCTGGAGCTGGGAAATTGACTCCGAAGACGGATGAGCTAAATTAGCCAACGGCATTGAGATGTGGAAAGCCACGGGATGACTACCACATTAAAGATCCATAAGGATATCCCCAGGACACCACAATGGCTGAAAACCCAAAACAAACGGCCCTCAGTCCCGGGCAACCCTTAAATGGGGAGAGGGTGCTAAGAATCCTCCGGTCAGCCAATAATGTCCCAAAAGTGAAAAAGATCGGTACGTGGAACATTCGAAGCATATATCAAGCAGGCAAGGCAGCAAATATTATTCAAGAAATGACTCGCCTAAACATAGATATTTTAGGATGCAGTGAAGTTCGATGGCCAAATTCTGGCATACAAATTATAGGTGTACACCATATCTATTATTCGGGAGATGACACAACAAGAAACAGAAATGGCGTAGCGATGATTGTAAAAAGGGAAATAGCCAAAGCAGTAATAGGATTTACGCCCATATCAGATAGAGTTATGCTATTGAAGATTAATTCAAGTCCCTCTAATATAAATATCATTCAGGTCTACGCACCGACATCCGAATCAACCGAAGAAGAAATAGAAAATTTCTACCAGACTCTAGAAAACTCTCTAAAGCTGACAAAAAAACATGAGATAACTATCATCATGGGCGATTTCAACGCCAAAATAGGACAAGGTACAGTCGAGAATGTTGTGGGGTCATATGGTCTTGGCACAAGAAACGAAAGAGGAGAAAGACTGATACAATTCTGCCAAGAGACGGATATGGTTGTAATGAACACATTCTTTAAATTACATCCAAGAAGGCTTTATACATGGAAAGCACCCGGTGATACCCCAGGGAAAATCATAAGAAACCAAATTGATTTTATTAACATAAGCAAAAGGTTTAGAAATTCTGTCACCTCAACAAAAACATATCCAGGCGCCGATGTCTTCTCAGATCATAGTCTGTTAGTTGCAAATATCAACATACGACTCAAAATAATTCAAAAGAAAGTAAGACCCAAGATAGATATAAAACTACTGAAAGAAAATAGCATCCAGGAAAAAGTAAAAACAGAGATTAATAAGAATTTTGCGAAAATAGTTGAAGACGCTCCTAGTGGCGTAGAAGAACAATGGACCGAAATGAAGACATCTATCAACACACTTTCGCATGAATATCTTAAATCAAAAAGAGAAAAGAAGCAAGAATGGATGACAGATAAAATATTGCAGATGATGGAAGAGCGAAGGAAATTAAAAGGTAGAAATGACAATGAATACAAAAAGTTGCATATGAGTATACTAAGAGAAATAAAAGGGGCAAAAGAAGCATGGCTGATGGAGAAATGTACAGAAATTGAAACACTACAACGCAAACATGACGATTTCCATATGCACAAAAAGATTAAAGAAGTACAGAATATCAGAAAACAACGCAATATAGGCATAGTCGTAGACGTCGAAGGTCAAATTTTGACTACAATTGAAGATAAATTAAGAAGATGGAAAGAATATATGCAAGAATTATTCGAAGATGCTGCACGAAGTCCGTATGAAATAGACAATCCCTATGGCCCAGAAATAACAAACGAAGAAGTAACTATGGCCATTAAGCGGATTAAAGATGGGAAATCACCAGGACCTGATGAGGTGCATAGTGAAATTTTAAAGCTATTAGAGGCACAACAAATTACAGCTCTTACGAAGTTATTCAACAACATATACGAGACTGGTTACTTACCAAAAGACTGGCTACTATCAATATTCATTCCACTTCCCAAAAAAGCCAACGCTAGAAAATGTGAAGAACATAGATTAATTAGTTTGATGAGCCATGTACTTAAAATACTCCTTACTATCATTCACTCGCGCATATACACCAAATTAGAAGAACAGCTGAGTGAAGTTCAATTTGGATTCAGATCAGGACTCGGAACGAGGGAAGCACTTTTCAGCTTGCAAGTTCTAATACAGAGAGCCAGGGATATCAATTGCGATGTGTATGCATATTTCATAGATTTCGAGAAGGCATTTGATAAAGTCCCACATGGAAAACTAATCGATATCCTAAAAACATCAGGACTCGATGGTAAGGATATAAGACTCGTTTCAAACTTATATCTCCAACAAAAAGCAACAGTTCGATTCGAAAATGAACTGTCCGAAATCTTCACGGTTGAAAAAGGAGTCAGACAGGGTTGCATACTGTCACCAACATTATTTAACATATACTCTGAAAACATCTTTAGAGAGGCCTTGGACGAATCAGAAGATGGTATTGCAGTAAATGGACAACTTAATAAATAATATTAGATATGCAGACGATACAGTATTGCTGGCGGATAGTGCGCAGGGGCTCCAAAGGATCATGGATAATGTTGTAGAAGCATGTAACAAATACGGCCTAAAACTAAACTGTAAGAAGACAAAAATAATGATCATTAATAAAAACACCAACATAAACGCCCAAATTACAGTAAACAATACACCTCTAGAGAGAGTACAGAAAATATGCTACCTGGGCTGCCACATTAAGGATACTTGGGATCATAGCTACGAAATAAAAACTCGTATTGAAAAAGCCAGAAGCTCTTTTAACAGTCTTAAGAAAATTCTCTGCAACTTGTCTTTAAGTATCAATATACGCATAAGAATTCTTAGATGTTACGTCTTTAGTGTCCTCCTATACGGAGTTGAAAGCTGGAGCCTGACAGAAGATGCCATAAAACGGTTAGAGGCGTTTGAAATGTGGTGCTACCGACGTATGTTGAGGGTCTCATATATACACCACACAACTAATATAACTATTCTCCAGAGGCTAGGAAAAGACAAAGAAATAATTAACACCGTAAAGAACAGAAAATTGGCTTACTTCGGCCACATTATGCGTAATGAAAAATACCGACTGCTGCAGTTGATTCTACAAGGCAAGATTGAGAGCAGGAGAGGCCCTGGACGTAGACGTATATCCTGGCTGGCCAATCTTAGGAAGTGGACTGGTCTAACGTCAACTGATCTATTTCGAGCTGCCGTAAATAGAATAAGATGGGTCAATGTGGTCGCCAACATCTCTAGAAGATAGGCACTTTTAGAAGAAGATGTATTTCAAAGTAATATTTATTTCTTTTGAAAAAACTTGTTATTGTTGCGAAGAAGAATGGTTTTTATTGAAAATAAACAAATCGATAAGACAATCAGATAGTACAGCTCGGTATGGTATAGTTCATTTGCATGAGTTGCAAATTGAAAGAAAATAAATAAACTAACTTTTGCGTCCAAAAACGAAAATATGCCTCATGTGGGATTATAAAACTTACAACGGGGAAAGATTATTGGTCTTGTGGAGCAAGTAATGTTCTCAGAGGGACATAGCTGTAGAGCTAGGCGTAACACAGGGCGTTCTGTTAAAAAAACCTATGCTATGTAACAGGAACTAGGAAAACTCAAAAATAAAGCAAGGGAATGTCGCCAAAAAGTAATAACGGCTCGCCGCGATCGTTTAATTGTCCAATCAGCTGGAAGACACCCAACCATTTCTCACCTGCAGCTATAAAGTCAGCTTTTGGAGGCAATAGGTGTAACTGTTTCAGTTGAAACGATAAGAAGAATAGTTCGTGCCAAAAAGTATACAGCAGGAGACAGTTATCTAGGCAGCACAAGATTGGTCACCTAACTTGGTGTCTTCACCACCAAAACTGGAGCATTGAGAATTGATAAAATGTACTAAACTTACGTGCATAGAAATCGGCCCACTTAAAAATTTGGTCAATTTTGATGTCTCATATTTCTTAAACCTGTTAACCGATTTAAGTGATTTTTTGAACCTGTTATAGCCTGATTTTTAACAATACCAGTGTAATAATATTGTTGGTAAACAGGTAAATTTTCATTGTATACCGGGTGTACCAATCAAACTGCGTTTTTTCTGAAAGTTCGCATCACCCTGTGGAATAGTCTAGCATTTATAAAATACTGAAATTAAATCCCACCTATAGCCTCAGGCTCTCTTAACATTCTGTTTTTTGATTCATTTGTTTATGTTGGATAGTAAAAAAGTTAGATACTTTAACAACTAGACATGTTCTTCATCAATACACCGTGTTTTTAAATAAGTGCGACATACCTTAAGGGGTAATTCTGCATGAAAAAATAATGACAGTTGGCTTTATAAACGTATGTCCGCAAATGCTTCGTTTCCGAGATACGGGATGTTAAATTTTTTCTTACAAACTGACGATTCATTTATTGCTTTAAAACCAGTTGAGATATGCAAATGAAATTTAGTAGGTTTTAAGAGACGGTCATTGCCGATTTTTTGACATAAAATTATGAATTTTATATTCACCACTAGCGTGCATACGGGTAATATTCTCGGTCATATTACACGTATGTGCGCTAATGGTGAATATTAAATTCTTAATTCTATGTTAAACAATTTGCAATAACTAGCTACGTCTTAAAACTCACCAAATTTAATTGGCATATCTAATCCTGTTTCAAAGCAATAAAATAAATCGTGATTTTGTAAGAATAAATTCAACATCCCGTATCTCGGAAACGAAACATTTGCGGACATATATTTATGCAGCCAACTGTCATTATTTTTTCATGCAGAATTACCCCTTAAAGTTTGTCACACTTATTTAGAAACACCGTGTATTGATGAAGAACATGTCTAGTTCTTTAAGTACCTAACTTTTTTATTATCCAACATAAACGAATGAATCAAACAACAGAATGCTAATAAAACCTGAGGCAATAGTTGGGTTTTAATTTCAGTATTTGATAAATGCTAGAATATTCCACAGGGTGATGCAAACTTTGAGACAAAAATACAGTTTGATTGGTATACCCGATGTACAATGAAAGTTTAACTGTTTAGCAACAAAATTATAACAGTGAAATTGATAACGAATCAGGCTATAACATGTTCAAAAAATAACTTAAATCGGCCAA
This sequence comes from Diabrotica virgifera virgifera, assembly GCF_917563875.1. Classification (NCBI taxonomy): domain Eukaryota; kingdom Metazoa; phylum Arthropoda; class Insecta; order Coleoptera; family Chrysomelidae; genus Diabrotica; species Diabrotica virgifera. Next base: position 45,016,357 of record NC_065445.1, on the reverse strand, counting down.
CAGGTTTAGGAAATATGAGACATCAAAAATGACTAAATTTTTAAGTGGGCCGATTACTATGCACGCAAGTTTATTTTCAGAAGAAGTCAGGATTTGTGTAAAACCAGATGAACCACGAAATCGTATACTTAGGCGTGGAGGAAGACAAGCAAGAACGAAAACTATCAGATCTGTTCACAAATATACAAAGGGAAGTGTAATGTTCTGAAGAGGAATTGTGATCCTCAAAAAACTCCTTTAATTTTCATCCAATCAACTTTAACTGCTCACAGGAATGTTGATAACCTGTAGTTAGGCTCTGGAGAGGTGAAATAGACCTCCACATATCATTAGAGCAACTAGAGACATCATTGAAGTAGAAGGTATACCTTTTTTGGGGTAGCCTGCTTGCTCAACCGAGCTTAACCCTATAGAGTATTTGGGATAGAAAAATGGATAATCCACAAAACACCGCCCTCCTAGTACAAGCTGCTCTTGAAGGATGGAGCAAACTTCCACAACAAAATGTTGATAATTTGATTAGCAGCGTGCTCACGCAAAGTGAAGCTTGCATAAGGACTAGAGGTGTTAGCATTGCCTACAAAAAAAAAACAAAAAAAAATTAATAAAAACAATTTAAACATTATTCGTTTTACATTGAAATTTTTTATGATATTGACTTTAAAATTACTAGTTTCAATTTTTTTGTTAAATACTTTATTGTTTTATTAATTATGTATTTATTATTAGTAAATTTTTTTAATATAAATATTGTTTGACTTCTTGTGTTCGTTTTTTTAAATTCGCAGAAAATGCCAAGTTGTAGTTCATAAAAAATGCATTCTTATTTGTCAAATTCCAAATCTAATGTTTCAATGGGCAATAACTAAAAAATTAGGCACTTTTTATTGAAAACTCATTTAATTTTTTAGTGTTTAAAAAATCTTTATTTTTATTTTCTAGTTTCTAGTTTAAGTTTCTAGCATCCAAACTAATCGAGTTACGCTAAAAATGAAGTTGACTCTTTTTTTTTGTTAAAAAAATCGTGAAAATCTAGCACCCAAATGAAATTATTCGTTACCGCTTTACCATTTACTTTATACAGTGATGTGCGCGGTAGTAACAGGTAAAATAAAGCAAAAGATGGAAAACATATAAGAGACGAGAATAAATGAAACTAGTAGAGTTGGGACATTCAGCGATAAAAACGTATAAATTTACATTATTTTTATTGCTTCCCACCTTTAGACTTATCAGAGGAGTATATCAACTAAAACTGTCACAGTCACAGTGGCAGTTGCCAAACTCGTTCGATACGTCTAAAAGTAGGAAACAATAAATGGAATGTAAATTTATAGGGTTTTTATCGCTAAACTTCCCACTAGTTTCATGTCTTTATCTCACAACTTAATATGTTATCCATATGTTGCGTTATTTTGTCGGTTATTAGCGCGCTCATCCCTGTATGTATAAATATTGATGTGATTCGAAGTGCTTATTTTTGAAAACAGTAGGTTTACTTAGTATTTTTTTTAATTATGGAAAATACCCCTTTTTTAAAATAACTTAAAAAGTATTAGTGATACGAAACTAAAAAAGTAAAAAAAATTAGGTTTTGCTTTTATACATATTTTGGTTTGATTTTGTTTTTCTACGAGACAAAAATTGGTTAATATAGGGCTGTTAAAAGTTTGTATACACTCGTGACTAGTGACTTGTTCAATCCCTTTGAACTTTAACCTTTTCAAGTTACATTCAGTTATACATTTGCTAGGAATATTGTTTAGATAAAATACTTACTTCTATACCTGGATCCCGCGCACCAAAAAAGGTTGATTAATAGCAAGCGGAAAATTTGTTAATAGCTCAAAGGTGTCTAGTCGGACAAACTTTAATGTATGTGAACACTGAAACAGGGGAAGTTTTAATTGTGGAACAGGTTAAAAATTTGGAACGTCGGACTACGAAAACGTTCCATGTATTTTGTCGGACAGAACTTAAAATTGATTTGTTACCATTTCATTAAACTATCATGCAAAAATCAGACTGGTGTTTATCAGAAACTGGGCATTTTAACGAGTGGAACACGAACAACATGTCAAATGAAAGGAATCATGTTGGTTAGTAATACCAGTCTGATTTTAGCATGAGAGTTTATTGAAAGAGTAACAAATCAATTGGATGTTCTGTCCGACAAAATACATGAGACGTTTTCGTAATTCGACGTTCCAAATTTTTAAACTGTTCCTCAATTAAAACTTCCCCTGTTCCAGTGTTTCCGTACATCAATGTTTGTCCTACTAGAGCCCATTACGCTATTAACTAATTTTCAGCTTAATATTAATCAACTTTTTTGGTACGCGGTATACAGGCCTATTCCTGAGTTATTTGTGAAAAACCCCCTAAAAACGTAGTTTTTTCTTTGAAAAATAAAAATTTTCACTCGCAAATAACTCGGAAAGTATTGAATTAGTTAAGAAACTCCAAAGAACAAAGGACCTCAATTTATCCATTTACGGACTTATTTTAAACATATGTTTTTTCACCCCCGAGGAGGGGTGATTATTATTCCTTAGTAAAAGACTGTGCTGGCACTGAAAATTACACGGCATCGCCGTATTTCACGTTCATTTACTGGGTAATATTAAAAGAGATTTAGTATAAATTAATATATTATACTACAGAATTAAATAGCACGCGCGCCATTTAAGTTGACATTTAAATCAGATTTAATGACAAAACATTTAAAAACAATAATTTCTCGGAGGTTTTATTATTATATTTACGTAAGTATTTTTCATTTTTATCGTTCTTTTGTTGTGTGCGTTTCTAACCTTCCATTAATAATTAGAGGGGAATTAATTTAGGTACCGTGGTTTTTTTTAATTATTACCACAATCAATTACAAACAAAAACAGATACTTATTATGTGAATGATATTTTCACAAAACAATAACAGTAGTCCAGGAACCGAAGCATTTCACCTCGCAATTTTTACAGAATGGATCGATTTGCTTGAAAATTTAAGAATAAGTAGTGGATAGTTCAAGGATCAAAATCTATATGATGCCGAAAGGCGCTTTTACCATGGGGTCGGTTGCCACCCCATCTTAGGGGTGGAAATTTTTTATTATATTTTGACTGCGAAAGTTGATAAAAACATTCATTCTAAGCAAAAAATGTTCTATACACTTTTTTGATAAAATTAATACTTTTCGATTTATTCGCTATCGAAAATGTTAGTTTTATATAGAAAAAATCAATATTTTTCGATATTTACTCATTTACCATTCACTCAATTTTTACCGTAGAAAAATTTTTTTCAAACCAAGTTCTTGGGAATTAAATAACCAACAATTTCAGGCAAATTTAAAATTATTTTGCTATAAATAAAATTATTAGACCTTGGGCCCACACTTAAAAAAGCATGATAACCTCCCTCATGAGACTTCGTTTATTTAGTCATTAATATGAGTCGGACAATTTTTCTAATACAGAAAATTTTCTGAAGTGAGGCGGAGAGAAAATGCATGAAATCCTCAACTTTGGAGCATCTGACTATAATTGGGGTACCCTTAAAAATTTATCGGGCAGTATTACCAGTAAATGGTACATATTTTTATCAAACAATCCTGTAAAAATCAGTTATGAGGCTATAAATTGTATGACTTCTGATGATGCGTGCTTAATACAAGAATTAAAAAAGATATTTAAAAAATGCTTATTGGATGAAAAATAACAGATAACGGAAAAAGGACTACTTATGCTTCATATATTAAAATTAAAATAAATAGAACCAATAATTACAGAGAAATATGCGGTACACCTTCTCTGAGTAGGTTGTATGGGATAATTATTAAAGCAACGATAAAGGAAGATTTGATTTGACTTTCATCATTTGATAAAGGAAGAGCTGTGATATTCATAAGAACAAAATCACCTTTTTAATTTTTCCAGAGAATTTTTTAAAGTTAGGAGAAAATAAATTAATAAAAAACGATATCAATATATTTACCTACAAACTGATGCAAGAATCTTGAAAATCGAAGTACAAATATTAAAGATATAAATTGGAAAACTTAATAAAAACTATTTAGTGGCGGAATTTTGTGCCCGTGGGTGTATATATACGACTAAAATCTTTTGTTCCATAGCTCCCTTTAGTAGCTGCGGTAGATTCTTCCAAATATTATTATAAATTGTGCATTTAATGATAGAAGCATATAATTTGGACCACACATACTACACATATAAAGGTTCAAAATTATATATGAGGCCATCTCAGATTTTACTTTTTACAAAAATGGCGGACATTCAAAGATGGCGTCGATACATATGTGACTAATAGCTCGAAAACTTTTGAACGAAAGGTCTGACTTTAACCAAATTTGGTATAGGGGTTCTTTTGTTGGTGTATAAAATCGAGCTTTTGAACCGAAAGAATCGGCTCACCAGAAGTTGTGTTTTCCTGATTTTTTATGTAAAAATATGTTGTTTATTTTTTCAATTCTTTCACCCTGTATATATTAATTTTTTAAAAAAGGTAATACCGGCGTTGAAATGGGCGTAAAAATATTTTTTAGGAAATATTTTGAAATTTTTTAGTCATGTTAATTACCAATTAATAAATGCATAAAATATCTTCACATATACCTCTGAACGTATATGCGGTAGATTCGTGCAAATAATATATAGACCAGTAAGGATCTGTGAAAAAACGTCTATTTTTGGATGTGAAAGTTGGCATTCGGATTTTTGCAGATAAAGTTAGGTGACACCTTCAGTAATAATAATTAGCTTATGTTCCTTCTCAAATATGCTCGGAACATTAATAAAAAAATTAAAATATTTAAAAATTTCGAAAAACGTCGATTTTTTTCTGCTTTCTTTGCTTATAACTTTAAAACGATTCGTTTTGGAACAAAGTCCTACAGAAATAAAATAAATAAAATTGAATTTTGTATGATATACGACTGGTCAAAAATGTCTTAACGTATTACCTTTTCTGCAATATAGCAATAAATACAAAATAAGGGGGCAAAATACGCCTGTTGTTATTCAATGTTTTTAACCACTTTGGTGGCACTCAGAACCTTAGTAATTCGTTTAGGAAATTCTTTGTAGTATACTTAAACCGCGTACTAAAATTTCATTAAAATCGACCTAATAGATTTTCATAATAAATTTGCAATCTAAATGTTTTTAAAAAAGTTCAAATTTTTTAAAATCTTTCTGAAAAACAAGTAGACCATTTAGAAGTTGTCTAATTTTTTTACATATAAAGAGGTGCTCTACCTGTCTAATACACTTTACAGAATTAAAATCGGATTATTTAAGGGGCCTCAGCAATGTTTTAAACTTAAAAATAATTTTTTGGCTTATAAAAAAATAGCTTTGTTTAATAATAAAAAAATTAATTTTTAGCAATGCAAATAATTAAAACCGGTATAATTTTACTTAAACTTTCAAATGCTGTCAGCCGAACTACTATTTTATTTTTTAATCAAAAGTTATTCGCGTTCAAAAGTTCCAATTTTTCGAATTTTTGAAAGTTCCACTGCGTTTATCTCGAAAAAACTTGTAAGAACACTTTTTGCTTAGAATTATCCAAGAAATACAAAAAAATGTTTTATTTTGCGAAAAATCGATGTTATGTAATTCCTCAAGTTCTTTGTTTATAACAATCTTATCCACATCCGGATCAACTGTTACCCAAAAAAATTGTATTCTACGGGTCAAAAAATACATAAAAATCTTAGGTAAGTCCATCTAAATAAATGAGCCCGTAGAACCCCCTCCTGGCCAGAGGACTAATTTGTTTATAAGCCAAAAAATTGTTGATAACTTTAAAACATTGCTGAGGCTGCTTAAACAATCCGATTTTAATTCTGTAAAGTGCATTAGATAGGTGGAGTGCTTCTTTATATGTAAAAAAATTGACAAATCTTTGTATGTTCTAGTTTTTGTTGTGCAAGATTTAAAAAAAATTATTTTTTAAAAAAAGTTTAGATTGCAAAATTATTATTCAAAATCTAGTAAGTCAATTTTAATGAAATTTGGTGTACGGTTTTACCACACTACAAAAATTTTCTACGCGAATTAGGAAGGTTCCAAGTGTAACCTAAGTGAAGAAATCATTGAATAGAGACAGGCTTGTTTTGCCCCCTTATTTTATATTTATTGCTATTTTGCATAAGGGTGATAAATTAAGACATTTTTAACTAATCGCATCTGATATAAAATTTAATTATCTTTGTTTTATTCCTATACGACTTTGTTCCAAAATGAATCGTTTTAAAGTTATAAGCAAAAAAATTAGAAAAAAAAACGAAATTTTTTGAAATTTTTAAATATTTTATTTTTTTTTATTAATGTTCCGGGCATATTTGAGAAGGATCATAAATCAATTATTATTAACGAAGTTATCACCTAACTTTATCCGCAAAAATCTGAATGCCACCTCTCACATCCACCTAAAAACAGATCCTTACTGGTCTAATAATAATTATTGTGAATTTAACGGTAGAAACATATTATTTGGACCACATACACTACACATACCAAGATTCAAATTTAGATTTGAGGCCATCTCAGATTTTGTCTTTTACAAAAACGGCGGGCATTCAAAATGAATGTGCCGCACATAGGTACATGTGAAGATACGTTATGCATTTATTAAATGGTAATTAAAATAACTACAAAGTTCAAAATATTTCCTTTAAGATATTTTTACACTCTTTTCAATGGCGGACCTTTTTGAAAAAATAATATATACAGGGTGAAAGAACTGAAAATAACAACATATTTTTACATAAAAAAAAACAGTAAAAACACAACTTCTGGTAAACCGATCCTTCCAGTTCAGCTCCTTAATCTTATTCATCAAAAAAAGAACCTTGATGTCAAATTTAGCTGAAATCAGACTTTTCGTTCAAAAGTTATCGTTCTATTAGTCTCATATATACCTGGATCCCGCGTATGAAAAAAAAGTTAATTAATAGCAAGCTGAAAACTTGTTAATAGCTATGGGTATATAATTCGCAAATATTTTACGTGTATCTCTACTTTTTCTGTCTTTACACGGCAAATTACGTGTAGTAAAATTCACACTGGTATGGATATGTAAACATTACTAGAATGTCATTCTACTTGAAAATGTCATCATTAATTTAAAGAGATGAGTTTTGAATGTTCTTGGATAACTGTTATTTTTATAATTGGAAATTATTAATTCAGTTAATAAATGTGATAATTTTTTCACTAACTATGTATTCAGTGATTGTAATAATTTATTTGTACAACAAAGACTAATACTCAATCGAGAAAAGAGGAAAAGTGTTAAAGTGATTTTTTAATAATATATTGTTATGGAACGCTTACAATTTTGAACATCTTTAAAAACAAAATACTTGGATCACAGAATATATTATCCTGATGTATAGGGCTTTTCATCGACTGTCATTTGTTTCGAGCTTCTGTCAAATGTCGTATAATGCGTGTATAATATTAATGTACACGGAATATACAACCTATGACAGAAGCTCGAAACAAATGACTGTGAATGAAAAGCCCTATTCTCTGCTTGGATCTTCCACAAATAATACACAATAAATAACTTTTTATTAAATTCACGTCTTAAATCAATTATTTTTCAAATACACTATATTTCAATAATATTTAATCAATAACTCAACATATTCCCGATGCAATGTCAAATATTTAAAATTGTCACTGATTGTCAGTGTCTGACTAACAATATATTCTGACTATATTATATTCGGCTGAGTGCGTTGTAAGACAAAGATAGATTTGGAAAATATTACCACGGAATTGTGTTTATTTTTTTTGAATCCTGAAAAAACCAATAAATATTTTTGAAAAATTTAAACGCAGAATGAAAAACTAAATTATTACCGAGGGCCGAAAGTCCCTTAGAATAAATAAAACGTTTATTTTGAATGATATATTTGAAATTAAAAATCACACTAAATTTTCTCTTAGTTTTTCACCCCTGTAACTTATTAAAATAAACATTATAGAAGTTCTCAGGGACTTTTGGCCCTCGCTAATAATGTGATCTTTCATTCCGCGTTTCAATTTTTCAAAAATACTTATTAGTTTTCTCAGGATTCGAAAAAAATTAATCCCCATTTGAATAGCATTGCAGCCGAAAATACGTACCGATCCTCTTAAGGGTGTCTAGTCGGATAAACTTTGATATATGGGAACACTGGAGCAGGGGCAGTTTTAATTGTGGAACAGGTTAAAAATTTGGAACGGTCAGACCACGAAAACGGCACATTTATTTTGTCCGACAGAATAGACTTAAACTCTCCGAACAGAGATTAAACTCTCATGCAAAAATCAGACTGCTATTTATCATCAAATGGGCGTTTTAATGAGTGGAACATGTAGAATATGTCAAATGACAGGAATTATGACAGGTGATAAATAGCAGTCTGATTTTTGCATGAGAGTTTAATCTCTGTTCGGAGAGTTTAAGTCTATTCTGTCGGACAAAATAAATGTGCCGTTTTCGTGGTCTGACCGTTCCAAATTTTTAACCTGTTCCACAATTAAAACTGCTCCTGTTCCAGTGTTCCCATATATCATAGTTTATCCGACTAGACACCCTTAAGCTATTAACAAATTTTCAGCTTGCTATTAATCAACTTTTTTTTCATACGCGGGATCCAGACCTAATATGTATAGTCGCCGTTTTGAATGCCAGCCATTTTTGTAAAACGCAAAATCTGAGATGGCCTCATGTCTAAATTTCAACCTTTATGTGTATCTAAATGTGTAGTATATGTGGTCCAAATTATATGCTTCTATATTAAATGCACAAATTATTTCACATTATCGGCTGCACTAATTTACACTAGTTTATAAATAAAATTAATAATATATTGCAATATTATAAAAGTTAATTTATTTATAAAAGATAATTTTTCTTTAATATTTAAACGTATTTCACCGAATGTAATTCTTAAAATAATACCGCTGTTTTATTTAACATATCAATTACTTGTTGCATTAAAATTTTCTTTGTTAACTTCACCAGGGAATTTGGGAAATTGGTAGACATAATAATTATATAAATTTACAATTACCGATGAATCATAGCCAGGTTTCACGCAGATACCTGCAACCAAGTTAAAAACCCAATAAATAATATTAAAATATTAACGTCAGCGTCGTACAATGTAGGGAGAGGGTGGAATTCGGGGGGTGGAAGATTTTAAAATTATTTTTACGTGGAAATTTTCTTTCTAGTTTTTATAGTTTTCATAATTATTTCCAAATTTAATGAGAAATGTTTTAAAAGAAAAGAAAAGATGGTTCAGATTTTATTACAGTAAAGAGTCACCACTATACGCTTATACGTATTTCAGCACATATTATGAGCACCTGGGTAGAGCCGTAGAGGCACTAAACTGAAATCAAATCCTTTCCTTCTTTTGGTGTAATTATCAAAATAATTACCAAACATGCTACTAGCACCATCTATGAATCGAATGCTTTATTTTTCCAACTTAAAAAGCCCAGAGGATAAATAATTTCGAATTTTTTATCCTGACTCATCTGACTTTCGATTCATATATTATGGTGCTAGTAGCATCTTTATTAATTATGCTGAAAGGAGGAAAGGATGTGATTTCAATTCAGTGCCTTCACCCAGGTGCTACGATGAAAGTACGATTAATCTGAAATACGAATAAGCATATAGTGGGGGCTCTGTCAACAAAAGACTGGAAATATTGGAAATCATCAAGACACAAAAGCTGCAGTACCTGGGCCATGTTATGCGTAATGAGAGATACAACAAACTTCAGTTAATTATACAGGGGAAAATCCAGGACAAGAGAAGTGTAGAAAGGAGAAGAATCTCACGGTTGCGTAACTTGATGGAATGGTACGGATGCACATCAACCGAACTATTCAGAGCAGCAGCATCTAAGATCAAAATAGCCATGATGCTTGCCAACCTCCGTCGCGGAGATGGCACGTGAAGAAGAAGAAGAGGGCTCTGTACTGTAATCCAACTCAACCATTTTTTCTTTTCGTTTAGTTTATACTTATAATAAGAATCTACTAAGAACATGAAATTGTTATGTGCGAATCCCCTATACGTCTACGTATATCAAGATTACAAATAACAGACGGAGAGGCAGCGCCGAAAAATCTCTCTGAATTTACTAGGATTACCGTGATTGTGTAGAGAAAACTACTGCGGCCGGTCAAGCGAAACCTAAAACAGGTGGTACTGACAGCTTGTCAAAGTTGCTTACTTGCTGAGGTAATTAAATCCATTTACTAGGGCTGAAAATCAGTACACACATTCTAAATTAAATATAAATAAAAGTTATTATAGTCGGTCAGCTGTATGACGGGACAGAGCCGGTCGGTCGGCCCCAATGAATGTACAGGGTTATTCACTATATTTTGACCCCCCTCTAAACTGCTTTATTTACAGAATTAGAAAAAATGTAAAATACAAAAGTTATTCGATTTTTTAATAATTATGATTTTTTGACGTATATATCGTACTAGTGAAGTTATCCATCTAAGCGTCATGACGTAATCGAATATTTTTTTAAATGAGAATAGGGGTCGTGTGCTAGCTCATTTGAAAGGTTATTTAAATCTCTATGCAGTAATATACACATTAAGATCATTATTTATACAGGGTGTCCAAATAAAATTTTTGAGTTATTATTAATTAAACAAAATTAAAAAAAATTTTGGACACCCTGTATAAACAATTATGTTAATGTTTATATTACTGAATAGGGAATTGAATAACCTTTCAAATGAGCTAGCACACGAATCCTATTCTCATTAAAAAAAATAGTCGGTTGCGTCATCTCGCCCAGATGGATGACGTCACTAGTACGATATATATGTCAAAAAATCATAATTGAAAAATTTAATAAGTTTTGTATTTTACATTTTTTTCTAATTCTGTAAATAAAGCAGCTTAGAGGGGGGTCAAAATATAGTGAATAACACTGTACATTCATTGGGGCCGACTAACCGGCTCTGTCCCGTCATACAGCTGACCGACTATAATAACTTTTATTTATATTCAATTTACAATGTGTGTACTGATTTTCAGCCTTAGTAAATGGATTTAATTACAAATACACGAGGAAAAATTTAATGTAGTTGGCTGTATACCATTACAAAAACATAAAATCCTTTATAAAAGGTATATTTGTTAAAATCCCTATACAGGGCTACATCAAAGACAGAACTAGTTTTCGATCGGTTGACCGATCATCATCAGTGCAATCTTAGAATCTACATGCTAACCACCAAAGTAAAAATATATGGGTAAAAACCCTTTACAATTGATCCGTCATCGGAACATATGACAAAGGTGTGAATTATAACATTCTTCTTCTTCAGGTGCCATCTCCGCTACGGAGGTTGGCAATCATCATAGCTATTTTAATTTTTGAGGCAGTAGCTCTAAATAGTTGTTTCGAGCTGCATCAAAACCACTCTCTCAGGTTCTTCAACCATGAAATTCGTCTTCTTCCGATGCTTCTTCTGCCATCTATCTTTCCCTGCATTATGAGTCGTAGGATGCCATACTTCTCGCCCCGCATCACATGTCCGAGATACTGTAGCTTCTTTTCTTTAATTGTAAGTTCAACTTCCTTTTCTTTACCTATTCTTCTCAGTACTTCATTTTTTGTAACTCTATCTACCCAGGAAACCCTCATAATTTTTCTATAGGTCCACATTTCAAAGGCGTTAAGTCGTCTCATTGTCTCTACATTTAACGTCCATGATTCCACTCCATAGTATAGAACACTAGAATTATAACATGGATGAATAAAATATCCAATGTTTCTGTCAGATAGAGCTCATTGGTACCTCGGGCGAAAAACATTGGATATTTTATTCATCCATGTTATAATTCACATCTTTGTCATATGTTCCGATGACGGATCAATTGTAAAGGGTTTTTACCCATATATTTTTACTTTCGTGGTTAGCATGTAGATTCTAAGATTGCACTGATGATGATCGGTCAACCGATCGAAAACTAGTTATGTCTTTGATGTAGCCCTGTATAGGGATTTTAACAAATATACCTTTTATAAAGGATTTTATGGATTTAATTACCTCCGCAGGTAAGCAACTTTGACAAGCTGTCAGTACCACCTGTTATACGTTTCGGTTGACCGACCGCAGTATTTTTCTCTACACAATCACGGTAATCAACTGTGAAAAAACTAGCTTTAGTAAATTCAGAGAAATTTTTCAGCGCTGCCTCTTGGACTATAAGGCATACCTACGTAAAATAAACGATACCGTCATATACGAAAGCTAAAAAAATGTCTAAATTCCATTATACGAAATTATTCTTATTATGTTAAATTCCATGAGAAAATTTATTTTTTGTTGTGTTTGTGTTTGTTTTATTATATTGTACTTTTAATAGTGTCTAACAGTTATCTTTATATAATTTTATTTTCTTATAAACAAAAAAGGAAAGCACCTAGAAACTGCTAAACGTATCGCATACATCAGGAAGTGAATGATAGTCAAAAGCAGACGAAGAAGAAGAAAAAAAGAAAACGTTACATTTTTTAAGTACCAAAAATAAAAAGAAGTGTGCAGTTTGCATTTAACATCACATCGTTGAGTACCCTCTAATTGCACGCCTCTGATTAAGTAATTCACCTTTATATTTTGGTATGTGTTACACTGGTATGGTAAATATGCGTAAGGTGTCTGGTTAAGAATGAATAACACATGTACATTCTGTATGAGGTTGCCGAATATTTTATAATTACTTGTAAAGAAAGGACGGACATAGCTATAAAATCTGGGGTCAAAAGTTTTATAAGGAAGTTGTGATTTTTATAACGTTTTTGTACCTTTCGGTTCTTCTTCTTAAGGTGTCGTGCATTTCTGCGAACGCGTCCATCATACATTGTCTTATCAGGTGAGATGTTAGATAGTCAGAATTAAATTATTCTATTCTTAGCAGCATTGTGAAGCATTTCATAACTTGTTGACTGAAGAAGCGTCTAGGGACAGAAACAGCTGTCTGGGGATGCTGAATCGCCTCTGAATCGAAAGGAAACATAAACTACTGTCTTTCACTTTTATCTTTACTCAGTTTGTGAGTACTAGGAACTAACTTTCGGAAGTTTTCCTAGATGGATGAAGCGAAATGTGGCTGCATATTGTAGAGTCCTTTTTGTTTATGCCCTTCTTCTTCTTCTTCTTCTTCTTCTTTTTGTATAGACATGACTCTGTCCGTTCCTATTTGTTGTCATTCGGCTTATGTGGTCATTCCATTCTATTCTTCAGTTTACTACCCAGTTATTAATGTTATCCACCTTGCACTTCCGTCGTATATATGTACTTCTAGTTCTGTCCCATAGAGTCTTACAATCGATTTTTCTAAGTGTTTTCATTTCCGCTGTTTCGAGCAATCTTTTTGTCCTCTCTGTGTCGGGTCGTGTTTCTGCCGCGTATGTCATTATTGGTCTGATGACTGTTTTGTAAATTCTGCCTTTCATTTCTTTTCCGATATGTTTATTTCCCATATTGTGTCATTCAGGCAACCTGCGACCCTGTTTGCTCTATTCACTTGATCTTCCACTTCTGTTTCGAGCCTTCCGTAGCTAGATAGTGTGATATCTAGATATTGAAACTCGATCACTTGTTTTATTATCTGACCTTCCAGCTCCAATCTACATCTTATTGGATCTGTTGTTATAACCATACATTTTGTTTTTGTGAGGAAATTAACATGTTCAATTTTCTAACGATTATGTTGAACTGGTGCAGCATACGTTGTAAATCATCTTCACTTTGAGAGATTAGTATTGCATCGTCCGCACAGCAGATTATTTTAAGTTGTTTTTCTACCATTTGGTATCCTTTTTTAGTTCTTAATTTTTTTATTATTTCGTCCTTGATCAGGTTGGACAATAAAGGACTCAAGGAATCCCCCTGTCGCATCCCATTGCCGGATTCATTTGGGTCAGTTAATTCATCGTCCACTTTTATTTTATTGTGTTGTTCTGGTAGTAGTCCTGTCGCCAGGGGGGTACAATGGCCTCGTTAATTCAGATGGACTTACCCAAGTTTTTACTTACGAATTTTTTGGGTAACAGTTGATCCGGATGTCGATAAGATTGTTATAAACAAAGAACTTGAGGAATTACATAGCAGCGATTTTTGGCAAAACAAAACATTTTTTGTATTTTTTTGACGATTTTCAGCAAAAAATGGTCTTACAAGTTTTTTCGTAGGATGCATAGTTTTCGAGATAAACGCGGTTAAACTTTCAAAAAATCGAAAAAGTGCAATTTTTGAACCGGAATAACTTTTGATTAAAAAATGAAATAGCAATTCTGATTACTGCATTTGAAAGTTCAAGTCAAATGACATCGGTTTTGATTATTTGAATTGCTAAAAATTAAGTTTTTATTTGTCAAACAAAGCTATAAACACAGTGTTTCCCGTGCCAAATGCATGCGTTTTAATGTACGTAATATACGTAGAAATTCTGTATGCGCGCCTACTCGTTCGATTTCAAATTAGAAATGCATTGAAAACACCATTCAATCACTATGTGTTAATAGATTTGTTTAACAATAAAAAAATTATTTTTTAGCAATGAAAATAATCAAAGCCGATAGAATTTGACTTGAACTTTCAAATGCAGTAAGCAGAATTGCTATTTTATTTTTCAATCAAAAGTTATTCGGGTTCAAAAATTGCAATTTTTCGATTTTTTAAAAGTTCAACCTCGTTTATGTTGAAAACTATGCATCCTACGAAAAAACTTGTAAAAATATTTTTTGCTTAGAATGACTCAAATATACAAAAAAATGTTTTGTTTTGCGAAAAATCGCTGTTATGTGATTCCTCAAGTTCTTTGTTTATAACAATCTTATCGACATCCGGATCGACTGTTACCCAAAAAATTCGTGTTCTACGGGTCAAAATACATAAAGAAAACTTGGGTAAGTCCATCTGTATTAAGGAGGCCGTTGTACCCCTACTGGCGACAGGACTATAGATGTTTTCGATCGTTTTAATTATTCCTAGAGGTACCTCTCTCGAGTATAACAAATGGATAACGTCGTTTAATGTGACCCTGTCAAATGCTTTTTTAAAGTCCACGAAACATAAATATGCCGGTTTGTTGTATTCCAACGATTTCTCTTGAACTTGCCTCATTATAAATATAGCGTCAGTGCATGACCTTCCCGACCTAAAACCTTGTTGTTTTTTTGCTAACGTTATAATTTCATTCAATTTGTTTGTAATCACTTTGGTTGTTAATTTTAATGTTGTGTTTAATAAGTTAATTCCTCTGTAATTCTCCGGGTCCGATTTGTCTCCTTTTTTGAAGAGAGGTATTAGGATGCTTGATCTATATTCTTGTGGTATTCTGTTTTGTTCTATTATTTTTTGTATTAGTTTTATTAGTTGTTTAATAGTTTGTTCATAGTTAGATCTTGTCCTCCGTACTTTAGGAGTTCGTTCGATATTCTGTCCTCTCCTGGAGATTTTCTAATTTTTAATTTTCTTAATGCTTCTTTTACCTCTCCCTCCTCGATGTTTATTTCTTCGTTTGTTGTAACTTCAGGTGTTACTTTTCAATTAGAGATCGGAAGTAGTCTGCCCATGTTTCCTTCTGAATGTGTTTCGCTTTTATTAATTCGTTCGTCTCCTTTCTTTGCCCTCTGATCATTCTCCATACTTCTTTTTGTGTTCAGTAGAAGTCGTGTTCCATCTGTTTCGAGAAACTCTGCCAGTGCTCCCTTTTTATTTGCCTCACTAAAGTATTCGTTTCGTTTCTGATTCGTTTTTAGTGGTTGTATGCCTGTTGTATTTGTTTCGTTCTGTATTGTAAAAAGGCTTTCTTCTTTGCTTCACATTTTATCTTCACTTCCTCTCTAAACCACGGGATTTTCTTCTTTAATATGTGAGTATTCTCGTTATTTTTTTCTCTCCAAGTGATTCTGTTGCAGCGTTGATTATGTTATCTTTGAGTTTTTGCCAGCTTTCATCGATGTTATCGTTTATGACCTCTTCTGGTTTATTTTAATTTTAATGCCCTTTCCGATGACGTGGCAACGTGGTATTTTTATACAGATATATCTACATATTCTCATACAAAAAATCGCAGTCGTAATCATGCCACCGCCAAGTCATAGGGTGAAACAATCTTATACAAATATTTAAGTGCCTTTCTGTGTCGAGTTTATCTAGCACAGACAGTTTAAAATGTAAAGGGACTTGTCCTATATTTTCACTGTTTAATTTTGTGTTCTTAGAGTCAATAAATTCATATCTTTCACACGCTGTATCACTTTAGTCAGCATATATTATCGAAGTTCTTCTCTTATAAATTGCAAAAGTCAGAGTTAAAGGATGTTACCAGGAAGTAGTTCCACGAAACATATTTAAATTAGTATTTTATTATTAGTAATAAATTTTGCATCTAGACTTTTATTTTTTTCTTTAAGAGACGTCTCTACAGCTTCCTAAAAGTTGATTATAAAAATTATTTTTATAATAATTATGCTCATGTACACAATTTAGTGTAATGTGTAAAATGTAGTGTTCTCTTCGTATTACAAAAGTGTCCCAAATCTGCAGTCTTCTTACATTTTACATAGGTAATCAAAAGTCTATCCTGGGGGCCTACTATTCCCTTCCTTGATACTCTAAGCCCTGGATTCTCAAAGTGGGTGACGCGGCACCCTGGGGTGCCTCAAGCATATGCCAAGGGTGACATGGAACATTTAAGAAAAGTCGAACAACTGGACGCTGCGCCACTGTCCAATCGAAACATGTTGACTATTTGTACTTTCTCGTTTACAGGAATTTGATATAACAAATGAAATCAATCCTCAAACGAACTTTTTTGAAATTGTTATTGCTCATTTGCAAGGTTTGGAAAAAATATTGTAAACTATTTTCCTGCCTGACATTGACCCAGATGACTTATATAGCTGGATGATGGACCTGTTTTCGTGTGATCCAAAAAATAAACCTGTCGGAATGACAAATGAAGTTTTTCAAAATCTACTTGAGATCAGCGAAGATAGCAGTTTAAAACTCAAATACTGTGAAGGAAGCCAAGAAGAGTTCTGGATGCAGGTATATTCAGAAAATAATGTTGTTGGCAAGGTTGCAGTGAAAAAACTTGTGTGTTTCACATCGACTTATTTCTGTGAGTCTTCTTTCTCCGCATATGTTTACACCAAAAACAAAAATACAGAAACATCAAGGGATTTGAGGGTCAAACTTACAAAGACTTCCATAATTATAAAGGATATAATGAAAATATCATTGAAACAGTTTCATTCATCACATTCATTATCAGGGCTTTTCATTCCGGGTGGATTGTTTGCCACTCTTAAATAGAGCTCTCTGATTCGCTTATTGGGGTGAGTCACTCCGCATATCACTTGTATGTTGTCAAAATTTCTTGTATAACTTGGCTTTCGTTACAATTTTCTTCCACTTATTTCGATATGTGCATAGTTCCCTCCAGTTTCTCACTTCCAGAATTTTGATATCTCTCATGACCTGGTCCTCCCATCTCTCTCTGGGTCTTCCCCTTGGCCTTTCAGTTTCTGGTTTCCATTTGGTAATCTTGTTAATCAGTAGGTCGTTTTTCCTTCTCTCTATGTGTCCCAGCCATCTCAGCCTCTGTGCTTTAATAAATTTAACTATATTTTCTCCCTTCATTGTGTCTCTTAGTTCATGGTTCATTCTTCTTCTCATTTCTCCGTTGTCCATTCTTATCGGGCCCATAATCCGTCTGAGAATTTTTCTTTCGAATATTTTTAATTTTTTTTCATCTTTTTCTGTGAGGCACATTGTCTCAGCTGCGTACGTAACTACTGGTCTGATTGCAACTCTGTATATTTTCAGTTTTGTATTTCTGGATAAGTTCTTGTCCTTCATAAGCCTATGATATCACCAGTATGTTTTGTTGCCTGCTAGTATCCGTTCCGTTTCTTCACTTCTCTTGTTTTGGCCATTCACTATTACTCCCAAATATTTAAATTGTTGGACTGTTTCAAACGTGTAATTTTATATTTTGATACCTCTCGTCCTATTATCTTCTCTTCTAGACCAGAGTAAATATTTTGTTTTTCCTTCGTTAATTTCTAGACCTCTTTCCCGTGCTTCTTTTGCCAGGATTGTTACTGCTTCATTTACTTTTGAGTTCATTCATCATATTGAGTAAGGTATTTGAATATCAAATGTACTGTATTTAATTGATCTGAAATAAAGTTTATATTGAAATCAAATGAGCCTCAGAATTGTATATTTTTTTTCATTTTTTGTCGTTTTCCAAATCGTTTCAAGGGTTGGTGTGCCTTGAAATATTTTTAGCCCTACAAGGGTTCCGCAACTAAAAAAGTTTGAGCACCGCTGCTCTAAGCATTCAGCGCAAGCAGCACGTTTCTAAACCTTCAGGTTTGTCTTTGATACGGCCTTTAATGTAATGTTTCTATTTCATTCAAAAGAATAGTCTACTAAACGTAATATTCACACACACTTTTGATATACAATAAGAATTCTTTGGCATTACATATCTTTTGTAACTTCAGCTTACAAAAGTAGATGGTTTACTAAAAGATATGCTAAACTCATTCATAGTGCACTTCTTAAACTACTATAATTAAATGAAATGAAAGATTCTCGTATAATCAATTTAAATATTATAGTCATTTAAATATAATCACAGTAAAAAATTGAATTGCCATTTAAATACAAATAGATTATAATAGCTTTAAAACATATTAAAATTATACAGTGCTAGTCAAAAGTCCGTACCCCCCTCGTATCTTTTGAACGGTTATACTTATAATAGTGAAATTTGGAGGGAGGAAATAAACGAATTTAGGCGTCTTAACTAGTTATGACAGGTGACGTAATAATGACAGATGACGTTGCAGTGCCACCATGACAGATAATTTTAAATGGGACCTTATGGCAAGTGATACCTCGTTTGAAAGGTATTGAAAATACCTATTCAGTCATACTAATTTTGTTTGAGTTTAAGCTAAGTTTGATGAATAAATGAAATAATAGAAAATTGTAGTTTCGCATTTAATTAATAAAAATTCAAACCTCCGCCTATGATTACTTGTCAAAAGGGTTGACGTTGACGTAAAAAAGGGCCGGTTGTTCGAACGCTAATCAACAATGATCATTATCAAATATTTAATTACTGTCACCAACTGTCAATGTCTACTTTGTTTGGGTTGCTGAATTACAATTATGAAATTACTTAATTAATTATGTTAATAATTGTTATGTTAATTGATTACCTAATCTCATAATTATAATCAATTATGTTTTCAGCAACCCAATAAAATTTGACATTGACAGTTTTGGTGACAGTAATTAAATATTTGATAGTGATCATTGTTGATTAGCGTTCGAACAACCGGCCCTTAGAGAACTGAAAAACTGAACTTTTTTGACAAAAAAAAACATAGGCGGACATTTGAATTTTTATTAATTAAATGCGAAACTACAATTTTATATTTATTTCATTTATTCACCAAAATCAAAATCAATTTATATCCAAAAAAATTAGTATGGCTGAATAGGTATTTTCAATACCTTTCAAACGAGGTATCACTTGCCATAAGGTCTCATTTAAAATTATCTGTCATGGTGGCGCTGCAACGTCATCTGTCACTATTACGTCACCTGTCATGACTAGTTAAGACGCCTACATCCGTTTATTTCCTCCCTCCAAACTTCACTATTATAAGTATAACCGTTCAAAAGATACGAGGGGGGGTACGGACTTTTGACTAGCACTGTATATATAAATATATATTATTTACCACAGAAGATTGATTTGTTTTTTACTAGCAAAGTTTTCCACAACAATATAATAATTATTAACAAAACATTTTTCTAGGCATTATATGAAAATTTATAGTCAAACTACAAAGCATAGATCAATAATTAGTAAATATTACGACGCAAAAAAATATACTTATCTGACAAGCTGTTTCTTTGTGAGAGATATATCTAGAGAACAAAAGATCAATGTGCTGTTGACTGGAATTACTAATAATACCTACCCCTTTATTTGGGACAGAAACAAATGAAGAATATTATTCTTATTCAGCCTGTTTGCATCCACTCCTGGGCAAAGGCCTCCCCATGACCTTCTTCTCCGTCTTGTGCTATTTGGTGCCTTTTCTCCCCATTTTGGCATTGATGTCGTCTAGCCATCGTTTTTGTGGTCTTCCTCCACTATGACTGTGCTCGCGTAGCCTTCAATGTACTGTTTCTCGTCCACCTTTCGATGTTTTGTCGTGCCACATGTCTTACCCATAGGCTTGGATCCCACGTACCAAAAAAATGTTTATTAATAGCAAGCTGAAAATCTGTTAATAGCTTAACGGTGTCTAGTCGGACAAACTTTGATGTATAGGAACACTGGAACAGGGGAAGTTTTAATTGTGGAACAGTTTCAAAAATTTGAAACGTCAGACTACGAAAACGTTCCACGTATTTTGTCTAACTGAACTTCCAATTGATGTGATACCCTTTAATTAAACTCTCACGCAAGAACCAGACTTCTATTTATTACCAATATAATACCTCTCATTTCACAGGATCTACGCGTCGAACTTATTAAAATGCCCAACATATTTGTCGGACAAACATTGTTTCATATAAGTATTAAATAAAGAATGCTATTGAATAAACTTAAAAACAACCTGCTAGTTTTCACAGTCATAAAGTTGTCAGGATGACACGTTCCACAATTAAAATCACGTTCCATAGTTAAAACTTCCCCTGTTCCAGTGTTATGTAATGTATTTGGTCGGACAGAACTTCCAATTGATTTGTTACCCTTTCATTTAACTCGCATGAAAAAATCAGACTACTATTTATAGGGTAGTCAATGAGGGTATTTGGCTCCGGATTCCATCCTATTACATCGATTTACTTGATATTTTCACAAGTAGGAAATAGCTCAAGAAACAAAGTCTACCCTATGCTAATGTGCGCTTTTATCTTGGGGGTGGTTCGCACCCCTTCTCGAGGGTGAAAATTGTTTTGGTTAAAATAGCCACGGAATAGGCTAGAAAATCGAATTTTAATTAAAAGCGGTTCTACATATAATTATTTTTTGAAAACTCAATATTTTTGAGTTATTTGTGATTGAAAATTCGCCATTTTCATTGAAAAATGACACCTTTTCGGACGGATTTTTGCGAATACCTTAAAAAGTATGCATCTAGTAAAAAAACTATATAAAATAATTTTGTAGCTTATAAAAAAACAAAGAGTGCCTTCATAAAACTTCTAGTCATAATATAAAAAAGGGTTATGATAGGTGAGAAGAGTTTGTTTTTTTTTTGGTGCATGCTCAAATCGGTGTATGCAACTTGAAATAAAAGAGAAACGGTCGATTTTAGGTGTATAATAATACTTATAACTCTTGTAGGTCTTGAAAAGGCCTTTAAAATGAACAATATTAAATGTCGATTGCATTCAAACTAAGCGAGATATGCTGAGTATTTTAAGAAGAAATTAGTATATTTAACCCCTCATCCATCAGAATTTAAATACATACATCGTTTTCCTTCTGCAATACTTTTTATTATAGTGTTATCTCTATATACATATAGCTGGACTGGTTTAAAATGAATGCTTTTTGAAAAAAAAATAAGATCAAATTAGAGAGAGCATTTTTAGATTTTCTTAAAAATCTTCCTTTTTCTCTATGTAACTCGAAAATGATAAGAGATACGAAAAAAAGATACCACCAAAAATGTAGGGTATTTTCAAATAAAAATTTTGGTTTTATTTTTCATTACTGCATCTCTTAATCTCTTATCATCTTAAAGTAACATGGAGGAAATGGAAGATTTTTAAGAAAATTTATAAATGCGCTCTATAATTTGATCTATTTTTTTTTCAAAAACCATTCATTTTAAACCCGTCCAACTTTTTAAACATAGAAATAACGCTATAATAAAAGGTACTGTAGAGTAAAACGATGCATTTACATTCTGATGGATGTAGGTTAAAATTACTTCTTATTTTTTTTTAAATGATACATTAGTTATCAATTTTGTTTGCAGCATGTCTTGCTTAGTTTTAATGTAATTAACATTTAATGTTGCTCATTTTAAAGGTCTTTTCAAGCATTACAAAAGGTATTAGTAGCATTATACACCTAAAATCGACCTCTTCTCTGTTATTTCAAGTTGAATACACCAATTCATCGGACATCGGTCTATCGCTAGTAGGATCGGTCTATCGCTAGTAGATTAACGACACACGTACATTTTTGTGCTCCTAGTAATTTTCAAGATTACGCTGTAAATAATAATAATTTCGCAAAGAAATTTTGCATACCAGTTCCATATACCCATAGTCATTAGTGGTTGTAAAAAATTTTGTGTAAAAAAAATGCAATTACAGTGAACATAAACAACTGTGAGTACCATTTCACAATTTATTAATAATAAAACAAACTATACTAATTACATACCAGTAAAAAACCTGATCATGCCTTCTACCTCAGTTTGTTCTAACTGCTCCAAAAACATAGCAACAGCTGACCGTAAACTTCAGTGCAGTGCGATGGTTGTAAGCGACAAATGCATATCACATGCACGGATCTTTCTTCCGACGATCGGGTTACTCGACAGAAAATTCGTGGGATAAGTATCCTATGTAATTCTTGCAGCTCAAATATCTCTAATTTTTCGGAAATAAAAGATCTTTTGCTGGACTTTAAAATGGAAATTCGTACGAAAATTAATGATTTTGAAAGTAAAATAACTGAGTTAAATAATAAGCTCAGCCAAATTGATTTGTTTAAGTCTACCGAATTCACGGATAATATTGCAAACGAAGCTGTAGATCGCATGACACGTGCGAAGAATATTCTAATCAGAGGCGTACCAGAATCTTCCTCTGGGGATGCACAACGCAGAAAAGATGACGACGCAAATAAGATTAACCTTGTCTTGGAAACTGTTGGCTGTCAGGAAAAGTAAATCACTTTCTACAGAGTTGGCAAAGCGAACCAACGCTTTCCCCGAATGATAAAGGTAGTAATGAGTTCGGAATAACACGTTAAAGATATTTTGAGAAATAAAGCAAAACTTTTGGAAAACAAAGCTACGGAAAAATTCTCAATAATTGACGATAAGACGCCCATCCAACAAACACGCTTAAAATAACTCCGAAATGAACTAGAAATTCGCAAAAATAACGGTGAACATGACTTAACAATTACATACATTAATGGCACTCCCAGAATCACGAAATTTCGTTCATAATTTTTCTACCGATAGATTTAATGATTGGCTATTTCTATATACGAACTTAGATTCACTTTCCGCAAAATTTGATGAATTTGTATGCACAGTGCAACTTCTTCAGCCACACATTATTTGTATTGCTGAATCCTGGCTTAAACCCTCAATTCCTGATTCTTCTGTTAATATCAATGGATATACAATTTATCGTAAAGACAGAGAAAATCGTGTCGGTGGTGGTGTAGGCATTTATTTATCTAATATTATTACCACAACTTTCAAAATTAACATTAACCCATTAGATATTCCTGGAATAGATGCTATTCACGTGTCTATTACTAAAAATCCATTTTGCCTTAATTTAGTCTGTATATACCGTCCATCTCTTACAGTACTTGCACACGATAATATTATGTTTACTAAACTTGAAGAACTATCATCTCTCGATAATCTCATTATTACTGGAGATTTTAATTTTCCGGAGATCACCTGGCCAATAACTTCGTTATCTGACACTGACAACTCTCATAATTTATTTAAAAGTTTTGTAGTAAATTCGAACTTAATACAGCTCATTACAGAACCTACCAGATTTAGAACTAATAACTAACCATCTACTTTAGATCTGGTGCTTATTAACGACGAACAGCTGATTTCATCTCTCGAAATCAGCTCTCCTATAGGAAAGTCAGATCATGCAGTTATAACGGCTCACATCCAATTTAATCAAATTCTACCCCGCAAAAATAATATTGTAACATACACCACAACAGATTTTTCTGAAGTCGACGCTGAATTCTCTCAAATCAACTGGAATTTGTTTTTTGCTGACTTAAACGACCCTTCATCAATGTGGACTGCATTTCTCGATACCGTCCACAATATAATTTCTAAAAATACTACCATCCGTAAGACTTATAAAAACAATCTTAAACCGTGGATTAATCAAATGGCAACAGAAAAAATTAATCACAAACGACATCTCTGGCGGAAATTTAAACAGACCGGGCTTTACAGCGATTTTCAAAACCACCGCAGATTTTCAAATAACTTACAAACATTTCTAAAAACTTTAAGACGTAATTTTGAAACAAGTGTTATTGAAAGCAGTAACATTAAAAAAGTATACAAATATATAATATCCTCATTGACATCTAAAGTGTCCATACCTTTACTACAAAAACCTAATCACACTTTATGCTCTTTTGACACAGATTCTTCCGAAACCCTCTCCTTAGCATTTTCACAGGTTTTTACTAAAGAATCGAATGATGGCAATCTACCTCCTATTAGGTGTAACCGTGTCGGCGCATCCTTAGAGCAAGTCGAATTTACAGTGGATCATGTCAAACAACATTTAATGAAACTTCGCACAGTCGCTTCACCTGGTTTAGATGGTTTAACACCAAAAATGTTAAAAAGATGCGCAGACACGCTTGCAATATCTTTAACGTTAATTATGCAGACTTCTTTTACCCAGAATTCCTTACCCCCTAGTTGGAAATTAGCATCCGTCACCCCTATTTTTTAGAAAAGGCAACAAACTCGATCCCAAAAATTATCGTCCGATTAGCTTGCTGTCAGTAGTTGGTAAGGTCATGGAAGCCATTATTTCCGAGGAGATGACTAAATTCCTTCTCCAGGAACATGTCATTCCAACACAACAACATGGATTTGTGTCTGGCCGCTCTACTCTAACCAATCTCCTACATTGTGTTAACGACTGGACGCTATCCCTTAACAGTTCGCAGCCGGTCGACGTTGTTTATCTAGACTTCTCTAAAGCCTTTGACCGTGTCCCTAAGCGCAGACTTCTACATAAGCTAGAACATTTCGGAGTTCGCGGTACTTTACTTCGTTGGATAGATGATTTCCTGACAGATCGACATTACAAAGTTAGAGTTGGCGAATCTTTCTCACAGGACAGGTTAGTGGAAAGTGGAGTGCCTCAGCGTTCTGTCCTCGGACCTCTGCTTTTTACGGTTTATACCAGCGATATTCCTTATTATGTTTCCAGTAAAATATCGTTCTATGCTGATGACACAAAAATATATGCCAATCCTATGACAAACCAGTTAACCCTCCAAAGGGACTTGGACTCTATCTTTACTTGGTGTTCCCAATGGTTACTACCCTTAAACGCGGAAAAATGTGTAGTGCTTAGAATTGGTAAAAATAACCCACTTGTGCCGTATTTTGTTAACTGGCGACCATTAGATTCAGTGTTCTCGTATAACGACCTTGGTGTTATCGTAAACAGCAGTCTAACGTGGTCCGACCACATTACTTCTATTTGTAAACGTGCGAACTCCAGACTATACCTTATTCGGAGGTGTTTTGCGAGAGTTTCAATGCAGTCATTCTGTAAACTTTACACTATTTACGTAAGACCGATTCTTGAATACGCTGGTCCAACGTGGCATCCTGATTTGGTTCGAGACAAAACATTGTTGGAAAACGTCCAAAGAAAAGCAACTCGAATTCCATTGGGACTGAGAAGACCCTCCTATGCAGAGAGACTTAGTATGGCCAATCTAACTTCCTTCGAACTTCGTCGACAACGTGGAGGCTTAATAACCACTTTTAAAATATTAAAATTCAGTTTCGGAAATCTCGACGAAATGTTTACTATAAATCAAGATGAACGCCTCAGAGGTCACCAGTTCAAACTTAAAAAGAGAACTTTTCTACGAGATCAAGGCAGAACTTCCTACCAAATAGGGTGTTCGAGAGTTGGAATAACCTTAGTGATAACATTGTCACGGCCCCCTCTACTAACACGTTTAAAAACAGACTTGACCGTTTCTTATTATAGCTGCACTATTTTATTTTTTTTTATGTAAACAAAAATTATATCTTTTTTTTTGTTTTATATTGTATCTACTAGTAGGTTAGTTATGTAATTTCTTTGTTTTTGGGCATAATAGGGACTTGTCCCTCTGCCCTTGCTTATGTATAATAATAATAATAATAATAATAATAATATGGAGAATTATGGTTTATGTTTAGGATCGCTGCCTGGGGATCGCCAGGGCACGTCTGGAGCCGGCGCTGGACGTGACAGCATGCGGGACGTCGGTGGCAGGGTGTTGAGGAGGCGGGCCCCTGTCACACAAACAGCTACAGCCCAACAACAACAACAACCACAAGCGAGCCAAATAACAGCAAGAGCTCCACTCGCTGAAGGTGCTGCGCTGGAACATCAGCCGGCGCTCACTCAAGCGGGACGACCGAGGCAGCGCATGAAATGGACTGTGTCCATTAACGAAAGCATTTTGCGCTCCTATTATAAGGTGACAAACCTCGGTCAAGAAACGATCGGTTACAGACAACAGCTGTATGCCGAATTTTGCAGGGAGTACCCAGATATTCAAGTATCGGAGCAAAGAGTATCAGATCAATACCGGGTAATCATAAGAAACAACCTTATCCCAGAGACTAGACGCAATACGATCAAAAGCGAAGTCGAACGGGAGATTAATAATCAAGAGCTAGTTATAGATCAAGTCCCTAATGCAGTTCTTGATGAGCAGATTCCTGAGATTCCTATAGCAGAAACTCAACCTGACAATACAGAGCAGGAAAACAACGAGTTGCGCAATAGTCTAGCAAACGAAATGACTCGTGCTGTACAAGAGTTTAATGGAACAAATCCACTTAGCAGACCACCGCTACCACGAATAAACTCTTGTAAGAAACTAGGTGCGCTGTTACAAATTGTGAACACTGAAGTCCTACCCAACTATGTCGTAGAAGCCCACTCATTGGAATATCTGCATATGCTAATCTACTGTGCAGCAACAGCAATTGCTAATGTAATGGGCGTTAAGATCAGAACAAGACGGGGTACTAATAACGGAAGGACTTGTAACAGGACTGCACCTTGGGAAAAAAGACTTCTCGGAAAAATTGAATTACTGCGTAGGGATATTGGTCAAGTAACAGAATATATAAGAGGTGTAACAAGTAGAAAAGTCATTAAGAGAGCTGAAGAAATAATGCGGAGCGCTGCAAGACACTCGAGATACGATCCGGAAAATAACACAGCCCAACAGTGTCTGGATACATTAAAACAAAAACTCTCCGTCTATTCAGGTCGATTAAGAAGGTATAAAGTTAGTAACAACCGAAAATGTGACAATGCACTTTTTGAGAACTCTGAGAAGGCGTTCTACCGAAAACTCAATTCCACCGTAGAAAGTGTCGACAAGTCTTACCCAAGCCAAGAAGAGATTCATGAGTTTTGGGGAAATCAACTCTCCACACCAGCTGCTCTTAACAACAATGCTGGCTGGATAGAAGATACGACGCACAACTGTCGCCACTATGTCACAGCTAACTACGAACCATTCACTACCGATGAGGTCTCAAATATCATCAAAGAGCTTCATAACTGGAAATCTCCTGGACCAGACGGAGTTCAGAACTTCTGGCTTAAGAAGTTTTGGAGTATTCATGAGTGCTTGTCAACATTAATTAATCATGTTATTTCTAACCCGCAGGAAATACCATCATTTCTAACTCAGGGAACCACTTATTTAATACCGAAGGATCAAAATAACACCCAAGATCCAGCCAAGTACCGCCCAATTACTTGTCTTCCAACTTTGTATAAATTGGTCACATCCTGTATAACCCGGCGTATCTACCAACACTGTGCTCTAAACAATATCATAGAGCCTCAACAGAAAGGATGCGCTAAGGGTTCTATGGGTTGCAAAGAACAACTGATCATCGACTCAGTCATTTCTAACCAGGCATTCACCAAAAAAAGGAACCTCTTTACTGCCTTTATTGACTATAAAAAGGCCTTTGATTCAGTGCCGCATGAGTGGCTTATAGATATATTGAGAATATACAAAGTCGATGATAACATAGTGACTTTTTTAAGGCATATAATGACAAGTTGGAAGACTAAAATTCACCTCCAAATACCTGGTGAAAACAATATCGAAACGGAAAATATCGCAATCAACCGGGGCCTGTTTCAAGGAGACTCGCTGAGTCCATTGTGGTTCTGTTTGGCTATGAACCCTCTATCACAGCTATTAAATTCCACTGACTCAGGTTTTAGCATTAAAAACAACAATACTGTAGTAGCGAAGCTTAATCATCTGTTGTATATGGATGATTTTAAATTAATGGCTTCTACTCGAGACAATCTAGAAGAAATGCTAAAAACAGTAGAAACATTCTCTAATGATATTAATATGCACTTTGGACTAGACAAGTGCCGCGTTTTAAATATAGTCAGAGGAAAGATACAGCCCGGTGGATTCGATATGCAAAATGGCCAGAACATCGAGGCCATGGGTGAAAACGATATATACAAATATCTAGGAGTAAAGCAGGCGCGGAAAATTGACCATAAGCAAATGAAAACTGAGATAACTATTGAGTTTATACGAAGGATAAAACAGCTGCTTCGTTCACAGCTTAACAGTAAAAATTTGTTTAAGGCACTAAACACCTACGCTTGTTCCGCGCTTAGCTATTCATTTGGAATTGTTAAGTGGACAAAAACAGATATAGAAAATCTTCAGCGAAAAGTACGAACACACCTCACAAAGGCACAAAAACACCATCCTAAAAGTGCAGTAGAAAGAACGACATTACCACGGAATCTAGGAGGAAGAGGACTTATGGATATAGGTGAGCAATTAGATAAACAAATTGCTAATTTAAGATCTTATTTTCAGATGCAAGCTGAGACATCTACTCTACATCGCGCTATTTGCGCAGTAGATGACACAACACCGATCAAACTGAGGGAACCAGAAATGCGCATAAACCATCTCACTAAAGACGAAAAAATGCGCGCCTGGATGGGTAAACCTCTGCACGGGCGACATCCCAATGAGGTCAGCCAAGACTATGTCGACAATACAGCGTCGAACTATTGGTTGACAGCAGGAAAGATGTTCCCTGAAACGGAGGGTTCATTACTGGCCATTCAGGATCAGGTTATACCAACCAGAAATTACCTGAAATATATCATCAAAGACCCTCAGGTTCAAAACGACAGATGCCGATATGGATGTCAAGCCCAAGAAACCATCCAACATCTTACAGGGGGCTGCCAGGCATTTGCTGCAACTGAATACAAGGAACGGCATGACGCAGTAGGAAAAATACTTCATCAAGAGATAGCTATCAAGTTGGGACTTCTCCAAACGGACCATCTCCCGTATTATCAATACGTCCCCGAGAGTATGCTTGAGGATGGCAACTACAAGCTATACTGGGACCGCACTGTGCTCACAGACCAAACAGTGGCACATAATAAACCAGATCTCGTACTAGTTAATAAATTAACAAGACAAACAACACTAATTGATGTGGCGATACCTAACAACAATAATCTACGTAGTAAATTTACTGAAAAGATCGCCAAGTACAGAGATCTGGAAATTCAAATACGAAGGCAATGGAGAATGCAAAGTACCCAGACGATACCGATTATTATGTCTACTACTGGAGTCATTCCGAAGACCCTCCTCGAAAGCATAAAAAAGCTGGGTCTAAATGAACACCTTTATAAGACCATGCAGAAAGCTGTACTACTCGCGACGGCCAGATGCGTACGAAAATTTCTGGGAGAAACTCCAGCATACCAAGTCACCTAGGGCTCGATAACACGGAAAGAGTCCCACCAGAGCTCAATCCTTTTGATACCGTAGGTATCTGGGATGAGTCAATTTCCCCCTTAGAGGGAGTGTGAGCCGTATGGCTAAATCTGGATAATAATAAAAGACAAACAACACTAATTGATGTGGCGATACCTAACAACAATAATCTACGTAGTAAATTTACTGAAAAGATCGCCAAGTATAGAGATCTGGAAATTCAAATACGGAGACAATGGAGAATGCAAAGTACCCAGACGATACCTATTGTTATGTCTACTACTGGAGTCATTCCGAAGACCCTCCTCGAAAGCATAAAAAAGCTGGGTCTCAATGAACATATTTATAAGACCATGCAGAAAGCTGTACTACTTGCGACGGCCAGAAGTGTAAGAAAATTTTTGGGAGATACACCTGCATTCCAAGTCATCTAGGGCTCGATAACACGGAAAGAGTCCCACCAGAGCTCAATCCTTTTGATACCGTAGGTATCTGGGATGAGTCAATTTTCCCCTCAGCGGGAGTGTGAGCCGTATGGCTAAATCTGGATAATAATAATAATTTGAGCATGTACAAAAAAAAAACAAACTCTTTTCACCTACCATATCTCTTTTTGTATGATAACTAGAAGATTTATGAAGGCAATTTTCTCTTTGTTTTTAATAACCTACAAAAATGTTTTATATAGTTTTTTTAGTTATATGCATAATTTTTAAGGTATTTGCACAAAACCGTTCGAAAACGTGTTATGTTTAAATGAAAATGGTCAATTTTCAACCACGATTAACTCAAAAAGTATTAACTTTTCAACAAAAAATTATAGAACAGTTTTTGCTTAGAATTAGGTTCTCTAGCGAATTCCGTAGATTCCGTAGTTATTTCAACCAAAAAATTTTCCACCCCTGCGAAGGGGTGGGAACCACCCAAAAGATAAAAGCACACATCGGCATAGGGTAGACTTTGAATTAGCAGATATGTAGAGGCTATTCCTAAAATTTCATTAAAATCAATGCAGTAGGATAGAATTAGGAGATAATATCCTATTCTTGCTCCCATTGACTGGCGTATTACCACCAACATAGTTCCTGTCATTTGACATGTTCTACGTACTATCTGACTCAGTACCGGCGCTAGGGTATAAGGCGCCCGCCTGCAAAAGAAGCATAGGTGCTCTTTGGTGTCTTTTAAATTAGTATTTTGTATAGCACCGACAGAAAAAAGGTCATTTTTGCGCCCCCCAAAAAGGGGCGCCCGCCTGCAGTGCATCCCTTGCAGGCCCGTTATCGCCGGCCCTGAATCTGACTTATTAAAATGCCCAACATATCTGTCGGACAAACTTTATTTCATACATTATATAAAGTTTGCTATTGTGACTCTTAAATTTTATAGGCCATGATTCCGCTTACCAAAAAGAAAAGTTTATTAATAGCAAGCTAAAAATTTGTTAAAAGCTTAAAGGTGTCTACTTGGACAAACTTTCATATACGGGAACACTGGAACAGGGGAGGTTTTAATTATGGAACAGGTTACAGGTTTCGAACGTCAAACTAAGAAAACGTCCCATGTATTTTGTCGGACAGAACTTCAAATTGATGTGTTACCTTTTCATTAAACTCTCATGCATTACCAAAAAAAAGTTTATTAATAGCAAGCTGAAAATTTGTTAATAACTTGAAGGTGTCTACTTGGACAAACTTTCATATACGGGAACACTGGAACAGGGGAGGTTTTAATTATGGAACAGGTTACAGGTTTCGAACGTCAAACTAAGAAAACGTCCCATGTATTTTGTCGGACAGAATTTCCAATTGATTTGTTACCCTTTCATTTAACTCGCATGCAAAAATCAGACGGCTATTTGCCACAACATACAGTTGAGTCCGCGAATCTTTACCCGTGCGTCACTATTTAACCCTTATCCGGGCATCACATTTTACTTACGTAACCGGGCAACTCGGGTCCGTTGGGCCCACCACTGTTCTTGAATGTACTATTCATATTTACCCATATACTATTTCTAATATTATTTTTTTGATTTTTTTATTAAAGTTAAATTTAAATTGTCTAGATTAAGCTACTATAGTATGCGGTCTACCTCGAGGGTGCGATCTACCTAAAAGATTTGCAAAAAATAATGAATTGCAAGAAAATTTTGTAGAAAAAATATTTATTCACAAGTGATAAACATTTGGATGGTTATGTTTTTTCCTGATAAATAGTACTTCTAAAAGTTTTGGTTGACTTGATTCCACACATCGCATATTGCTGCTAATTTGTCGTTCCTTCTTCGTTCAGACCTCGTGTCCTTATCATCAAATCGAACAAATCTTAGAAAATTCTGAATCGTTTTAACCCCATGGTAGCTTTAAATATAGTAGCTCCATAAAATTTACTCCAAAGTATATCTACATTATGGATGTTGGCACTCAGGTGCCCTGCAGTTAGTAGTAGTCCAATAAGGCTCTGTAGAGTCGCAATATTTCCAGTTCTCTATCCCTAGGACTTCTTCGGCTTCTTTATTTGTACACTTTACTATTTCATTCACAATTTGTCCGCCCCATAAAAATTTATGGGGATTTGGTTCCCTTTCCACCCAAACTTTTGTGTACGTTCCAATTAATTAATTATTGTGGTACCATTAGTTAAACATAACGTTTTTAAGACTTTTTTGTTTCCTAGTATTTTTTCGATAAGCCAGTTTTTATCGAGATGCAGCTTCTTTTTCAATATATTTACGTAAAAATTTTATGGGGGTTTTGTTCTTTTAAACCCCCCAAATGTTTGTGTACGTTCGAATTAAACTATTATTGTGGTACCATTAGTCAAACACAGTGTTTTTAAAACTTTTTTGCCTCTTAGTCTTTTTTGACAAGTCACCTTTTATCGAGATGTAGCTTCTTTTCCTAAATATACCTAAAAATGTAAATTATAAATAAATTTTCAGATTATTAACAGGTCTCTATAATCGTACTTAACCATATACAAATATGTGGTGTATTCGACAAATATTCAAAATATCTCGATAAACACTGGCTTATCGAAAAAGTATAAAGAGGTAAAAAAGTTTTAAAAACATTGTGTTTAACTAATGGTGCCACAATAATAATTTAATTGGAACGTACACAAAAGTTTGGGGGGGTTAAAAGGAACAAAACCCCCATAAAATTTTTATGGGGTGCACAAATTTCACATTAATGTTTTTTTAAGATGTTGCTCCCATAAAAATGCCACATGTCTATTTTCAATAAAAAATCTCTAAGAGTTTTCGATATATGAAAAAAAATATTTCTATTATTATTTTTTCTATTATATTATACTATTCATACATATACTACATATACTATTTCTAATATTATTTTTTTGATTTTTTTATTAAAGTTAAATTTAAATTGTCTAGATTAAGCTACTATAGTATGCGGTCTACCTCGAGGGTGCGATCTACCTAAAAGATTTGCAAAAAATAATGAATTGCAAGAAAATTTTGTAGAAAAAATATTTATTCACAAGTAATAAACATTTGGATGGTTATGTTTTTTCCTGATAAATAGTACTTCTAAAAGTTTTGGTTGACTTGATTCCACACATCGCATATTGCTGCTAATTTGTCGTTCCTTCTTCGTTCAGACCTCGTGTCCTTATCATCAAATCGAACAAATCTTAGAAAATTCTGAATCGTTTTAACCCCATGGTAGCTTTAAATATAGTAGCTCCATAAAATTTACTCCAAAGTATATCTACATTATGGATATTGGCACTCAGGTGCCCTGCAGTTAGTAGTAGTCCAATAAGGCTCTGTAGAGTCGCAATATTTCCAGTTCTCTATCCCTAGGACTTCTTCGGCTTCTTTATTTGTACACTTTACTATTTCATTCACAATTTTTTCGTCCATAAACAAACAAAAGGAATCAACAGGATCATCTACACTTTGACCAGGGGCTAATCTTACTATGTGCACATTACTTTTTATTATGTCGCAGGATCGCATACGTCCTGTCGGTTGTGGTTGACTCTTCCAGTTAATTCAATCCTAAGTTTCAAAAAATACATACTCTAAAATCTGGGAACTTGTAGCTACACATTCTTCTTCATCATCACTCAATACTACTTGCTAATCATCCTGTTCACTTGCTTCCGAAAGATGATCTTCAATTTCAGAGTCACTTTCAATGCTACCTGCTTCAGGATATCCTTCATCATCGGAATTCCATACTTTTTTTAGCAATTCTTGCAGGTCTGCAGCCGATAATGGTTTTTGGGACATTTTATTTGCACTGTCTACTTTCACTGTAATTCAATATAATTTTAGGAGCTTAGTTCTCGACACTAGCATCGATATCAAACGACTGATAGAAGATGTATTATTTATTTCAAAATATGTATAGGTACCTACCTAAAAATATTATTGCATTCCAACAATGATTATCAGTTTTTAAAATTCATTTAGAATAGATATAACACCTATTGTAAGCATCTCTTTGATATTCACACCAAAGAGATTTTAAATTGAAAGATGAAGTAGTTTTCAATCCTAATAGCAAAATTAATAATATTGAAAATATTAAAAACATTACTAAAAGATTTTTAAATAGAAAACTTATTGGTACACTTTCCTGGTGACACCTCCGATGCTTCTACAATTTGCAAGCACATGGATGCTGCAGTGAAGACAATGGGAAGGAATTCTACACTATGCAATTCACATCCCCCGTCTGCAGCTTGGTAAAGTTCCAACGGAAACTGCAGCTGGTTACTCTACGGAGTAATACGACTATAAAATAAAAATGTATACTATTTTTAATCAGTTGAAATGCGAAGGCAAAACAATCTTACTTTTTAATTAGAATACGGAGCGCAGTCCAGTCCTCTGAATCGCGATTTTCGGCTCTTATTGGAGCATTATCGGAGAGAACGTAGGCACTGTTCTCCATATCCTAAATGACCAGCACCGAGAGTCTTTCCCACCCATTGCAACCGAAGTGAAGGTATTAGGTGACTAGCGTCATCTGGCAATTGAAAGATGAAGTAGTTTTCAATCTTAATAGCAAAATTAATAATTTTGAAAATATTAAAAACATTACTAAAAGATTTTTAAATTGAAAACTTATTGGTACACTTTCCTGGTGACACCTCCGAGGCTTCTACAATTTGCAAGCACATGGGTGCTGCAGTGAAGACAAATAAGAGCCGAAAATCGCAATTCAGAGGACTGGACTGCGCTCCGTATTCTAATTAAAAAGTAAGATTGTTCTGCCTTCGCATTGCAACTGAATAAAAATGGTATACATTTTTTTTTTAGATTTTTTATTGTTTGCTACACGTTTAGACTTTATTTTTGGATTTCCGGAATTATAAAAGTCGTTTATATGATCCACAAAATCATTTTTATAGTCGTTTTTATTTTATAGTCGTATTACTCCGTAGAGTAACCAGGTGCATTTTCCGTTGGAACTTTACCAAGTTGCAGACGGGGGATGTGAATTGCATAGTGTAGAATTCCTTCCCTTTGTCTTCACTGCAGCATCCATGTGCTTACAAATTGTAGAAGCCTCGGAGGTGTCACCAGGAAAGTGTAACGATAAGATTTCAATTTAAAAATCTTTTAGTAATGTTTTAATATTTTCAATATTATTAATTTTGCTATTAGGATTGAAAACTACTTCATCTTTCAATTGCCAGATGACGCTAGTCACCTAATACCTTCACTTCAATTGCAATGGGTGGAAAAGACTCTCGGTGCTGGTTATTTAGGATATGGAGAACAGTGTCTGCGTTCTCGCCGATGAGGCTCCAATAAGAGCCGAAAATCGCGATTCAGAGGACTGGACTGCGCTCCGTATTCTAATTGAAATGTAAGATTGTGTTGCCTTCGCATTGCAACTGAATAAAAATGGTATACATTTTTATTTTATAGTCGTATTACTCCGTAGAGTAACCAGGTGTATTTTCCGTTGGAACTTTACCAAGCTGCAGACGGGGGATGTGAATTGCATAGTGTAGAATTCCTTCCCTTTGTCTTCACTGCAGCATCCATGTGCTTGCAAATTGTAGAAGCCTCGGAGGTGTCATCAGGAAAGTGTACCAATAAGTTTTAAATTTTTCAATTTAAAAATCTTTTAGTAATATTTTTAATATTTTCAATATTATTAATTTTGCTTTTAGGATTGAAACTACTTCATTTTTCAATTGCCAGATGAAGGTAGTCACCTAATACCTTCACTTCGGTTGCAATGGGTGGGAAAGACTCTCGGTGCTGGTTATTTAGGATATGGAGAACAGTGTCTACGTTCTCTCCGATGAGGCTCCAATAAGAGCCGAAAATCGCGATTCAGAGGACTGGACTGCGCTCAGTATTCTAATTGAAAAGTAAGATTGTTTTGCCTTCGCATTGCAACTGAATAAAAATGGTATATATTTTTATTTTAGATTTTACATTGTTTGTTACACGTTTAGACTTTATTATTGGATTTTCGGAATCATAAAAGTCGTTTATATGATCCACAAAAACATTACCTAACTGCCGGATTAACTTCTGTAATAAAGATTAAGACTTTAGGTATAAATACAAATAGGGTTCGACGGGCCCGTGTTGCCCCTTTACGTGACAAAATTTTTTCGACGCAATAATTTCAAAATTTATAATGAATATTTTAAATAGCTCATGATTATGTTGACGGAAGCATACTTCTAAACAAATTCAGTGATGCATAAAGTTCAATAAAATTTTTCTTATCAGTTTATGATAAAAGAATTCTCTGTCTCGGGCCCGTTGGGCCCACCTTGAAATTGAAATCCGCCCGGAAATTGAAATTTACTAAACGCAACAGCAAGTGTCAGTAAGTGACTTGCTGTTGCGTTTCTTCTTCTTCTTTAAGTACCGTGCCTAAATTTTTAGGCGTGGGTAGCTTCCACAACAATTTGCTGATATCGTTCTCGATCTTGTGCGGCATGTAACAATTGATCTGCTGATAAGCCAGTCCATTGACGAAGGTTTCGGAGCCATGAATATTTCTTTCGACCAATTCCTCTTTTTCGGTCGATCTTTTCATTGAGTATTAACTGCAGCATCCTGTATCTGCTACCTCTCATTATATGCCCCAGATATTCAAGTTTTCTCTTTTTTATCATCTTCATTAAGTCACCTTCGCCTTGACCTACTCTGTTTAAGACTTCTCTGTTTGAAATGCGTTGAACCCAAGATATTCTGAGCATTCTACGATACGACCACATATCAAAGGCTTCTAATTTGTTCATCATGTTAACCTTCATGATCCAGGTTTCACATCCATATAGTAATACAGGATACACATAACATTTTAGGAACTTGATTCTTAGTTGTAAATTCAGCTGAGAGTTGCTCAGAATAGATCTAAGTTTCATAAATGCTCCTCTTGCAATTTCTATACGAGTTTTAATTTCTTCATCCGGATTTAGTGTCTCGTTTATCCAACATCCTAGGTATTTAAAATGGTTAACTTTTGTTATTGATTCATCACTGACAATTAGTTGCATAGGGCCGACGTCTTGTTTTCTAACCACAAGTAACTTTGTCTTTGTTGCATTTATGTTAGTTGTTGCGTTTATTAAATTTCAATTTCAGACTTATCATCGACTGATTTCGTATGCTTTAAATGATGACGCACGGCTAAAGATTCGCGGACTCAACTGTAATTCCTATCATTTGACATGCTCTACGTGTTTTGATTAAAATGCTCAACATATCTATCGGACAAACATTTTTTCATATCTTATATAAAGTTTGTTATTGAATAAACTTAAAAACAACCTACTAGTTTTTACAATCAAAAACTTGTCAAGATGACACGTTCCACAATTAAAATCACCTTTCACCTTCCACCACTTTCCAAACAAACACCAGTATTATCATGCAGCAAAATTTGTCCGATTAGACACCGTTCAGCTTCTTCTTTCAGTGCAATCTCCGCGACGAAAGTGGCTATCGTCATGGCTATTTTGACCTTGAGCTGCAACCAAACCATCCTCTCAGGTTCTACAACCAGGAAACGCGTCTCCTTCCTACGCTCCTCCTACCGTTAAGCTAACAAATTTTGCCAATAATAAACTTTGTTCTTGTACGCGGGATACAGGTCTAGTAGGTATTCTTTTTTTTTATTAGAAAAAGAAGTCGCGTCCACCAAAAGGTTATTAGCGACGGAAGAAAATATAAATAACAAAAGTACACAACTACAGATTGTATAAAATTTTTATGGATCTTAGATAATATTAACTATATTGTCATAAGAACAGTTTTGACCTAGAGCCTCTGGTAGAGCGTTTGGGATATTGTAGCGCTGTCTTTCTTGGTCATATTTACTATAACTTATTAAAAAGTGTTCGACTGTTAATCGGACGTTACACTGATCACATATAGGTGGATTATTCTTCGTGAAAAGGTAAGAGTGCGTTAACCTGGTATGTCCTAGACGTAAACGCGCAACCGCAATTTGTTCTCGTCTATTGCGCGACGATGGAATCCACTGAGACACATTATTCTTGATTTTATTCAGCTTAGAATTAATTTGAGACCACTCATTTCGCCACAAACACAACACTTTATTATTAAAATAAGCTTCTAAGTCACTTAAAACACACTTGCCATGTCGGCTCCGAAAAATCACTTAAAATTGCTAGTGCAGTCCTGTCAGCTTCTTCATTTCCTGTTATTCCGACGTGTGAGGGAACCCATAAAAATTGGAGGCTTCTTCCATGTTCATGTGCTTGGGAGAGCTGGTATTTTAGCAACTTTTCAAAAGGATGTTTCGGGAAAATGTGTTTTAATGAGTTTAGAGAGCTAAGGGAATCTGTTATGATCAGGGCTTTTGTGAGTGTAAGCTCGTTAAGAAGCTTCACCGCACGGTATATGGCGCATAGTTCAGCTGAATATGTGCTACATCCTGGGGGTAAACCGAAAAGAAGATTGTTTTCTGAAGAAATGATTGATGCCCCCACTCCGTCTTAGGATTTAGATGCATCTGTGTAGATTTTATGGTAGTCGGGGTACTTTTTTAAGAGGGCCTCAAACTTGGAGCGAATCAAAGAATGGTGTATATTAGATTTATCAAAATACTCCAGAGATGCATCACACGTTGTTAAATCGATCAGCCAAGGCTCGGGGTATTTAATATCCGAGGAGAAAACCTCCGGAAAATTAATGTTTAGGTTTTGAAGTATGGATTTAATTCTTTCGTAATATGGTTTTTTAGTATAGCGAATATCTTGGAATATGTTTACATATTTGTTTGTAAAAGTGTTTTGATATATTGGCTTTGAAATATTGCAAGCGACTAAGGCTGCATGTGATAGAGCAAGGTACATGCGACGGTGATGTAGCGATGGTTCTCCTAAAAGAGCATAAAAGCTGGGTACAGGTGTAGTTGGGAAAGCCCCTAAGATTAATCTAAGGCTTTTATTATAAATAATATCTAATGATTTGTGTAGAGATTGATTAGCAGTGGAATAGGCAATTGCTCCATATACTACCTTAGAACATATTAAAGATTTATACAGGAGGAGTAGAGTGAGTAGGTATTCTGTTTGTACATTTTAGTGAGGTTAAAGTTAGAATTTTTACTAAATAGTAAATAATTTTTTAAACGCAGGTAATTATTTATTTAATGTAGTAATGATTGAACTGATGACTAAATAAAATAAAGATAAAATTTATAAAACTCTAACAAGAAGTAAAACCACTTCTATGTAAATTGGTATATTTATTAAAACTTAAAAATCCCAATGGATTGAATAAAAATGTCCAATTCAGAACGTTTTCAGACCTATCGGTCCATCATCAGTGAATGTGCATACTTGCTAAATAGCCCCAGAACCAAACAATGGTTGAATTTAAAATTCAATTTACATTATTTAAAAATAATATTAAACAGGCTAAACGCCGATGTTACAGGATATTGCCTATGGGAACATGGTGAAACCCTACCAAAACCTCAATCAACCATCTTAGGCCAACTTTGACTATAAAGTGACTTTAAAGTAAACTTTATAGTCAAAGTTGGCCTAAGATGGTTGATTGAGGTTTTGGTAGGGTTTCACCATGTTCCCATAGGCAATATCCTGTAACATCGGCGTTTAGCCTGTTTAATATTATTTTTAAATAATGTAAATTGAATTTTAAATTCAACCATTGTTTGGTTCTGGGGCTATTTAGCAAGTATGCACATTCACTGATGATGGACCGATAGGTCTGAAAACGTTCTGAATTGGACATTTTTATTCAATCCATTGGGATTTTTAAGTTTTAATAAATATACCAATTTACATAGAAGTGGTTTTACTTCTTGTTAGAGTTTTTTAACTATATGGTATACAGCCAACCTAGGGAACCTCCCTTTTAGTTTATAAAATTTATATTTTATATTTGATGCTTTAGAAGTATCTGTTGCATGCGTTATTGAAAAAAATAATAAACAACTACTAGCATACCTATTGATAGTAATATGATAATATATTGAATGTTTACATTCACGCGATGATTTAGAATAGACATAATAGTTATAGTAAATTATAACTCTTGATTATTATGACGTTATACACGTAGAATGTATCATTTATCATTTATATCTACCAACTAATGAGGTTGCTTCTCGGTATGATACAAAAAAACAATTTGCAATTTGTATAACTCAGTATGTTTTGAATAGTTACTGTTTGTTGAATAAATGTTGCTAATAGATCCAAATGCAGAAAGTGTCTTATATCGGATTAGGTTTGTTTACTCTTTCTTTTTAAGAGGATCGGGTGGGGGTATGGTTTGAGATAAAAATTTCAAGCCGTCTTTGATGAATTTTTTTTAAACATTTTGAAACATATAATTTTACCAGTTAATTTATTTTTAAATTAAATAAGCGTATTTGGTGTAATTCAAAGAATATTCAAAAAAATCAAGGGAAAATATTGAAAAATAACCCAACAGTGGTTTTATCCATTTTTTTGTATCACTCAGAAGGTAAAATAACTATACTAAATTTACAATCAAGATGCAGTAGAAATAAACAAACCAAGACATGTTAAATGCTACTAGGAGCACTCTCAAATCATAATAATTTACAATGGATACATTTACAATGGATTTACATTGTAACTCCCAAATCATGATTTCCAAAGTTTATACATTGTAAAGTATGATTCGGGAGTACTCCTAGTAGCATGTAACGTGTCTTGGTTTGTTTATTTCTATTTTCTACTGCATCTTGATTGGAAATTTAGTATAGGGAATTATTTTGTAAAAAAAGGGTAAAAATCAACATATTTGTATATTAAAAATAAAATATCTATTAAAAATATCTCAACAGCGTAACCTCACGAAATGTCTAAAAAAATCTGTGCAAAATTTCAGGTGGATTCCTCAAGTTGTTTGAAAAGGGCAGTTTTGAGAAAATCGCGTTTAAAGTTTTCACAACTTTTATTTTCAGTTTCTTCTTTCAAAAGAAAAGGGGAATAGCTGTTGCTGTTGAAGTGAGTTAAAGGTAGGCATATTCAACATGCTGTATTTCTGGTCATTTCGTTTCGATCAAGAGAGTATAACAAGAATGACGTAACTGCAAAAAGCCAGATTTCTCAGGAAAGCGAAAAAAGGTTTTTAAATATTTAAAATAGTGATTAAATAAAGAGTAACCGTCCAGGAGCATCGGTATGGCGTTTATTCTTACAATAATAGATTTTATTTTCATCCAAATTGTTTCCAATT
This sequence comes from Diabrotica virgifera virgifera, assembly GCF_917563875.1. NCBI lineage: Eukaryota > Metazoa > Arthropoda > Insecta > Coleoptera > Chrysomelidae > Diabrotica > Diabrotica virgifera. The sequence continues at coordinate 44,974,715 of NC_065445.1, read as the reverse complement.
TGTATATATACGGGGTGTCATATCGGCTGACGCCTCATCCCCACACCTAACCGCTATCTGTTTCTATCCTGGGCATCTTCCTCTTCCAAATCTCGGTGTTCCATGGCCTTCCTTATCGTGTCATTCCTGGATAGTCTTGGTCTTCCCCTTTTCTTCCTACTTGGGGATTTCCATTTCAGTAGTTTCTTTGGCCATCGTTGGTCGTCTATTCTAAGTAAGTGACCGAACCATTTTAGACTTCTCCTCTCGAGCCTGTCTACCGCTGTATCGTGTGCCTGCATCCTTCTTCTTATTTTCTCGTTACGTACTCTGTCCAATCGGGAGATTCCAGCACTTCTACGTATGTAGTCCTTTTTCCGTTGTTTCGACAGCATTTATCCTTCTTGTGGACTATGTCCTCTGTTATTGTCCAGACTTCGCTTCCATACATTAGCACCGACTCCACAAATGACTTCCCTATTCTTAATTTTCTAGTTCTGGATATATTTTTATCTCACCACACGGAATTCAAGCAACCTACTACCTTCCTACTTTTTTCAACTCCCTTTGGATTTCTTTGTTGCCTAGGCCTTCTCTGATTATTACAGCTCCCAGATATTTAATTTCTTCAACCTGCTTAACTGATATTATGTTCTCTTTAATTAGGACTTCAAAGTAGGCGTCAGAATTCACGACTAGATATTCTGTTTTTTTTTTTAAGTTATACTTCTTTACCGGCTATATGAGGGTGAATTTTTATATGTTAAAACCTATGATCCCGGCGCATGAGCATTATAACTGTTCTGATTGGATGTTCAAATGACATGTCAAAAATTATTCAATATGGCGGCTGTGGCACAGCTGTAGTTAGATTATTTATGGTTGTTGCGTTTTAAAATTTGTGTGAAAAGAAACAACAAACAAAAGTTAGTTAATAGTTATACTGCCTTTTTAAATAGTTTTCATATACCTATATTTTTGGACTTTTGGACTATTTTCGACAAGAAAAACTCATTCTAATTTGGTAAGTAGTTTTTATTATAATCATATTGTAATTATACATTTGGATTAGGTTGAAATACAGTAGAGCGTCGATTATCTGAACTAATTGGGGGACATAGGTGTTCGGAAAACCGATTTGTTCGGATAATCGAACTACAATATATTGATACATATTTTTAGTCATACATATTTATCCACAAGTTAATAAAAGCCCTATTTATACACCTACATATTTATTTATATCTTGATAATGACAACTATCAACTAAACAAAAAAGTGCAGTCTTTGCAAGAGTATAATTATTTTTGGATACAATATTGAAGAAAATTTAAGATATTTCAAGCGTCAATTACTAACGCTTGCTCGGTATTCGAGTGCGGGACGCGGGAGTCGATAGTTCGAATAAGCGGTCGTTCGGTTGATCGACGTTCGGATAATCGACGCTCTACTGTAAATTTATTTTCTCAAGAATGGGGATTTTAGAGAGAAATCCCAAATTAGGTCCGATTTTTATTTTTAAATTATGATTTTTTGGCGTTGATTTATTTATCTAGTAGGTATGTAATGCCTATGTAATGCCTATTGATATAATTGATTTACATACTTAATTTGATTACCAACAAAAGTTCTACCAATCTTCATCTAATATATTGTTTTCTTACTGTTTTGTTATATTTTAATATTTTCTTCCACAAAATTTAAACTACATAATTTGATTATATTCAAAACAACTGTCAAACAGTAAAACGTTCAGTTACCCTAATTTTCCACATGACAAATAATGTGGAATTGGACGAGTGAGTCTAGGCTTCGATTACGAATCAAAGCGCCACGAAATTCACGGGTTCGATTCCCGATGCAAGTTTTTATTTTTTTATTTTTTTATGCATTTTATGATTGTAAGTATATTTGTTATATAATTTTTTTTTCAGAAAATGCGCATTTAAAATTTTTGCCAACAACTATTATCGTTCAGAAATCATTTTTTCTTTGTGGCATTTTTCAATGTGTTTGTGTGCGTTTTATTCTTTTATTTTTTAAATTTTTGGTATTGTCTTAAAAATCACATAATATGTAGTAGAAGTATAACTTCTTACGTGCGAACAAAGTACACACACATTCTTTTTTTATATATAATCCCCATTTTTTGTAGGCTGAATACAGGCGGGTCAACATGAATTTCATGTCATACGAATCTTGTGCCAGTACTGCTTGATCGCCAGCAAAGTGAATGTTAAACATGCAGTCATCTCCGATCATGATTCCCATTAGTCCACAAGTTCTTTTCCATGTTCCATTCGAATTTCATTATCTTAATTTAATCTCCTCATTTTCAACCCTATTTACAGTTGCGGCATTATTCTTCTGAAACAATGTCTACAATGGTACGTATTTCAATAACGAGGCAACTACCCTGTAGTGACTCAGCACATAGCTAAAGTTCTGTCACTTTTGTATCATCTGCACACAGTATTTTAGAAGTTAACTATGCAATATACAGGAATTGACAAAATTTGTACTTCCGTCATTCTTCTTCCGGACCGGCGTTATGTTATTTCATTTAAAATAATAAAAAAAGTCGAAAATTATAAAATTTTCAAATCATAGTTTGAACAGACATTCCTGTCTGTTAGTTTATTGTTTAGCATTTGTCTTTCCATGGATCTTTCTGTCTTTGCTACTTTTTTCATATTTTCTTTTACGGAACAGGAAGCATACATTGATTGAAGACTCTTGTTTTTAGGTTTTGGAGGTATTTTCTGCTCTTTAGAATACAAGATAGTTATTAATTCAAAAAAATCGAAGTTTTTTGCACTAAATTGTTCATATCTACAAAACCACGAACAATTTTTTGCCAGAAACGTATAGGTTTATTTACTGTAGATGTATATTAAGGGCATAGGTGCAAAATTTCGCACCAATGTGTTTTAAATGCATTAATTTTTTTCGAATCCTGAAAAAGCTAATAAGTGTTTTGTAAAAATTTAAACTCAGAATAAAAGACTGCATTATTTAGACCAGGGCGCATCTGTAAAAATATTAGTACATTTGGACGTTGAGAGGTAACTGAAATTTTTTTGAAGAAATTGCTTGAAAATAACTCAAATAAAAATATTTGAGTTATCCTCCCTCTCAGAAAGGTCCGGAAAATTGTTTAAATAATCAAAATGTCAAAAAATGAAGTAAAAATTCGATTTTTTTCTTATAACTTTTTCTTATAACTTTAAAAGTATTCATTTCCGAGAAAAGTTGTACTGACATAAAATTTGCATAATTAAATTTCCTACAATATAGAATTAGTTAAAAGTTTAAAAAAATAGTCACCCTTGGTGCAAAATAGGCATAATTGCGAAAAACCATACAAAAACAAGTATTCGCATTTTACGTTTTTCAAACATTTATGCTACACTTAGGACCTTCATATTTCACCCAGAAAAACATTATGATACAGTAAAACAATACTGAAAATTTAATTACGACCGGTTCAATAGATTTTGCATAATAAATTTTGCAATCCAGCTTTCGCAAAAAAAATTCATTTTTTCAAAATGTTACAGGACTAAAAATAAAGCAGATAGCAAGTTGAATTTTTTTTTGCTTATAGAAGTGTACTGTACCTTTCATTTGCAATTTTCCAAATTTAAATCGATTAGCTACTACGGCGTCAGAAATTTTTTTAAATAAACATTAATTATTGGTGCTACGCGCAGGACAGCGGATAGTTTGCTCTGATTGGGCATTCCAATGACCTTTGATAATGATTGATACATTTTAATTTTTATTACATTTCGATATAAATAAATAAATTTGTTTATTGCAAAACAAAAACACATACTCTATCCTTTGAAATAATACTTTTTTTAGCAAAAAATTTCTTTGTTCATATATTTTAACTTGGAGAATAAAAGTTTATTATTTTTAAACATATGCAATTGTTTAAACAATATTTCGCAAACAATAATAAAATTAGTTTGATTTTTGTGGAATTAAAATATTAAAATACAACAAAAAATAGAGTAAGAAAATAATATATTAGATAAAGATTGGAAGAAATTTTGGTGGAAATCAACTTGTGTGAATCGAACACCGCTGTCCTGCGCGTAGCACCAAAAATTAATGTTTATTTAAAAAATTTTCTGACGCCGTGGTAATTAATCGATTTTAATTTTGAAAATTGCAAATGAAAGTTACAGTACACTTCTATAAGCAAAAAAGAATTCAACTTGCTATCTGCTTTATTTTTAGTCCTGCAACATTAAAAAAAAATGATTTTTTTTTTTGAGAAAGTTGGATTGCAAAATTTATTTTGCAAAATCTATTAAACCGATCTTAATGAAATTTACAGTGTTGTTTTATTATATCATATAGTTTGTCTGGGTAAAAAATGAAGGTCCTAAGTGTAGCATAAATGGTTAAAAAACGTAAAATGCGAATACTTGTTTTTGTATGGTTTTTTTTTCGCAATTATTGCTGTTTTGCAACAAGGGTGACTATTTTTTAAATTTTTAACCAATTCGATATTGTAGGAAACTTAATTACGCAACTTTTAAAGTTACAATCACAAAACCAATAAAAAATCGAATGTTTCCTTCATATTTTGACATTTTGATTATTTAAACAACGTTCCGGAATATTTTGGGTGGGGGATAACTCAAATATTATTATTTGAGATATTTCCAAGCAATTTCTGCAAAAAAATTTGAGTCACCTCTCAACCTCCATCTCAAAACAGATGCGCCCTGGACTATATTACCGAGTGCCGAAAGTGCCTGAAAACTTATATAGCATTTATTTTAATAAGCTATAGAGGTGAAAAGGAAAGAAAATATAGTATGATTTCTAATTTCAAATATCTCATTCAAAAGAAGCATTTTGGTTATTCTCAGATTCGAAAAAAATGAATGCAATTAAAACACATTGGCGCGAAATTTTCGCCTACGCCCTTTAGTGGAAAAATTCATTTACTATGTAGTATGTAACATGTAAAATATACTATTCAAATACATATAAAAATATATACTTACTGTATAAAAATATGATTTAAACAATTTCACGATTATCTGTATGTCACACCTATGACCCTAATGAAAGATAATTCACTTATGCAAACAATATTATAGTAAGAATGTATATCTAAATATTTTCAACGTTAAGTGCTCAGGATCTGAGTGTAAAATAGTGAAAAAAGATGGAATCTATTGATTCAGGTAATGTATTTTATTTATTTGTATGTAATTTTATCTTTGTTTTGTTGGGTTTGCTACGCTAACAGTCTAATTATCTTCTTCTTAAAGTGCCTATCCGTTCCGGATGTTGGCGATCATCATGGCTATCTTGACTTTGTTTACCGCAGAGCGTAACAGTTCAATGGTAGTCGTGTTATATCATTACGTAAATTTTGAAGCCAGGAAATGCGTCTTCCTCCCGGTCTTCTTTTACCATTTACCTTCCCTTGGAGAATCAGTTGGAGAAGGCCGTAACGATCTTGATTTCTCATTACATATCCTAGATATTCTAATTTTTTTGTTTTTATGGTTATGAGAATTTCACACTCGTTCCCCATTCTACACAGGACTTCCACATTGGTAATTCGGTCAACCCAGGATATACGTAAGATGCGCCTATAACACCACATTTCGAAAGCTTCTAGCCGATTCATAGATGCAACAGTTAGTGTCCATGCTTCCATTCCGTAGAGCAGAACTGAGAATATGTAGCATTTCAACAGACGGCATTTTGTTTTTAATGCTATGTCTCGACTGTTGAAAATGGGTCTCATTCTAACGTATGCTGCTTTCGCCCTTATTATTCGCTGTTTAATTTCTGTTGAGTGGTCCCATTGGCTATTTAAATTCGTACACAGATATGTGTATTGCTCAACTCTTTCGATATTCTGTTGGTTGATTGTAAGTTGAGCGTTTAGTATTGGTATCTTACTATAAGAAGTCTAATTATAAATTATTAGTTTGGTATATTTTTGTTCCTCATCATCACACAGTCAAATTTATCCACTGTCGGACATAGGCCTCCTCAAGATGTCTCCACTCTTCTCTGTCCTGCGCAGCTGCAATCCAGTTAGTCGCTATTCTTTTATTGTCGTCTAGGGAAAAACTAGAAACAGGAAAAAAGGAGAGAAATCGTTAAGAAGATAACATAGGCAAAAGAGACTATGCTTACAATAAATAGGATCTAGAAAACTTTTTCAACTTAGCCCCACATCGGGGTGTACAGTCATTATGTATAATCTTTATATGACTGAAAAAATAATTGAACAACCTTTCAAATGAGGTAGCACACGACCCCTATTCTTATTTAAAAAAAAATCATCGACTACGTCATCACGCCCAGATGGATGACGTCACTAATATGATATATATGCCAAAAAATCATAAATTAAAAATAAAAGTCGACCAGTTTCGGGATTTATCTCCAAACGCGCCCATTCTCGAAAAAATGAATTTATTTCATAATTGTGCCCCTACATTGTATCTTCACATTAAATATGAATGGATATCATTTGATTTAAATAGGTATTTAAGTTAACTATTCTTGTAACAATGTATTCCTGTTTCTAAATTTTGTCCGCTTCTGCGCCATTAAATGTTGAATCATTTATTACACTGTACTATTATTTGGCCCATTTATAAAACAATTAGTTAAACATAGAAATCGTTGACGTTACTTCCTCCGTTTAATAAATTTAATTATATGAATTAGGTTAGAAAAAGCAATTTGTAAGTAATTTGTTTGTTTATCGAATATTGGATAGGTTTTTATAATAATTATAGTAGTAATTTTACCAATCGCCATTCGACAGGGGATCCAATCAATTGCCATCTACAGTCACTATTTAATTTTTTCAACATTTTTGGAACCAACAAACTTTAAAAATAATTAAAAATTATTTTTTAAATAATGAAAGTCTTATATATAAACGAAATAAATACATATTAAGTAACATAATGCGTTAAATTATTTTTCTTAATAAATAAAATAACCAATATTTTTGTCAATTTTGCGAAAGATTTAATTAAGTACCTACTGATGAAATAGTAAAAACAAAAGCAATCTTATTTCTACCAACCATTTTATCGTTAGTTGTTAATAAATATTCCTTTAACACTATACTCAAATTTCATTATTAAACATTTTATTGATTTTATGTAATAATTAAATTTAATATCAAATAACATTTATCTTTCATTAATAAGTTAAAATAATCCAATAAACTTCTAACGCCATCTTCTAACGTATTAATAAAGCAACCTTGTTTTCACAGACACATCAAAGTAAAAGTAAATATAATAATTTAAGATAATTTTTTGTGTAAAAACTAACTAACAAATAAATAATAAAATTCCTTTATTCAATGTTAAAAATATTATTTTAATGTAATATACCTATAGGTATAATTTGTAAATATATAAATAATAAAATTATTATCTATTATATAAAATAAATTGACATGTATTAAATGTCATTTAATGTTTACATATCGACAACTTGACCGGACAGACTGCGTTACTTGTCGAATTAGGCTTTTATAAGATTAGATACTTAATTGCTGTTAGAGCAACTTTCTTTCCAGTTTTAGTTATCTTTGTGAGGATTAGTGGGTCTATCTGTTTCCCTGTGCAATTATTTCAGGTGTCTTATCTATAGTAAAATCAGATAAAACCAATGGTATTAAAAAAAAATTTAAAAACGATACTGACGAACACTTGAATCGCACTTGCAATGATATTGTCACAATGTATTGTTACAAAATAAATTATTGCGCTGTTCTGTTTCATTCTCATCTTTTATCCATTTAAAAAACTAATTTGATATGCTTAATTATTTAGATATTATCAAAGTCTTCAATAATACTTATTATTTTAAATTTATATCACACATACACAAGCGCGCGCGCACACCTCACGCCTCACATAGACAATCAGGTGCCAAATAAAAGCAACAGATTATCTAGCAATAAAACACTGAAAACTTATGTTTTCGATACTTCCACAAAATTTATTATAAAACTATGTGACTTCAGCTGTTTCGGCAGAGTGCTTTTTTCAAGTAATTTATTTTACTGTATTTGCATTTTAAAGTTTTTAACTGAATAGGTTGAGGAATGGGGAGCTGTTCGTCTCAAGTTGGTCATTCAGAATTATTTTATCTGTGTTTTTCAATTTATTAATCTCCATAGATTCTAATAAAGATAGCTTAAGACTAGTGTTGCCCAAATGCAAGACCAAGGCGAGACTTAGAGAGTCTTGGTCTTGGTCTTGCGACAGTACACCTGGTCTTGGTCTTGGTCTTGGTATTGCGCTCCAGGTCTTGGTCTTGGTCTTGGTCTTGCAGCAAGAGTCTTGCAAGTCTCGCAGTTGCCCATTAGCCTATTACATATCTTAGAACAACGTAATAGAGTACGTCAATTTTAAGCTTTAATATCACAGCCATAGTAAAGACCAACCAAATTAATAAACATCTAAACAACTAACACCGGGTGGGGTTTAAACCTACGATCAAAGCGATCCGTGTCTATGTTCCAACTAACCAAAGTTTATTAGGAACTTACGTATTTTTCGAGTATTTGCCATTGACAGTGTGTGATTTGAAAAGCATTCAATTCGGTGACAGATGTGCACAATATGAAGGGTCAGAGGGAAAAAGGATGAATGTCAATTTTTGGTGCAATCTGTTAGCTTAGAAAGAGTACTATCAACCTGTGAATGGACAAGGGGAAATAGATATGATAATCGTCGTAAAATCACGTCACAAGATTGGACGAAAGGGGTAAAAACAATGAATATGTAACTTTGTTTCTCATTTTACCGAAAATGCTTGCAGATAGACATTCATCGTTCTTTCCCCTGGCCCTTCATATGTTAATGCCAGTTCTCATTTTGGTACCGAATACCAAACCGAGAATTATACACTTCTCCAAGAAATTAAGACACCTCCTTAAAAATGAGTCATTTTTGATGTCTCTAATTTCCTAAACCTGTTGTCTGATTAAGTGATTTTTTATATTATATAGCCTTATTCGTTAACAATATGGCTGTAATAATAATACTGTTACTAGAAGTTAAATTGTCGTTGTATAGGTACCGGATACCTTATCGGTACTAATAATTGTACCAATCAAACTGTGTTTTTTTCTCAAAGTTAGCATCATCCTGTGGAATATTCTATTATTTATAAAATGCTGAAATTAAACCCTACTTCCGTTGGATAACAGTAAAGTTAGGTATTTTAACAACTAACCATGTTTTTCATCAATACATGGTGTTTTTAAATAAGTATGGCAAATTTTAAGGGGTAATTCTCAACAAACGGGTCATGTTACCCGTATGCGCGCCAATGGTGAATATTGAATTCTTAATTGTATGTCAAAAATGCGTAATAACTACCTATTAAAGCCCACCAAATTTCATTTGCGTATCTCAACCGGTTTTAGAGCAATAAATAAATCGTCAGTTTGTAAGAAAAATTTTAAAGTCCCCTATTTCGGAAACGAAGCATTTGCGAACATACACTTATAAAGCAATCTGTGAAAGTATTTTTAGTGCAGAATTACCCCTTAAAGTTTGCCATACTTATTTAAAAACACCCTGTATTAATGAATAACATGGCTAGTTAAAAAAGCACCTAACTTTTTATTATCCAACATAAGCGAATGAATCAAAAAACAAAATGTTAAGAAAATATGAGGCTACAGTTGGGTTTTAATTTCAATATTTTATAAATGCTAGAATATTCCACAGGGTGATGCGAACTTTGAGAAAAAAAATACAGTTTTAATTGGTACACCCGGTATACAATGACAATTTTCCTGTCTAGAAATAATATTATTACAGCGATATTTATACAAAATAAGGCTATATTATTATCAAACATTAAAATCAAATAAATAAAAAATCAAATTATCAACCCCTTAAATCTAACAAGTTTAGGAAATTCGAGACACCAAAAATGACCCGTTTTTAAAGTGGTGCGTTAATTTCTTGGAGTAGTGTATATCAACCAAAGAGTAACAAAAGAACAGTGGATTGATAAAACTACCTACTACCTGATTTTTAACTACCTACAACAAAAATTGCTATAAATGCCCTTTTGTTTTCCATGTATTTCACTGTAAATATTTATTTGTTGAATGCCTCGTAGACAGTATATCGTTACTAAATATTTTAGTATTTGGTTACACGGTATAGCCGGCATGGCATTATCTGTTATTAATCTGTCTTGTTATCGTAATCACACTCAGCAGAAAAAATATACATAATATTCTTATTATTCTATATATCCATATGATTTGTGGTGTTTAAATTCCTAGAAAACTAATTAAGGAAAAAATGAACTACTTATTAGGTAGGTAGGTATATTTTTATTAGCTAAGGCCTAAGGTGACATATTTTTAAAAAGTTTCGATACATTAATTTATGAATAGAGGGCGGCTATTCTCAAAACATGGACAATTAATTTCAGAGTGAAGAATGTATGTGTGTTTATGGTATTGTTCGTAAGGCGCATAAGTCCAATTTTAAAAATTTTTTTGCTTCTAATAGAGTACCTAAGAATATACCCGAACTAATATACTTCATACAACGACCCTCAGTTCTAATTGCAAGACGCAAGATCTTGCAGGCTTAGTCTTGTACTTGCTCAAATCTTGCACGGTAAGTCTTGGTCTTGGTCTTGCTTAAATTAGTTGGTCTTGGTCTTGGTCTTGCAAAAATGCAAGAACGAGACCAAGACTGCAAGACCAAGACTGATTTTGGGCAACACTACTTAAGACCTTTATTTTGAATATGAATAATTTTAAACTTTTTTTTCTCTCTCTGATTTTGGCCTTGGTTTAGAACTAGAACCTTTAGCCACGTAATTGTATAACTTATTACTAAGTCAGGGAAGTAATGTGTAGTGTGTGTTGAGTAAGTGTCTTGTTATTTTGCAAAGTCAACGTTATTGTCTTTGCAAAGAGACGCTAATTGTATCCGAACGTCTGCGGTCCCTCCGGTGAGTACCGATCCCACAAGGACAGAAATTTGAAACTGTTCATTAAAAGAATTATTATGATCTAAAAGGTGAAGTGCGTATGAAGAATATTTTTTTCTATTGTTGAAAGCCCTTTTGTGTTCTGCTGTCCGTTTGTCAAAGGTTTTGCCAGTTTGACTGATGAAAGTTTTCAGTCACCACAAGTCAGTTTGTAAACACTACTCTGTAGCTGCTTTCTCTTTCGGGTCTTATTGTTCTTAGGCCCGGTCTTTTCACCTCCGAATAAATATTTATTAGGAAGTTTATCCGGCAGATTACATGTAAATCTGTCAAATAAACCTCCGAATAACTTTTATTCGGAGGTGAAAAGACCGGGCCATAATGTATTTGCTCACTACAGAGCAACAGATTATTATTATTAGCCAAATAAGCAGGGCAGTCGATCTGTGGTCTATCGATCTCTTTTTACTGGGTGATCTCGCGCATGTATTAAACAAAGATGGCTAGACCACTCAAAGTGAATATTGGCCAAAGACGTCCTTGATATTGTCGTTACACCTCTATTCACAGCGCGGCCCATAACTTACCTTAGAATTGTTCAGTATATATCTATGTAAGTTTCATAAATGCTACTTCTGCAATTTCTATGTGAGTTTTAATTTCCTCATCAAGATTTAGATTCTCATTTATCCAACATCTAAACTTTAGTCGACCGGTACTAGAAATTCGTAATGGATGAAATCGATTTATCTATATAAAATATCCAAAATCGATTTATCTATATAAAATAGCCACACAGAGAGCAAAAAAAAAAGAGATTTTAATCAGATTAGATGTATACGAGGTGAAAATATAAAATACTAATTTACGAAAAGGATGTCAAAAAGAGATGGAGAGTATTTTGACAGTTTATTAAATGAAGAATTTGACAGACAGCCTGTGGAGTTAACGGAGACACTAACAGCAATGGTTACCAGAATAACAAACGAGGAAGTGGCTCAAGCGCTTCAAAAAATAAAGAAAGGAAAAGCAGTCGGACCAGATGATTTTCCTGGGGAAGTATGGAGAGCATTGGAGAGACAGGAATAAGTTGGCTAGCAGGTCTATTTAATAGAATTATGGAAGTTGGACAAATGCCAGACGAATGGAGAAGCAGTGTATTAGTACCTGCCTACAAAAACAAGGGAGACATACAACAATGTACAAACTACAGGGCTATAAAACTACTTAGCGACACCATGAAAATATGGGAGAGAGTAATTGATAGACGGATACGTGAAGAAACCGAAATATCCGATAATCAATTTGGCTTTATGCAGGGCAGATCAACAACAGATGCAATTTTCATTGTAAGGCAACTGATGGAAAAATACAGGAATAAAGAGACCAACGCTCATATGGTATTCATTGACCTTGAGAAAGCATATGATAGAGTTCTTCGAGAGATTCTGTGGTGGGCACTCAATAAGAAAGGAGTCCCTGGCGAATATGTAAAGATTGTGAGAGATATGAATGAGGGAGTAATGACTAGTGTTAGGACAGGTGTGGGAGAGACTGATAAATTTCAGGTGAAAGTAGGACTGCACCAAGGGTCGGTGCTTAGTCCTTATTTATTCTCATTAGTTTTGGACCAGATAACAGCGAAACTACAGGGTAGCATTCCATGGTGCCAAATGTATGCTGATGATGTAGTGTTAATAGGATATAGTGAAAGAGATTTAAAACAAAAACTGGAATAGTGGAGAAAAAAGAGGAAAAAAGGAAAAAGATTTAAAACTTAGTAGGACATAAACAGAGTATTTGGAATGTTCATTTAAAGATGAAATTACTACAAATAAAATGGTATCTTTGGATGGTAAAATGATTGTGAAAAGCAATAGTTTTAAGTACCTAGGATCGGTATTACAGAGTAATGAAGAAATAGATGGAGATGCATGCAGTAGAATTAGGTCTGGATGGATAAAGTGGAAAGAAGCGAGTGGTGTGTTTTGTGACAGAAAAAATCCAATGAAGCCGAAGGGAAAATTCTATAAAAGAGCCATAAGACCGGCTATGATGAACGGAACTGAATGTTGGGCATTGAAAAAGAAAGAGGAACAAAGAATGCATGTGGCGGAAATGAGAATGTTTAGATGGATGAGTGGAGTGACAAAGACGGATAAAATTAGAAATGAGTATATTAGGGGAAGTCTAGGTGTGGCACCAATTGATGCCAAATTGAGAGAGCATAGGTTAAGATGGTTTGATTATGTTAAACGTCGAGACGTTCATCACCCAATACGAAGAACAGCTGAGGTGCAGATTGCTGGAATGAGTAGAAGAGGAAGACCAAAGAAGACCTGGGGGGAGACAATAAGGCAGTACATGTTGATAAAGGGGATTAACATTGATATGACCCAAGATAGAATTGTGTGGAGAAATGCAATTAGGGAAGCCGACCTCGCATAGGGATAAGGCAAAGAGAATGATGATAATGAAATCGATTTATCTCTGGAAATTAAATAGGCATACCAGTTCTCGCTTTCTAAATAGAAGCGTTCTGGAGGTATCTATTTAACCCGGGAACAGTCGCGCTCTTTTCTGTCACGTAATCGGTCGCGCGTTAGATTTTGTCTAACAATACGAATTTAGACGCGAATTTACAACAAATCTTTATGTTATAATATTTTTATTTACTTGTAATGTTATAAATACTATTTATAACGATTATTAAAGCTAACTTTTTCTCACCAATGCCATAAATTCCAAAAAAAAGAAGAAGAAGATGAAGAAGAAGAAGAAGAAGAAGAAAAAATAAATAAAAAAAAATAAATAAACCTACGCATTACTACACCCTTCCTCGAGGCACTTACGAGTGGAAAGTTATGTTGCAAATTTTTCAAGTTATCACGAAAAACGATAAAATGTTAAATTTTTTTCTAACGGCGCGACTGCTCGCGGGTTAAAAAAACTAATTACAAGACGTCATCTTCAAAGAGTTCTAGCTCCTTTAGGAAGAGCATTTTCGGACTAGGTGAATTAGATTAAATTGTCCGGTCTTCGTTTGTCAGGAGAGTTTCTGAACACCCTGTATATTTGTTCCAAAAAAAATATATTGTCAATTCGAAAGGGTACAAACAAGAAAATTAATAAAATAATGAGTTATTACGGATAAGGGTACATTTTTGGACAATACTTAATTGCCTGATATTAAATCTACTGATATTAAATATACAAAACATTAATTTTACGGTTTAATGAAAAATAATTCACTTTTGATAACATATTAATTATTTTTTCGGTTGTTGTTTGACACTTTTGTTGTATTGGAAACAATTGAATATAAATAACAATTGGTAACGATCTCTGATACGTCTGTTAGATTAGATCGTCATAAACTTAACTAAATTATACCAAAGCACGTTTCTAAACGAACTATATAATCATTAATGGAACTCATTATACAAAAGTAATTTGTGGTTAACTGTCATCAACTCTCAGAAATATTAAGTTATACATATCTTGGAAACCAGATGAATGGCCACTAAAATACTTAAAAAACGCAACACAAGCAAGGAAAAACATCTTATTAGAACAGTATTGTGTGATATACTCCAGGGAAATAAGGTAAAAATATACCGTATTCGGGAAACTTGAGCAGCCAGGTTGCAAATGGGTTTTTTGGGTAGTATATACCAGAGTTCGCGTCGGTTTTTTAATTATGAACAATTTAGTGCAAAAATCCCGATTTTTCGATTTTTACTCTATTAAAAAACTAAATAGTTGACATAAAATTAAAAAATTTAATTTTTTAGAACATTGAAAATCCTTCAAAATGTCGATTTTTGAAAGATAAAAAGTTAATTTGTTGCTTCGCAAACTGCAAAATAAGTGAAAATCGTTGTTCGTTAATAACTTTTACTAAAACTAACTTAGAACTTTAGTGTTTCACCCAAAGTTAGGTATTGGGGTACTTAACATACCCTCAAAATTTGAGACCGATCCCTTAATTATTAGAAAAGTGATACTATTAAAATGTATTAAAAAAAGATAAAACACTTTTTGAAAAAATAATTTTTCCCCAAAAATCCATTTTTTAATCATACTATCATTATTAACCATAAAAAAAGTTAAGGTATACTTTAATAAATAAATTATCTTCAATAAATAATTATTTAATAAAAACAAATTATTTATTAAAGTGTACTTTAACTTTTTCTATGAACTTTAACGATACTATGATTAAAAAAATAGATTTTTGGAAAAAAAATTATTTTTTCAAGAATTGTTTAAACATATTAGACTGTTTATTAATTACTAAATATATAAACAAATTTCATATTTGTAATGTACGTAGAAATTACATAATAATTAAAAAAGAAAGATCAAAATCCATTGAGTAAATCCGAAGATACAGAAAATTGTATTAGTTTGAAATTGCTTTTTCGGTATTTGAACTCGGTGGGATTCGCAGAGGATCCTGTCAAGGTACAATGTTTGTGCAAAATTTTTAACAAAAAATATAAATCCAATAATTATTATAAACAAATTAGCTATGAATTAAAAAAAACACATCGCTAACTTTGGCCAAATGAACCTAAGCTAAATTTTTTTATTTGAAAATTCGTGTTAAAATACTAGTTATAATGTTAGTCCAGAAAGCCACTGCGCATCCGCTAGGAAAAATATTCTGATTCGGATTTTTTGCAAAATCTTACTCAAAAAGGACTCCTTTTAACAAATTTGCATGTTGCCAGGACCAAAAGGTGGTCAAAAATTTTTTAAACGTTTTTTTTTTTTGTTTTTTTTTTTAAATTATTTTTTTTTGCATGGAAAAAAGTTGTTTTAGGTTTTTTGGATCGTTCCAAACAGAAAAGATCTTAAGTGACCTTTCTCTAAAAAATGATAGTTTTTGACATACAAGTCAGATTTAGAAAATCGAAAATTTCGTGTATATGTATATAGTGTCGCGTGTGGGGGGGGGTGTGGGTGTGCGCCACTGGTGAGAACTGCCGTTCTCTGGTAATATAAAACTTTATAACATTTAGAACTTAGAAGTTACCTTTGTTCCTTGAGCTATCCTCTAACCACTCACCAATTTTCATGAAAATCGATGAAAGTTCAACGAAAGCGGAGGTGAAAACCTTCAGTGACTGCACTAAGATGATTGAAAGATATTTTCACTAATTTTGACATTGCTTTGCACATTTATTTAGGCATTCCAGTTGCCAACGTGTCCTCTGAAAGGTCATTTTCGAAAATGTCAAGAATTAAAAATAATTTCTCATTAAGTATGACGCAAGAACGTGTTAACAATTTGTCGATTTTGTTAAGAAAAAAATTTTTTTTTGAAACGTCTTTTTTTGAAAAGAATTATTTGATGTGATCGAACTGGAGTGACGATTTTTTCTGTTATAGGTATATTAACATCGTAGTTTAAATCTATTTTTAGTGTATTCTTATTTAAATAAAAATTTCTGCAATTTTTTTTTCGCAAAAATGGTAGGTACATGTTTGAAGGGCGGCTACTAGAGAAGTGCCTAGGGCGTCAATTGACCTAAACGCGGCCCTGTATATACCTAATACATTATAAATACAAAAATACCCGTTACAGTTCGGACGAGAATTTTAGTTATTAACAAATAAGTGTCAAAAATCGCAGTTTTTTCGTTTAAATCGCCACAGGTAAAAATAGGGTAATTATATATCTTATTTATAGTATCCTTCTTTTAGAAGATGAGCCAAAGTTTAAAAGGCAATTTTTGAATTTTGGTCCGATCATTGTTCCTTCAGAAATTTCAAAATAAAACTAAAATTTCGAAAATAAAAAATTTGCTATAACTTTTGCGAAAATGACCTTAAGACTTTCATATTACACGAAAAGTTGAGTCAAACAGTCCATATAATGCACAAAAAATTTTAAGACGATTCGTCAGTTAGTTTAAATTTTATTCAATTTGTTTATCCTAAAGAACTTTTCTTTGTAATGTTATTGTACAGAAAATAATAGTGATATAGCAATTCTGTTGAAACTGCATGAAAGAAAAATAGTTATGTTTACAAAGTATATAAAAATCATTAAAAAATCATTCTTATCATTCCGAAAACATTTTACTAAAGTAGAGTCATTTCTGGCTCATAAACAATTTGAATAACTTTGTTAATATTGACTTCAGACTAAAACTACTTTGGGATTTGAAAAGCAGGTATTTTGCACAAATTTTCAAAAAAAACTTTTTGCCTAGGTTAATTACAGTCAAAGTTAGCCACTTTTTTATTTAATTCACAGCTACTTTGTTTATACCAATACAGCAACTTTACTAGCGCCACTTTGAAGTTCAAGGTATATAATTTATGTGTAAAAGTTTGAGAAAACTTTGAGCTTCAACAAAGTGGTTAATAAAGCTTTAAAAATGTCGTCCTAACGGAATCGATTCGTGGTCGGTGGAGAGAAATTATTAAAATCCGTGCACTCAAAAAATAAAATTGATTCTTCAGACATATGCTGCGATTAATATCTCCGGAGCTTGTTGATGGATTTTGATCATAATTTTTTTAATTTGTATGTACTCGTAGTCTTGTAAAGTATGTTATGTACACATATTCCCACCTAGCATTATAAAATGTTATGGGGAACCCCCTTATCATGGCCAAAAAAATATGAAAACTAGAAACCTAGATATGAAAACATATGAAAAATATGTTACGACCGATTCTAAGGCCTACCGAATATACATATTGATGTGATCTTGATTATTGATATGAGATAATATTCTTATATGTCATTTAATTTAATCAATGCATCAATAATAATCTAATTAATTAACCGGATCACATATCAATATGTTTTCAATCTCAGGGCGAATTATAAAATTAATTACTTACTTACGTGGCTTCTAAGTAGTTCTCAATGGTTCCTAATCGGGATAGGAAAGAAAAGAGTCAAATAATACACACATATGGGTTACAATTATAATCAATCTATTGTTTAATTTATTTAAATGGCAATCACTGCTTAATATGTGCTAGATCTTATTATTCTTAAACATAACATTTACAAATGGGAATCTTATTTCCTTTTGGTTTCCAATTGAAAGTTTTTATTAACATTTAACTATTAGGATTTATTAGCAACAATTCTATTTAAGTTTGATGAAGCTTTTCTGATATTATTGATTATGTTCTTCAATTTATAATGTGGTATTTAATACGAAAAACCCATACATTCATGTCCAAACAAATGAGACTGACCTTTTTCTGGTGAACTGAGAATGTCTTCACACAAGACCCGTTTCCTGCTATCCTTGGCTGCGATCAAAACCTCGTCCTGGCTTTCAGTAATGTTCTCCTTTGAAGATTAGCTCGTATGGCTCTCGTCCCTGCTTCTGTCGTGATGCTGTGTTCTACCTTTTTCGAAACTGCAATCAGCTACCGGGACACTCTTGGCTCAAGGAGGTTCTTTACTCTCAACTTGGCCTACCTCTCGTTCCACGATAGATCTCCACACTCACGGAACTACACCGGCTTTCTCACTCTCCGTACACTACCGTCTACTACTGGACTTCACTTCTCGACCGCTCAAAACATTCTGCTCTCTATTTGTCATTCATTCCCCTACTTTCTAAATATCCCTTCCAGATTCACAAATCAACCTTCCACCACCAACTCTCATTCGCAGTATTCCTCAAAACCATTTTTTAATCTTTCTAAATATGCTTAATGGATTTCAAAAGAAAAATACTTAATTCCCATTCTAAAATTACTTTCTACTATTTACAAAATTTAATGACCTATTATCTACTTCAACTGAGTCTTATTTAGCATAGGCTAATGATCGAACCTTCCGCGAACAACGATAATGATCTATTATCGATTTCAAATGAGTCTTATTTAGCATGGGCTAATGATCGATCCTTCCGCGAACAACGATGATGGTACGCGCCATTCACTTTGTTTATTCTAGTCGCATTGTCCCGAGTTTCGTTTAATCACTTCTTAAAATTAAATATAACAATTTGTTGTATACAGGTTGTTCTAAATTTATATGCCCGTGGTTGAGAAAATTGAAAATATTTTATATTAAATTGAATTCTGCTTATAATTATCAAAATTTAATTTTCAGATCAAATAGAAATATAACAAATCCCCGCCTTTTATTCGATAAAATTTATCTGCATTTTTAAATAAATTTTCTCGAGGCAAAACCAACTCCCTGTATATTTCCTTACTTTAATCTACGTCTTATACCCCTTCTTCTTGTATTACTCTAATTAGTCCCACCTGTAGAGTAATTGTTTCCTTATTTTCAGTGTCCTCATCCTGTGTTAGAGTGTCGGCTATTATGTTGTCTTTCCCTTTTTCCCATATCAATCTTCTGTCTTTTTCCTCAGATTTTCCACATACTTTTACCGTGTATTCTGCATCCTCGTTTTCATATGCCTCCTCTTCAAATGCCACTGTTTCGATCATATCTTTTTCGCTTTCATTTGTTAGCTTTATTTCTTCTTCTCCTGAGCTCATCTCTTCTTTTGAGGAATCCCAGTTTTCTTTTGCCTTTGATACTCTCAATTTTTCTTCTTCTGGGCTCAACTCTTCTTTTGAGGAGCCACAGGTTTCATTTTCTTTTGTCTTTTTCTGACTTTTTCTCCCTTTTCTTCTTTGTCCTTGCTTCGTTGCCAAATTCATTTCCACTGCTTGTTCTTTACCTGATTCGTCCGTATTTTGTTTCTCCTGTTCCTTGTCCTGTTCTTCTTCTTTTTCTTCTGTTAGATTCATCGTATTATTTTTAAAATCTATCACTACATGTTTTTCTGCCAATTCGTCAACTCCTACTATCATGTCATGTGACATGTTTGGCATTATTACACATTGTAGTGCATACATCTTCTTACCCAGTCGTACCATTACTCGTATGCCTTCATTTATAGTTGCCAATGTCCGTTTGTTTGCGCCCACTAAATTTACCCTAGGTATTTTGTAAATTAAATTTGTTAAGTTAACTTCTTCTATTAGTTTTCTGTTGACCAATGTTATTTCAGATCCAGTGTCTATCATAATTTTAATTGGTTTCTCGTTGATAAATCCATCCACAAATTTTAAATTAACTCCATTTTTCTTTTCGTTGTTTCCTGCCAATTTAATAAACTCCTTGGGGTGACAAAAGATTCCTGTTTGATTTTTGGTTTTTAGTGAGCGCCGTCGTGAAAAAACGCCGGTTGCTCATCGTTGTTTATATTTTCGTCATAATGTCTCTCTCCGTCATATTCATCTGTCTGGGTATTATTTACTTCTCTTCTATTTTCTCTTGGTCTGTCGGATCTGTTTCGGTTTTCTCGATATCCCTGTTCATTTTGTCTACCATTATTTCTGTTTTCTTGATTTGAGCGTGTGATGTTTCTATTCTGGTATTCTCGATTTCTGTCCTCATTCCATTGCCTATTTCTTTGTTCATAATTTCCTCTTCCGTTGTCTCTATTTTCGTTTTCCCTTCTGGGATTAAAATCTCGTCTTGTATAGTCCCTCCTATTTTGATTTCTATCTCTGTAATCCTGTGTTTCTCGGGGCCTGTAATCTTCTCGCGACCTTCTTGATTTTCTTTCTCTTAAAGGTGATTCTCTTATTTGTAGGAATTGGCATAAACTATCTATGTCTTTGTAGTTTTGCAATGTGATATGGTCTTCCAGCGTTTCTTCGAAATGTCTTGCAATCAGTTCAACTAATTGCTCCGATGAGTAATTATATTGTAAATGTTTTGCGTTATAGTAAATTTGTAATGCATATGTCCTTTCTGATATACCCATCCTATCATTGTATTTCTTATTTTGCAATTCCTTGTTAATTTCCAATTGTTGGACTTTTCCCCAGAAATAATTCAAAAATTTTTGTTCAAATTGTTGCCAACTGTCAAATTCTTCTTCTTTGCAATCGAACCATAGGCTTGCTTCATATTTTAGATGGTTTCTGATAGTTTCTTTTGCTGTTTCGAAATTTCCGATGTGCTGTATTTTCTTTTTCAGGCTATTTATGAACGGCACTGGGTGTAATCTTCTTACATCCCCGCCAAACCTTATCTTCACGTCATCTGTGCTATGTATAACCATTTCTCTTCTTTCTCCTACATTTTGTTGCGTCCGATTTTCGGTGACTTGTTTTTCTATTTCTGTGATTCTTTTTTCCACTTCTTCTCTGTCTACTTGAATAGCATTTTCCAACTTATTTTCCAAATTTTCTAGTTCCTTTATTTTATCTTGAATTTTCATTTCATACTTTTCTATGCGTTCCTCCATTTTCTTGTTGGTCTTTTCTATGGCTTGTTTTGTTTCCTTCTGATTTTCTTGCATTATTCTTTTTGTTTCATCCATTTTTTGATCCAATTTTTGTTGTGTTTCATCCATTTTTTGTTGTGTTTCATCCATTTTTTGATCCACTTTATCCATTTTCTGTTGTGTTTCATCCATTTTTTGATCCATTTTTTGTTGTGATTCATCCATTTTTTTTTGTGATTCATCCATTTTCTTTGATGTTTCTTCCTGATTTTTATCCATTGTTCGTTTTGCTTCATCCATTTTTTGTGATTGGAGTTGCATAAGTTGTAATAGTTTATCTATTCCTGATAATTCTTGTTGTTCTGATGCCATGATTGTCGTGTCTAAAATATCTTCTTGGTCTGAATGTTCTTTTTGTTTTTTGTTGTCCTTGCTTTGGCTTCTTGTCACAGACATTTGTTTTCAAGAAGTACTGTCCCCGCCAAATACGAAATTTTACTAGTATGTTACCAAGACGACTTTTTCTCACCCAAATATTATAAATTGTCAATAAATATATCAAATGTAAATATCGTAAAAATAAAATATTAAATCAGTTATGTAAAATTTGTACCTAAAGAGATCTAAAATTTTATGTTATCAAATGTAAGTATCTCACTTTTTACCACAGGCATATAAATTTTCAAATACCGGCTTTACTCTTTCTATCCTTCAAATTTGCCACTAGAAATACTTTACAATGCTTTCCACGTTGGACGACAGTTGATGTGATCTTGATTATTGATATGAGATAATATTCTTATATGTCATTTAATTTAATCAATGCATCAATAATAATCTAATTAATTAACCGGATCACATATCAATATGTTTTCAATCTCAGGGCGAATTATAAAATTAATTACTTACTTACGTGGCTTCTAAGTATTTCTCAATGGTTCCTAATCGGGATAGGAAAGAAAAGAGTCAAATAATACACACATATGGGTTACAATTATAATCAATCTATTGTTTAATTTATTTAAATGGCAATCACTGCTTAATATGTGCTAGATCTTATTATTCTTAAACATAACATTTACAAATGGGAGTCTTATTTCCTTTTGGTTTCCAATTGAAAGTTTTTATTAACATTTAACTATTAGGATTTATTAGCAACAATTCTATTTAAGTTTGATGAAGCTTTTCTGATATTATTGATTATGTTCTTCAATTTATAATGTGGTATTTAATACGAAAAACCCATACATTCATGTCCAAACAAATGAGACTGACCTTTTTCTGGTGAACTGAGAATGTCTTCATACAAGACCCGTTTGCTGCTATCCTTGGCTGCGATCAAAACCTCGTCCTGGCTTTCAGTAATGTTCTCCTTTGAAGATTAGCTCGTATGGCTCTCGTCCCTGCTTCTGTCGTGATGCTGTGTTCTACCTTTTTCGAAACTGCAATCAGCTACCGGGACACTCTTGGCTCAAGGAGGTTCTTTACTCTCAACTTGGCCTACCTCTCGTTCCACGATAGATCTCCACACTCACGGAACTACACCGGCTTTCTCACTCTCCGTACACTACCGTCTACTACTGGACTTCACTTCTCGACCGCTCAAAACATTCTGCTCTCTATTTGTCATTCATTCCCCTACTTTCTAAATATCCCTTCCAGATTCACAAATCAACCTTCCACCACCAACTCTCATTCGCAGTATTCCTCAAAACCAATTTTTAATCTTTCTAAATATGCTTAATGGATTTCAAAAGAAAAATAGTTAATTCCCATTCTAAAATTACTTTTTACTATTTACAAAATTTAATGACCTATTATCTACTTCAACTGAGTCTTATTTAGCATAGGCTAATGATCGATCCTTCCGCGAACAACGATGATGGTACGCGCCATTCACTTTGTTTATTCTAGTCGCATTGTCCCGAGTTTCGTTTAATCACTTCTTAAAATTAAATATAACAATTTGTTGTATACAGGTTGTTCTAAATTTATATGCCCGTGGTTGAGAAAATTGAAAATATTTTATATTAAATTGAATTCTGCTTATAATTATCAAAATTTAATTTTCAGATCAAATAGAAATATAACAATATATAATTTCATAAAAATCGGTCAAGCAGTCTCGGAGGAGTACTGCAACGAACATTGTGACAGGAAAATTTTATAGATGTAAATATATAGATGGCTATTAAAAATAGGGGTTGGTGATGGAAGAGTGAAAATTAAGGGCTGTATGCATGTTTTAATTCTACACCATACAAAATTAAGGTAGATCATTTTGTCCAAAAAAATAAAAAAATAAATATCAGGGGGGCGACCCCCTTTTAATTTATGGGTATGAAAAATAGGTTAAAACCTATTCTCAGTCCTATAGGATATACGTGTAAAATTTCATAATAATTAGTCAAGCCGTTTCGGAGGAGTATGGTAATTATTACTGTTATATGAGAATTTTATGTATATAGAAGTAACTGTGAACTAATTGATAAAAACGGATAACTTTGACCGCAACTAACCTAGGCAAAAAGTTTTTTTTTTAAATTCGTGTAAAAATGCCAACTTTTGATATCCCAAAGTAGAGTTACTCAATAGTCAATATTACCAAATCTATTCAAATTGTTTTTAGCTAAAAATGACTCTACTTAATAAAATGTTTTCGGGATGATAAAAATGATTTTTTATTAATTTTTTTTAAACGATTTGAAAATACAAGTGTTCTTCTTTCATGTGATTTCCACAGAATTGCTGTATCATTATTAATTTCTGAACAATAATATTGCAAACAAATTGAATAAAATTTAAACTAATTGACGAATCGTCTTGAAATTTTTTGTACATGATACGTACTAGTTCTCTCAACTTTTTATGCAATATCAAAGTCTTAAGTTTATTTTCGCAAAAGGTTTAGCAAATTTTATATTTTCGAAATTTTAGATTTATTTTGCAATTAGCGAAACAACAAATGATCATACCACAATTCTAAAATTGCCATTTTGAACCTTTGCCCATCTACTAAATAATGAATATTCTAAATAAGATATTTAATTACCCTGTTCTTACCTGTAGCGATTTGAACGAAAAAACTGCCATTTTTGACACTTATTTGTTAATAACTAAAATTCTCGCCCGAACTGCGACGGGCATTTTTGTATTTATAATGTATTAGGTATATAGTACCCAAAAAACTAATTTGCAACCTGACTGCTCAAGTGTCCCGACAACACCCTTATTTCTCTGGACTAATAGTCTAGTCGCAACATAGAGGTCCCGTGTACACTTTTAGGTCGCCGCGATTTGGTGGTGGTATTGTAGGTTTTTTGGGTCGCTGAATCCAATGGAAGTGGTCTGGAAGCACAAATGTGGTGCGTCTAATTGTTATTAACAAATTATGGTAAAATTAGGTATTTTCCAGGAATTATTAGAAGCCCTGTAAATAAATTGATCGTGATAAGGTCTTCTCTAGTGTACTTTTGGTCGCTGAATCGAATGCGACTAGACGCGATTACTCAAAATATGTTCTTATTTTGTTAATAACAAAATAATTGTTTATTCGCCGAAAAGCTTGAAACTCGCTATCTACAGCAAGTTTGTAGTTTTTTCATAGTATTTTTATACGCTAAATCGATTGCCACTAGTCTTGGTAGCTTTAACCACGTTCCGACTTTGTTATTAATAAATTATTGCAAAAATAATGGTTTATAGTAAACTCACGGTTTTTGATCTGAATTTTAGAAAACTACTTGTAGTATAGTATAGTTGATCCAAAAGATGGTATAACCCAGACATCCAAAGTGAAAGTTATCCTTCAACACCAAATTGTTCTATACGGTCCACACAATGTCCATAAAAAAGTCACACCATTTTGAGCATCGGGTTTGGGGGAGAGAGGGGGGAGAAATCGGTAAATTCGTAGTTTTTTAAGTTTTTCGCCAATATTTCTAAAACTATGCGGTTTAGCATGAACAACCTTCTATACAAAATTGTTCTACATTAAATTTGAAATAAAAAAGGCCCTATGCATAATCTTTCTAAAATGAATGGTTCCAAAGTTACGGAGGTAGTATAGTATAAGTAGTCCAAAAAAAGGCCTAACCCAAACATCCAAAGTAAAAGTTTTCCTCCAATACCACATATTGTTCAGTAAAAAGTTACACCATTTGAGCGTCCGGTTTGGGAGGGAGATGGGAGAGAAGCCGGTAAATTAGTTGTTTTTTTAAGTTTTTCGTCAATATTTCTAAAACTATGCTTTAGCGTAAACAATGTTATATACAAATATAGTCTACATGAAATTTAAAACAAAAAATGTTCTATACATAATTGTTATAAAATCAACGGTTCCAGAGTTACGGAGGGTGAAAAGTCGAGGTTTTCGATACTTTTTATATTTTTTGGGCAATATTTATGATATAACTATACCAAAAACCCAGACATCCAAAGTAAAAGCTATCCTCCAGCACCAAATTGTTCTATATCGTCCACATAATGTTCAGAAAAAAGTTACACCATTTTGAGAGTCGGGTTTGGGGGGAGAGGGGGGAGAAATCGGTTAATATAAAAAGTATCGAAAACCTCCACTTTTCACCCTCCGTAACTCTGGAACTGTTGATTTTATAACAATTATGTCTAGAACCTTTTTTGTTTTAAATTTTATGTAGAACATTTTTCTATAGAACATTCCTTACGCTAAAGCATAGTTTTAGAAATATTGACGAAAAACTTAAAAAAAAACTACTAATTTACCGATTTATCCCCCATCTCCCCCCCAAACCGGACGCTCAAAATGGTGTAACTTTTTACTGAACAATATGTGGACCATATAGAATAATTTGGTGTTGAAGGAAAACTTTTACTTTGGATGTCTGGGTTAGGCCTTTTTTTGACCAATTATACTATACTACCTCCGTAACTTTGGAACCGTTCATTTTAGAAGAGTTATGCATAGGGCCTTTTTTATTTCAAATTTAATGTAGAACAATTTTGTGTAGAAGGTTGTTCATGCCAAACCGCTTAGTTTTAGAAATATTGACGAAAAACCTAAAAAAAACTACGAATTTGAAGATTTCTCCCCCTCACCCCCCAAACCCGACGCTCAAAATGGTGTGACTTTTTTCTGAACATTATGTGGACCATATAGAACAATTTGGTGTTGGAGGATAACTTTCACTTTGGATGTCTGGGTTTGGGTCTAACTATACCATACTATTGGACTGACATGAAATTTGCCATACACATAGCTAACATGTCAAACAAAACAAATGATATTGTGCCGATGCGTGCTTTTATCCTGCAGGTGCGTTTCACCCCTTTTCGGGGGAGAAAAAAGAAACCTTTAAAATAAGTCCGGAAGTGAATAAACTGATTAATTCTAAGCAACTCTTGTTCTATACAGTGTTTTCACTAAGTCAATACTTTTCGAATTATGTACTTGTTTTTTTTTTGAAAAATGAACATATTCACTCGCAAATAACTCAAAAAGTATTGACTTAGTGAAAAAACTGTATGGAACAAAAATTGCTTAAAATTAATCAGTTTATCCAATTCCGGACTTATTTTAAAGGTTTTTTTTACCCCGAAACGGGGTGCAACTTAGCCCCAGGATAAAAGCAAACATCGACACAATATCACTTATTTTGTTTGACATGTTAGCTACGTGCATGTCAAATTCCATGTCATTCCAGTTGGTTTTTTTAAATTTAGAGCAAAAACCGTGAGTAAACGTACTATAAACCGTTATTTTTGCAATAATTTATTAATATCAAAGTCGGAACGTGGTTTAAGCTATCACGACTAGTGACAATCGATTTAGCATATATAGCCCAATAAATGACCGTTTTGGAGTGTAATTTCCAGGGGCAACTCCGAATTGCATGAAAATTTGGATTTAGGTTCTACTTACCCTCCACTTCAAAGTTGAATTTGTGCCGTTGATTGCTTTTACTTGGGGGGTGACATTTACCCCTTCTCGTGGGGTGAAAAACTCTTGTTTAAAATAAGGCCGGAAATGGATAAATTGACTTATTTTAAGCACCTTTTGTTCTTTAAAGTTTTTTATGTAAGTCAATATTTTCGAGTTATTCGCGATTTAAAATGTTGCTTTTTCGACAAAAAAACTACGCTTTCATACCGTTTCTCTAAAATAATTCAAAAAGTAAATATTTTATCGAAAAAAATATTTTTAGCAAAAGTGTAGCCTATAAAAAAACGAAAAAAATGGTGTACAGTAAAGTCTACAAATTGAGTAGAAGCAAAGTTGTAGCTCATGAAAAATAAGTTCTTATTCGTATAATTCCATATCGAATAATTCAACGCGAAATGACCGAAGAAAGAAGCGCTTTTCGGCTCAAAACATTTTTAAAGTATAAAAAAAGCTTATTATTTGTTTTTTACAAAAGTTTACAGCATCAAAAATAAACTAGTTACCGTAGAATGGGGATACATTGATCATTTTTAAATTTTAATGTTAAACAAAACTTTTATCTAAGAGTTAAAATCGACTAAAAAAATCAGTAATAATCGGGTTTCGTTTATCAAGACACACAATAAATATTAACACTAAATGTTTGATACTTTTCAAGAAAAAAAATTTAAAGGACCTGATCAAAGATATACTGTAGATGGGGATATTTTGATCACACATGTAATTTTGGTTTAATATGAAAGTATCCCCAATGTTATTCACTTTGAAAACATATTTTGACAAATCATATTTTATTATGACTTTTTGGGGTAAAAAAAAATTATGAAACTTACAGAAAATAATGTATTTGATGATAATGAAATGAAACTGCACTTCAACAACTTAAAAACTACGAATTTTACAGAAAAATAAGGTAGTTAACGTGTTTCAAATTAAACTAAACTTCAACTACTTTAATGTCTTTTTTAAAAATGCATTTGGTGCTTCCATCTAAACACTCTATAGATGCGGGATTTGGTAAAAATTCAACTATATCCTCCTTACAAATTTGGGATATGTCGGCATCAATCATCTTAAATTCTGTCTTGCTGGGTTTTATGTATACCTCCAAAATTTTACAGACATAGATATGTATAAGATTTTTTTCCTCTCTGAGATAAGAATTTTGCTAAAATATATCTACCTGCTTGAACCTTATCTACTTCAGACTGCACTTCGTAGTTTTCTTCATTTTCTAACAAGTCTGATTCATTTTCGGACTCGGATTCATCTGACTGTGATATGTGGCTTTCTTTATTTGAACTATCTTCTGATTGCTGCTCAATTATTGCTGTTGACACACTAGCTCCGGGAGCTACATCTAGTTTCTTTTTTCTTGTTTTTGGTCTCTCTGGTCCTCCAAATCTCTGCTCCTTTAGAAGTGCAGTTAATGCATTTTCAACGGCGTCCGTGGGATCTTGTGGAGCGTCATCTGTTGGCAATTTCTTATAAACTTCACCCGGGCAAAACGGATAAATACCAGTAGAACGAAAGGAGCTAATTAAGTTTCACTTTACTGCTGACGCAATTTTATCCGTTTGTTGGGATGGACCACCTTTCGAAACTCGAGGAGTGACTTCGTCAAGAGTTTTTAATGTTTTCCTTAAAAGAGATGAAAACATATCTTTTGGAACTGTACTTAGTCGCAAATTTTGTAATTTCGAATCCGTTAACGTCGTCCTCCAAGCCTGTTTCATTGGCCTGAAAAAGCCCACGTCCAGTGGTTGGCACAAATGGGTAGAATTTGGAACTAAGCATATGAAGTCAATTTCATGTTCAGCACACATCTTAAGAACTTCAACATCCATGTGTGACGACAAATTATCTCCTATCAAAGCTTTTCTTCCTTCTAAACGTCGTGCATGGGGTAAAAAGCAAGTTGTGAACCAGTCTCTAAAAGTTACGCCATCTATCCATCCACTTTGAGTACGATTATACCTCTCCCTTGGTTGCAGCATGGTTTATCGCAGCAAGGTAAACCACGCGGTCCATTTTCCTTCTACGTATCATACAGGTGAATGCTTTTATAAATGACGTAGGAAGGGAGAAGAGTTCCGTCTGCAGCAGCACATACCATAATAGTGGTACAACTTTTGGAGTGATTCATCACTTTTTCGGGGTACTTAATGCCTGTTTTGTATATGCAACGTTTTTTCCCTGGATCGTCTGACAAATTAGATTCGTCATAGTTGAAAATGTTGGAACTGGGCAAATCTTTAATTACTGGCTCCAAGTTATTATAAAACTCTTCTAGTGTAACTCTTGAAACAGCAGCTCTAGCACGTTTAATATTTGTTGCTAGTCGTTGCCCAAACGAATCCTTATGCCTATTAAGTAGGCTGTATGCCCAGTCAATACCAGGCAGATTATTTTGAAATATAGCCACGTTTTTTCCTTGTTGATCCAAATACCATTTTGCCATCATTCGTAGGTCCTGAATAGATAAAGGAAAGCCCCAGTCAGCACATTTAGCGGCTGCTTTTAAAATTGCTACCTCCTCTCCTTTAATTTTATATTGTCTTGATGCTTCTCTAATAGATAGTGTACCTTCAACTACCCGTTCAATGGCTCTTTCTAAATTTGCTGGAGGGTAATCAGCGTAACTTCTGCTGCCAAGTAATCTTTTATGATTACGGGGCATTTTCCTGCAAGAAAGAATACGTTTAAATAATATTTATTTGATTAATATTTTCATCTGTTCGAAAAAACGATTATACGGATCGTCTGGGGTAATATTGATCACACGATCAATGTTGCCCATTGTATTGATCAATGTTTCCCCCAGTAATTTCACGCCGTACCCTTAATCACTCCCATAACCTGCTTACGTTATTTTCAATGAGATTCATGATCAAAGTACTTCTAATCACTACATGAAAGAATACGTTGTATAAACAATATACTTACCGTGATATGTACGAAGTTTTTCACTTAACAAAATTACTCCAAAAAAATGCTTGTACTTCTAGCACACGCGTGTGTATCGGTATCGAATGTTCATAAATACTAAATAACAGTAACAATGCTGCCGACTAGGCAAAATTCGGTTATCGGCAGTGGCTAAGCGCACACGCCTGAGGCATATAATTAATTTTTAAAGTTTTGATCAAAATAACCCCCGAGTTCAAAGTATCCCCAATCTACGGTACACGGAAAAAAAAGTTGGCCCCTTTTTTTGGTAAAATAAATCGTGAAAACCTCCCTCTATTTAGCACCCTTAATGAAATTAATCATTTGGCTTTACCATCTATTTAACTGTATATGTATTATTTATATGATCTGTAAGTTTGATAGGTTTGAAGTGCTTATTTTTAAAAATATTTGGTTTTATAGTAAAAAAAAAATTCTAAAAATTTTTGAAAAATTTAATTGATTCAAAATAACTTACAAAGTATTAGTGATAAGAAAAATCTTAAAGAGTAAAAAATGTAGGTTTTGCTATTTCAAATATGCTAGTTTCATTTTATTTGTCTCCGTAAGACAAAAATTGGTTAAGATATGGCTGTTCAAAATTTGCATTCACTCGTGATTAGTGACCCATTCAAGCTTTCTCAATTAAAGCCCTTTTAAAAATAAACACTTTAAACCGGTGAGACTGACAGAACATATAAAAAATAGATAGGTAAGTAAATTGTTTGTAAAGGGGTAGCGATAAATTTCATTTGGTGAGCTAAACACGGCGAGATTTTCATGATTTTTTACAAAAAAAAAGAAGACCAACTTTATTTTGAGCGTAACTCGCTTATTTTTAATGCTAAAACTTTTGTTAACAATTAAAACAAAGCTTTTTATAGACACTTTAAAAAAGTTTAAATGGGTTTTCCCGAAAAGTGCTTAATTTTTCGGTGATTTCACCTTGAAATATTCGATTTGGAATTAGACGAATAAGAATGTATTTTTCATGAGCTACAACTTTGTTTTTATATAATTGATATTCTTTACTGATACACCATTTTCTTGGGTTTTTTATAAGCTACACTTTTGCTAAGGATATGTTTTTCGATAAAATATTTACTTTTTGAGTTATTTGCGAAAAACCGTCTGAAAACGTAGTTTTTTTGTCGAAAAATCAACATTTTCAATGGCAAACAACTCGAAAAGTATTGACTTACGTAAAAAACTCTATAAAACTAAAGTTGCTTAAAATCAATCAATTTATCCATTTCCGGTCTTATCTTGAACGTATGTTTTTTCACCCCCGAGAAGGGATGACTGTCACCCCCCAAGTAAAAGCAACAAACGGCACAATTTCAACTTTCAAGTGGAGGGTAAGTAGAACCTAAATCCAAATTTTCATGCAATTCGGAGTTGCCCCTGAAAATTACACGGTATCGCCGAATTTCCAGTTCATTTACTGGGCTAATAAAAATACTATGAAAAAGACTACAAACTTGCTGTAGATAACGCATTTCGAGCTTTTCGGCGAATAAACAATTATTTTGTTATTTACTAAATAAAAACACATTTTGAGTAATCGCGACTAGTCGCATTCGATTCAGCGGCCAAAAATACCCCAGAGAAGACCTTAACACTATCAATTTATTTACAGGTCTCTTAATAATTCCTGAAAAATACCTAATTTTACCATAATTTGTTAATAACAATTAAATGTACCATATTTGGGCTTCCACACCACTTCCATTGAATTCAGAAACCCAAAAAACCTAAAATACC
Source organism: Diabrotica virgifera virgifera (assembly GCF_917563875.1). Taxonomy (NCBI): domain Eukaryota; kingdom Metazoa; phylum Arthropoda; class Insecta; order Coleoptera; family Chrysomelidae; genus Diabrotica; species Diabrotica virgifera. The sequence continues at coordinate 44,942,870 of NC_065445.1, read as the reverse complement.
ACCATCAAATCGCGGCGACCTAAAAGTGTACACCGGACCTACTATGTTGCGACTAGAACAATAAAATATTCGGTTCTCTTAAATATAAGGAATTAAAAAATATTAAATTTTTTAAGGTAAAAACGGTACCTAAAGAAGAAGAAGAGGTAGACTTTCTTCTTCTTAAGGTGCCTATCCGTTCCGGATGTTGGCGACCAGCATGGCTATCCTAACTTTGCTTGCTGCTATTCTGAATAGTCCGGTTGTCGATGTATTAAACCACTTTCTCAGGTTTTGAAGCCAAGATATTCTTCTTCTCCCTGGTCCTCTCTTTCCAAATACCTTGCCTTGAAGAATGAGTTGCAACAAGCCATATCTCTGTTCATTCCTCATAACATGGCCAAGATATTCTAGTTTGCGCTCTTTGATTATGTTAATAATCTCGCATTCCTTGCCTATTCTACGTAGAACCTCAATATTAGTCACACGATCCACCCACGAAATTCTCAAAATGCGCCTGTAACACCACATCTCAAATGCCTCGAGTTTTCTCAAAGAAGCCTCGGAAAGTGTCCAGGCCTCTACTCCGTATAATAACGTAGAAAATACATAGCATCTGATGATAGAGATTTTGGTAGCAAGAGGTAAATCGTGGCTTCTGAAAAGAGACTTCATCATTATGAACGCTGATCTCGCTTTTCCTATGCGTTGTTTTATTTCACTTGAGTGGTCCCACTGGCTGTTTATGTTGGTACCAAGGTATGCGTAGCTGTCGACCCTGTCAATTAGTTGTTGGTTAACCAAAAGCTGTGTATTTAATATTTCGCGCTTACTGACTACCATATACTTTGTTTTTTTCGTATTGAGATCAAGTTCGTATTCTCTACTTATATCTGATATGCGCGACATTATTCTTTGCAAACCATCTAGACTGTCTGCAAAAACTACAGCGTCGTCGGCATATCTAATGTTGTTCAGATGCACTCCGTTGACTAATACGCCTTCCTGTAGTTCTCCCAGCGCTTGCTCGAAGATACATTCAGAGTATATATTAAACAGCACCGGGGACAGGATGCATCCTTGCCTCACTCCTCTATCTATGGAGACTGCCTCTGTTAATTGGTCTTCCACTTTAATATTGGCAGTTTGGTTGTAATACAAATTATATATGATTCTCAAGTCTCTATCATCTACTCCCGCTTCTTTCAAGATGTTTATGAGTTTATCATGTTTTACTCTATCAAACGCCTTTTTGTAGTCGATAAAACACATATACACTTCACAGTCAACATCCCTGCATCTTTGCATAAGCACTTGGACAGCGAATAGAGCCTCTCGGGTGCCTAAGGCATCGCGGAATCCAAACTGCGTCCATGATATCTGTTGTTCGCATTTTTTATATATTCTGCCATGTATCACCTTCAGAAACGTTTTGAGTAAGTGGCTCATTAGGCTAATTGTTCTGTAGTCTTCACATGTTTTGGCATTTACTTTTTTGGGTAAAGTTACGAAGGTCGACTTTAACCAGCTTTGGGGTATTTTTCCAGTTACGTATATTTTGTTGAATACGGTTGTTATCCATTTTATTCCTTGTTCATCCATAAGTTTTAGGAATTCTACATAAAACTGGTCAGGCCCTACAGCTTTACCATCTTTAGTTGTTTTAATAGCTGACGTGACTTCTTCAATGGTAATCGGGGGTCCTGTTTGGCATTCAATGTCTTCAATGGTATTCTGCCTTTCATCTGCAAAAGTTACTTCCACATATTTCTTCCACGTGTCTAGTTTTTCTTCCACACTTAACAGTGGTTTGCCTTGGTTATCTGCCAAACACCCAACTCTTCTAGGTTTGTATAAGCCTGCAGCTTCTTTAACTTTTTTGTGCATATTGAATGAATCGTGTTTATGTTGCAATTGCTGGATTTCCGCACACTGTTCTCTTAGTCGTGTATCCTTAGCTATTCTAATTGCTTTTTTGATATCTTTATCTATTCTTTTGTATAATAACATGTCCTGATCTTTGGACTTTCGCCTCTCTTCCATCATATCTAAAATCTCGTGTGTCATCCACGATTTCTTCTTTATTTTTGGTGGTTTGAGGAATTTCTCACGTATGTCTTGTGAAACTGTATGCAACTTTTCTATCTCCTGGTCCATTACATCCGATTGAATAACGGTATTCAAGTTGTTCTGTATATACCGTTTTACACTCTGTTCTGTGTTTTGGTCTTTTAATAGCCTTATGTCGAATTTTGGATTGACACTACGTCTAACCTTCTTTAGCCTGAGCTTAATTTTGCCAATCAGTGGGTTATGGTCTGACTTGATATCAGCTCCTGGGTATGTCTTGACTGATGTTATGCTGTTACGGAATCTTTTATTAATCATGATGTAATCTATTTGATTTCTCACTATGCGGCCTGGAGTGTCTTGAGGTGATTTCCATGTATATAATCTTCTGTAAGGGAGTTTGAAGTAAGTGTTAGTAATCACAAACTCTTCTTCTGTCACAAATTCACCCAGTCGGTCTCCTCGCTCATTTCTTTCTCCAAGTCCAAATTGCCCTATGAATTCTCCCGATTGTCCCCTACCAATCTTAGCATTTAGATCACCCATAATCAAAGTTAAATCCTTTTTGGGGAGGCATTTTAAGGTGTTGGATAGTTCATTATAAAATGCTTCAATTATCTCGTCCGGTTTGTCAGCTGTAGGGGCATATACCTGGATAATGTTAGTTGTAATTGGGTAGGTATTAAGTTGAAGGAGGAGTATTCTTTCCGATATAGGTACAAAATTTTTAACATGTCTGGCAGTTTCTTGATTTAAGATTATACCTACCCCATTTTCGTGTCTTCCATTAGGGTTACCTGAATAATATATGTGATGATCATTAATTTTACATTGCCCAGAGTTCGTCCATCTCATTTCACTTATTCCCATTATGTCTACTGATAGTCTATCCATCTCCTTGATTGCATTATGAGTCTTACCTGCCTCGTATAATGTTTTAACGTTCCATGTGCAGATCGTGAGGTTTATCTTTACACTATATTGGCAAGGATTTCTTCTGCTGGCGACCGAGAAGGCCTTGCCGTCTTGTGATTTTCCTTCTCTGCCGGATCTTGGTATCCGAGTTCCATGATCAGTAATATCGTTTCTATGATTTGTCGTAGTCATGCTAATTGTACTAGGGGTACTCTCCGAGTCTTTAATGCAGTGGTTCCCCGTTGCCTTCTGCATCTTTATGCCGTTGACCGTTACGTTGTTATTAGGTTCATCCGCCTTCGAGACCGATTTATCAATCTCAGGACAAAAAGGTGCCCTTCCACTTATCAGCTCATCCGCCCGAAGCCGTTGGCCAGTAAGTGGGGGGATTGCTTATACCGGCAATCGCTCGGACGTCAGAGCCTCGTTTGTTATCTGGCAGGATGCACCGAAAGGTCAGTATCAAGACCATTACACGGGCAGGTGAGGTTGACATTTGGATAGGAGAGGCTATACGTTGCGCATCACTATCCCTTACATCCCAAGAGGTAGACAAGTTCACATATCTGGGATCGGTCATGGAAAGGAGCGGGGGGTGCAAAAAGGGTATACAGACGAGAATAACGAAGGCACAACACGCATTCAACGCTTTAAATAGAATTTGGCAAACAAACGAAATGTCAGAAACAACAAAAATTAAAATCTTTAATAGTTGCATTAAAAGTATACTGCTCTATGTAGCAGAAACATGGAAACAGGACGAAAATACAACTAAAAAACTACAAACATTTGTAAACAAATCTCTAAGAAAAATGGGAACGGACAAAGCAAACTAACATATCTACTACTTACAGTCAAGGACAAAAAATGGAAATGGATCGGCCACACTTTGAGGAAAGACCAAAGCAGCATAGAAAAACAAGCACTTGAATACCAACCAGAGGGGAAAAGAAAGAGGGGCAGACCAGACAACAGCTGGAAAAGAACAATAACGAGAGAACTCGAAAAAATTGGACTAAGATGGGGCGAAGTCAAAAAGAGAGCAAACGATAGAAGAGAGTGGAGGGAATTAGTTCACAATTTATCCAGAGAATAAAAACAAAAGAAGATGCGCTTTCCCGGCCAGACAGCAATCTTACACTTTTGGCCAAGAAACGCATAAGCGCCCAATACTCCACAAGTAGGGATGGAACGAGAGATAAATTTTTTAAGGAAAGACAGCTTTAGATTTAATTCGATTCGGGGGCCACCACCATCAGCTGACCCAGGTTTCTGCTTTTCAGTGTCTGCATAGCCGGCTGTCCAACTATATGCATATTAATAAAATATTAAATGGAGGCGTTAGCGACATCTATCTAGAGACAAAGCTGTCTCCTCTCTTTGACATCAACTTGGGAGTGAGACAGGGCGACGCACTTTCAACTATACTGTTCAAGCTAGTTCTTAAGACAGTCATATAAATACCAAAACAGTACAAATCACTGCATATGCAGACGATGTAGATCATTATTAGGAGCAAGCCACGACTAATGGAAGCGTTCAAAGGAATTGATCCTGAAGCACTAAAAAGAGGGATTAAAATAAACGAAAAAAAACTAAGTACATGACCATCAAAAGACACCTGACAATGAAAAGAATATCTCAATAAACAAATATACTATTGAACGCAAAATATACTATTGAAGAATTCCGTAAGTAGCGAAATTAATGCACGTATATATTTGACGCAGACCGTATATGCACGCAGAGCCGGAAGGTCGACCCTAGACCAGATCTTCGTTCTACGCCAGGTATTGGAAAAAAACTGGGAGTTCAACCGCGATGTACACCAAATCTTCGTAGACTTTAAACAGGCTTACGATTCTGTTAGCAGAGAAGCATTGTGGGAGACTATGGTAGAAATGGGAGTGCCTGGAAAGCTGGTACGATTAGCACAGGTGAGCACGGAGAACGCTTCCGCATAAATCAGAATTGGCAGCACCACGTCGGAGGAATTCCTCATCGACACAGGGCTTAGACAAGGAGATCCTCTCGCTCCCCTGCTATTTAACTTCGCACTGGAACATGCAGTAAGGAAAGCTAAGCCACAACTCTCAAACGGATCTGTCGCCCAAGGATCAAAAATACTATTGGCCTTTGAGGATGACGTGGACACAATTGCGCAATCCACCAGTGATGCAAAAGAAGTTTTCACCCTGTTCGAGAACGGAGCCAAGGAAGTTGGTCTTAAGGTCAACGAGGACAAGACCAACTACATGGTGGTTACGAAGAACCCAAGACCAAGGGTTAGACAAAACGTAACAATTAATGAATACAACTTTGAAGTCGTCAAAGAATTTAAATAACTGGGAGCGATCATAACATCTGAAAATAAATATGAAAAGGACGTGGCAGCCAGGATCATTGAAGGAAACAGGGCATATTACTCATTAGTGACCGTACTTAAATCAAAAGTACTCTAAAGGGCATCAAAAATAAGAGTATATAAGACAATAATTCGTCCCATAATAACGTATGGAAGCGAGACATGGACTCTGAACCAGCGGGAAACAACAAAATTACTGGTACTTGAAAGAAAGATACTGCGGACTATCTATGAGCCTTGCAGACAAGAGGCAACAGGAGAATGGAGAAGAAGACACAATGATGAACTCCAGACAATATATTGTTATCCTCTACTTTATTTCTTTATTTTGATTGATTAGCAAATTCTTAATTTAATTAATTATTCAATTACTTTAATCACTACCTATGTAAAACAAGACTAAAATCCAATTAAATATTCCAATAAATTTTATTGTCCGGGCTAATTTTGTATTTGATACAATACTTATGATTTGTGGCTTCTAGTATTTCTAGTTGCTTACTTCTTCCAGGATGGAACAGGGAAATTAAAAACATTCAATATCATATAAATGTAATATTATTCATTTACCAAATAAGCCGTGTACATATGATTTAAAAAATACTAAATTTAACTTTGTTGCAACAATTTCTTACTTAATAAATCAGACTTTAATTCTGATATCTCTTTGTTTTAACAAAAAAAATCATTTAAATAAATTATTATTTTCTCATACTAAATTTAGTAAAATTTACTTTTATTCATTTGAATTGAATTCTTAAATTTGAAATGACCAACTGTGTTATAGTAATGTTCAATAAACAAATAAGCAAATATGGTTTTGATATAAACAAATTCCCTCCATTCCGACAAATGAATTGACTAAACTTTTTGTTTCTTCTCTTCCTCTTTTTCCGGATTGCGTCTTCCTCGATTCTCCCAATGTACTCTCTGAATGTTGCGAAAAGGTGCCTCTCGTCCAAACTGCTTCCAAAACAACACACAGGAACTTGCTCGAATTCTCTTACTCAATTTTCTCCTTGCTCGATATCTTGTGCAAATAGATATCAATCAGCTACTCGTTCTAGACAAAACAAAGGAATCTCCCTCGGACCAGGAAAATTAACTTTTCAACCGGTCGACAATTTGGTTTCAACTTGATTCTGCTCGCAAAGGCCGATCACACCAATTTACACTGATTTCTCACTTTTGAAAACTCGACTGCTCTCTTCAGATATCCATTATACAGTGACCCTCTCTTCTTTCGCAAATTCAGACTCCAACTTTCTTATCCCTTCTACCGATCTTTTCCACCCACTCAAAAAACACGCCTCTCTCAAAACCTTTCATACCCATTTCTTAAGAACCAAATGTTTTTCTATATAACTTTCCAATTTTTCAAATTTTAAGAAATATCATAATTAGTTTTTTCCTACATACTAATTTTACTTTTAAAAACTAAAACAAAGTGTTTACCATCATTAAACCTTCCCGGAAACATTTTAAAAAACATTATTGTTCTCGCCACACGATATGTCCACTTTCTAATCCCGAATTGTTTGTTAGTGTACCAATTCACTTCGTCGAATCATTATCACTAATCGTTTTCACTTTCCCGAAACACTGTTTAATAGCTAAATTAGATTGGGATGAGAATCTATGATCTCATGGTCTTTGATCTAAATTTAATTTTCTTTTTAAATGATGAACTATATTTTTTTTTAATTAAAGAAAACAATTCTACAACAATATATGGAGATGAAAACATAGTACGCTACATCAAAGCAAACCGAATAAGATGGGCGGGTCACGTGCTAAGATCGAGTGACGAAAGACTTCTGAACGCCACATTCTGGAAAAGGCCCGATGGCAGAAGGTCAGTTGGTCGCCCAAGTAAGAGATGGAAGGACGCAGTAGCCAGTGATCTACGCAAAATGGGAGTACATCAATGGGAAATAGCTGCTCAAGACCGACAACAATGGAGGGAAATAGTAAACGCGGCCAAGACCCACATAGAGTTGTAGAGCCAAATGATGATAATGATATATTTCCAGTGGGAATCGTACATACTATGCTAATAAAAGATTGATGACATCGAAATCATTAGACAAAACATCCCAAATTACTATCTACAGATCATTGATTAGACCCGTAGTAACCCATGGTTGTGGAACCTGGGTCATGATGAAAAAAGATGAAGCTCAACTCAGACATTCGAGAGAAAGATACTGAAAAAAGTATATGGCCCGGTGTGAGAGAGAGGCGGTACATGGAGAATCAGGAAAAATGACGAGGTTAATGAATTGAATGAAGTGTATGATATTGTAAGATCTGTGAAAAGTCAAAGACTGGCATGGTTGGGACATGTCCAGAGACAAGAAGATGTAAAAACAAACAAAGAAATTATTAAACTGGAAGCCGGCAGAAAGGCGAAAAACAGGAAGGGCTAGGACGAGATGGTTGGATGACATTTGAAGACGACCTGAAAACCATGAATATACGATAATGGAGGAGAAGGGTAAAAGAGAGATTTGAATGGAAGGACATAGCCAGATAGGCAAAAAACCATCCAGGGCCAATAGAAGGAAAAAAGAAGTGTGCAAAGTCCAAATTTCCATGGTCCATCTTCAAGGTCCTATGGCCCGTTTGGTCCAGTTTTTAATCTCCTTTAAGGCTTGTCTTATCTCGTTCACACTGATTGATTGCAAAGTATAAAAAATTATAAATAAATACTTAAGGTCAATGCACTCTGATTTTTTATAAGAGAAATCCGAGGTAGCACAAATCAGCATATGTATTCATTGCCACAATTTAACTAAAATCAATAAGTAGGTATAGGTAGTACAAAATATCCCCGATTGGAAAACCATCGACCTAAAAACGTTTATTGAGAATAAATTGACTTATTTCACTTGAGTGGACTTCCCGACGAGCAGTGACGTTACATCAGGTATAACTTAAATTGATCGGTACTATCTGCAATCCATTGTTATTGTTTAGTACTGGTTTACACGTCTCCTTGCTAGTTGTCGTATAAATGTGCGATTTTAATTTAAAGTGGATTGATAGGTAATCAATGTGTTAATTTACAATAATTATTTAGTAATCAGTAGTGTGCGTGATTCAGTAATTTATATCTGTCAATTACCTGAACAGGTAAGTTCAGCTAATAAAATTATAAATTAATTTATTATTTTTAGATATTATTTTTTTTTTAATTAACAACAGCATAGTATTTTTTGAGTTATGTCATAAACGTTACTTGGTACTTTGATGTGAGCCCATCAGAATCAAAACGTACTAAATCCTAAATTTTTCGTTTTCCTTTGTTTCACACATTTTCAAAATTCAAGTATATACATATTAATAGACTTAGGCAAATATGAAAATAAAAAGGTATAAAATATGCGCATAAATATGCAGTATTTTACCCAAAAATATGCACGTTAATCTAGAAAATATGCATATAATTAAAAAAAATATTTACAATATTTTTTTATTTACAAACATATTTACAATATTCCACATAGTGTATTAATTAGCATGTATATATTTTACTAACTAAGCTAATTAATTAAATATTTAAGTATTTAAGTATTTTAACAAATAGATAATTGATATTATTTCGAATTGTGGTAACAATAAATAATTACCAAATGCTGTTCAAAATTGCCTAACAAATACTTATGGCAACTATCTGATTACATAGAAAAACGTCTTTCGATATTAACTGATGTAATTGGGGCATTGTTCAAATTTACGATAATAGTTGGTTCTAAATTAAGTGCTTCGAAAAATGTCCCAACTAATACTTGAACCACTTGAGAAAGAATCTGGTAATAACCACATTTTTTTTTCATGGTCGCTTTAAATTTTTGAAAAATTTCCTATCCAATATGTATTACTTTTAACGTTTTAAGACAATAATACAAATTCTTTTATTTAAAATGTACTGCCTAATAATGATAATTATTTGGATGATTCTAATTGAGTAATAGTTTTATGAACAAAACTATAGTTTTATTTTATGAATGACACCACGAAACTGAACTGTCTATTTGCGGTATTTTCAAAGCACAATAATTATTCACAATTACGAAGACACGTGTTCACGGCTTATTTTAAAACAAAAGCGAAATGGGCCGTCAAAATAAAAATTTTTACCTAGTGATATAAACTGGCTGGATCGGTACTCACCGGAGGGACCGCAGACGTTCGGATATAATTAGCGTCTCTTTGCAAAGACAATGACGTCAACTTTGCAAAGTAACAAGACACTTACTCAACACACACACTACACATTACACCTGAGTTAGTGATAAGTTATACAATTATGTGGCTAAAGGTTCTAGTTCTAAACCAAGGCCAGAATCAGAGAAAAAAAAATAAACTTTCTGATTTTGGAACATTTGTAACCAAAACGTGACAAAACTGTGTACATATAATAAACCGCTCTTTTATTAGTTACTACATTTAGGTACCCAAAATTTGAATATGTACCAAGAGATTATAAAACAAAATTAAAGATTGAGATTTCCAAGCTACTTGTTACAGTAATATAAAAATATGTGTATAGTTACATAGTCCTGTCGCCAGGGGGGGTACAACGGCCTCCTGTATTCAGATGGACTTACCCAAGTTTTGATTATGTATTTTGGCTCGTAGAACACGAATTTTTTGGGTAACAGTTGATCCGGATGTCGATAAGATTGTTATAAACAAAGAAGTTGAGGAATTACATAACAGCGATTTCTCGCAAAACAAAACATGTTTTTGTATTTTTTGGGCCATTCTAACCAAAACATGTTCCTACAAGTTTTTTCGTAGGATGCATAGTTTTCGAGATAAACGTGGTTGAACTTTCAAAAAATCGAAAAATTGCAATTTTTGAACCCGAATAACTTTTGATTAAAAAATAAAATAGCAATTCTGCTTACCGCATTTGAAAGTTCAAGTCAAATTCTATCGATTTCGAATATATACATTGCTAAAAATTTATGTGCTTATTGCTAAAAAAAGCTATAAACACATAGTGTTTTCCGTACCTAATACATGCGTTTACATGCATGCTACGTAGAAATAGCCTCGCTTGCACCTGTACCTACTCTACCTACTCGTTCGATTTTAAATGAGAAATCATTGAAAACATCACTCCAGCACTAGGTGTTTATACTTTTGTTTAACAATAAAATAATAAATTTTTAGCAATGCAAATAACTAAAACCGATATACTTTGACTTGAACTTTCAAATACGGTAAGCAGAATTGCTATTTTATTTTTTAATCAAAAGTTATTCGAGTACAAAAATTGCAATTTTTCGATTTTTTGAAAGTTCCACCGCGTTTATCTCGAAAACTGTGCATCTTACGAAAAAATTTGTAGGAACACTTTTTGGTTAGAATGGCCCAAAAAATACAAAAACATGTTTTGTTTTGCGAGAAATCGCTGTTATGTAATTCCTCAACTTCTTTGTTTATAACAATCTTATCGACATCCGGATCAACTGTTACCCAAAAAATTCGTGTTCTACGGGTCAAAATACATAAAAAAAACTTGGGTAAGTCCATCTGAATACAGGAGGCCGTTGTACCCCCCCTGGCGACAGGACTAACAACCAAAATTTAAAATTATATGCAATTTATGCACACTTATAGAAAAATATGCAGCATTGGAAATTTTCGCATTTTTTATGGATTATATACAAAATATGCAATGTGCATATTTGCCTAAGTTTACATATTAATCTACAGGCATAAGGTTTCGGCTTAAAACCTAAATCCGATTTAAAATACCAGTGGAATGTTAACGTTAGAATCAAACCCTGCTAGCTCCATTACTTTTATGAACAATAAAATACTTATGTTGCTTGTATATTTTGTATGTTTTCCTATCAAAATGGTTCAGTGCGCTCTTTTAGTGTATTATTTGCGCTTAAAAGCAGCTGAAAATGAGGAATTCGGAACATGTTATGTGGGTTTAGAATCAAAATCTGCTAACTCCGAACTAAAAGTACAAAATTCTGAAGATGTAAGGGGCATGCAAAAAAATGACCAAATATTTGTCCCATTTTATGATATTTATTGTTGCCCCTTTGAGTTATAAATGCCGGATATTTTTAAAAAATTTAAGTTTTTAATGTTTTTTTATCCCCTGAAAAATTTCAAAACATGGATCTAGCAGGTTTTTATTCTAGAGGCCTCATTGTCATCTTTTGTCTTGTCGTCTTTTCTTTCTTATTGTCTTTTCTTTCATCTTCCTCAGAGTATTATTTTTGGTGCTACTATACATAGTATGTTGTTTACAGTCGCGTTTCTATTATATCTAGCGGTCCAGCGAGAGATGCGGTATATAGGCTGAATTATATTACAATGCTGACAAAAAAATTTTACAAAGTGAATAAAACGCATAAATAATAAGGATTATTATTTTCATTGTACACATTAAGACTTTATAATAATAACAATTTAGTTTGTCATATAAATTTGTTATTTTATTTGGGAATAAGCTCATTTTGTAGCTTATTCCGAATTAAAATAGTAAATTGGTCTGAAAAAGTATTAATTTGTAAAATTAAAATAATAATTATTTTAGTCTGGGCTGATTATCGGAGAATAGGCCATTTTTGGGAAAAGTTATTTACCAGCAATTTTATTGCTGGAATCGAAACTTTTGATTGTATATATTAATTATATATATATATATATATATATATATATATATATATGCAAAGTCCGCAGATAGTGTGCTACTTTTTATAAACAAAATGGCGCCCGAAAATCGTGTTTTTTTCAATTTTTGGCTCTATAACTCCAAAGATTTTAACTTTAGACCAAAAACACCCAAATAAAAATTCACCGCAATTAAATTCTGCATAGAGATGTGTTTTTTTCGATTTACTTTGACGAAAACTTTCCCCGGAAAAAGCGGGTTTTTCCAACAAAATCTTTAATTTTCAACTAAACTTTTAGATAAGTAGTTGTTAATCAATAATTAAATAACTTGGTAACGTAAAAGCCCTTTCGTATGTACTATAATTCCAGAAGCCGATGGAAATTGAGTGAACAGTTTAGCAACAATTAAAATGTTAATTAAAAATTTACTGTCGCTATAATAACGACAATAATTATGATGCATAGGAATAACTATGATTTTTTTATAAAAGACACTATACCTATGTAGTGCACTTTACAGAATTGAAATTGGACTATTCAAGCGGCCTCAGGAATATTTTAAAATTATAAACAATTTTTTGCTTATAAACAAATAGGATATCTCGGGAAATATTAAACTAAATTAAATTGTTAAAACGGTGTTCAAAAGACAGCGGCAGGATTCTTCTTTTAAAAGAAAAAACGTTTAATTATGACGAGTGGTTCCTGAGATACAACCGGTCAAAGTTGACCGAAATTTACGGCAAAGATATAAACAATTGGATCATAATTTTCAAACCGTCACCTTTTTATTTTTGTCTTCTTTCTCCACACCAATTTTCATATCTTTAAAATCCTCATAACATATATTATTATAATAAAAACTATCGATAATACGTGTGAAAATGGCCAAAAATAGCAAAATTCCAATTAAAAAATTAGGTTGGAGAAAATGTAACCCTCAAAGTTCAAAATCGGTATACGTTAAAAAAATGCATTTTCTCGGCTTCCCATGGAGCAATTTCCTTCATTCTTTTTTTGTTCCCAAGTAACTCGAGTCGAGCTATCGAACTAACGCATTATTAAATGTTAAACTTGCTTTTGTTTTGTTATAATAAATTAATTTATTTATTGTGAGCGGCCGTGGAGTAACGGCATAATCGCTGGCCTCATACGCCAGTGTACGTGGGTTCGATCCCTGCCAAAGACAAACCATTTTCATTTCCAATAATGACACGAGCCGTCTCACCGTGCCTCGGAGAGTACGTTAAGCCGTCGGTCCCCCTGGGCTAGTGTACATCGACACTAGTTACTTGAAACAGGGTTAAAGATGTAATTGGCGCTGGAACTATCCGAAAGGATCTCCCCGGCAAAAATACCATACGATATTATTATTATTATTATTTATTTATTATAACACAATATTTTAATTTGTTTAAATAAAAATTGTTTAAATAATTATACAGCTTTCAAATGAGAATATTTATGTTTTTAACTTTAAAAGGTACACTTGTAGTAAGTTTATCTAAAAAAAAGCCTACAACTGGAAAAAATATGTAATTTTCTGTTCTTATAAATAAATTAATCTATTATAACAAAACAAAAGCAAGTTTGACATTTAATAATACGTTATTTCGATGGCTCTACTCGAGTCATTAGGGAACAAAAAAAGAATGAAGGAAATTGCTCCATGGGAAGCCGAGAAAATGCATTTTGTTAACGTATACCGATTTTGAACTTTGAGGGTTACATTTTCTCCAACCTAATTTTTGATTGGAATTTTGCTATTTTTGGCAATTTTCACACGTATTATCGATAGTTTTTATTATAATAATATATGTTATGAGGATTTTAAAGATATGGAAATTGGTGTGGAGAAAGAGGACAAAAATAAAAAGGTGATGGTTTGAAAATTATGCTCCTATTGTTTATATCTTTGCCGTAAATTCCGGTCAAATTTGATCGGTTGTATCTCAGGAACCACTCGTCATAATTAAACGTTTTTCTTTTAAAAGAAACGGTCTGCCAGTATCTTTCGAATACCGTTTTCACAATTTAATTTAGTTTAACATTTCTCGAGATATTCTATTTGTTTATAAACCAAAAAATTGTTTATAATTTTAAAATATTCCTGAGGCCGCTTAAAAAGTCCAATTTCAATTCTGTAAAGTAAATTAGATAGGTATAGTGTATTTTTATGAAAAAATCATAGTTATTCTTATACATCATAATTATTGTCGTTATTATAGTGACCGCAAATTTTTAATTAACATTTTAATTGTTGCTAAACTGTTTATTCAATTTCCATAGACTTCTGGAATTATAATATATACGGAAAGGGCTTTTACGTTTCCAAGTTATTTAATTATTGATTAACAACTACTTATCTAAAAGTTTAGTTGAAAATTCAAGATTTTGTTGGAAAACCCGCTTTTTCCGGGAAAAGTTTTCGTCGAAGTAAATCGGAAAAAACACGTCTCTATGCAGAATTTAATTGCGGTGAATTTTTATTTGAGTGTTTTTGGTCTAAAGTTAAAATATTTGGAGTTATAGAGCAAAAATTGAAAAAAGCACGATTTTCTGGCGCAATTTTGTTTATAAAAAAAGTAGCATACTATCTGCGGACTTTGCGTATCTATATTATTAATACATACAATAATAAGATTCGATTCCAGCAATAAAATTGCTGGTAAATAACTTTTCCTTGTATTTTGCTAATTAGCCCAGAGTATTTTAACTTATACGTTTTACTCACATTGTAAAGATCATTTTTCAAATCCTCATAAACTTTTCTCGAAAGGTTTTGCACACAATAATGAATGAACCACATATTTAAATAAATATAGCTTTGACGATTATGCTTGACGAGAAAAATAATACAGGGTGGGCCAACGAAAACAGTCCACCTTGATATTTGGCAGTAGTTATTAGATTTTATGGAAACACCGACACAGGTCGATTTATATTTCTAAATTACAATTTTTATATATATATATTTCACAGCAACGTCATCCGTCTGGGTGTGATGACGTAAGCAAAGATTTTTTAGGAAATAGGGGTCGGTTGTCGCTAATTTGAAAGGTTGGTCAATTCTCTCTCCAGTAATATAAACAAAAATATCATTATTTAAACAGGGTGGTCAAGAATAATAATTTTTGGATTACGCAAAAAGAAGAAGGCATGAAATTTATTTAACTCAAAATATTGCTGTCACAAAATAGAAAAAAAAATGTTTATTTGGCAAATAAACATTTTCTAATTGCTGACAGCAGTACAGTATTTTGAGTTAAATACATTACATACAATCTTCTTTTTGCGTCAATTATTAATATAATATAAACATTATTTGTTTGGTCACCCTGTATACATAATGATATTAATGTTTATATTCGTGAATAGAGAATTGAACCCCCTTTCAAATAAGCTACCACATGACCACTATTCCCGTTTATAAAAATCATCAATTGCGTCATCACGCTCATATGGTTGACTAGTATGAATTATATACCAAAAAATTGCAATATAAAAATAAAAATCGACCTGTTTCGGCATTTCCTTAAAATCTAATAACTACTGCCAAATATCGAGGTGGACTGTTTTCCTTGGCCCACCCTGTATGTTGTAAAAAGAGCAGTAATAATAAGGAGATATGTTTTGTTGCTATACAAGTCAAAAAGATAGTTACACTGCACTTACTAACTCAAATACTTCTGGTAAGATCTCAACAGATTCTTCCTTATCACTTTTATCTATTTTTCCAATAATATTTTCCATTAGAAAGTTAAATTGCATACCATAGTAGTAGTGAACAAGTAAATTGGGAGCATGCACGTTAAGGCAGTAATCATAGTATTTTTTTAGTAATTATTTTTAATAAGATGCATGTGTCTAAGCTTACTTGCTTACTTACGAACCTTAAAGTTCCTGATATTACATCGATTTGTTAAACCTAAAACTGTTTTAGACCTGGATCCCGCGTACCAAAAAAAAGTTGATTAATAGCAAGCTGAAAATTTGTTATAAGCTTAACGTTATCGAGTCGGACAAACTTTGATGTATGGGAACACTGGAACAGGAGAAGTTTTAATTGTGGAACAGGTTAAAAATTTTTAACGTCAGACTACGAAAACGTTACATGTATTTTGCGGGACAGAACTTCCAATTGATTTGTTACCATTTCATTAAACTCTCATGCAAAAATCAGACTGGTGTTTATCACCAACTGGGCATTTTCATGAGTGGAACACGAAGAACATGTCAAATGACAGAAATCATGTTAGTTAGTAATAGCAGTGTGATTTTTGCATGACAGTTCAATGAAAGGGTAACAAATCAGTTGGATGTTCTGTCCGACAAAATACATGGGACGTTTTCGTAATCTGACGTACCAAATTTTTACACTGTTCCACAATTAAAAGTTCCTCTGTTCTAGTGTTCCCATACATCAAAGTCCGACTAGACACCGTTAAGCTATTAACAAATTTTCAGCTTGCTATTAATCAACTTTTTTTGGTACGCGGGATCCAGGCCTACTATCCTTATAGTGAAAAAAGTAATAAATGTTAAAAAAAGTGTGACGATTTTTTTTTCTGAAAAATGGCTTTGGCAGAGCCAATTAGCCAGTTGCGATAACGTTAACTTTAAGCTTTCCATAGGATAATACAGTTGATTAGTGCAGTTAGTATACACCTTTATCAAAAATAAACTATCAAGTTACCTTTGACTTTCACACCACATGAACCGTAATAATTACACATCAATTAATAAACGCTTACATATTTATTGATAGTACCTATTACCGATTAATACCTATAATTCGATTTTATTTAATTTACTAGTACTCTGGGCTAATTAGCAAAATTCATGGAAAAGCTATTTACCAGTAATTTTATTGCTGGAATCGAATTATAAGATCCTATATATTAATAATATAGGTATGCAAAGTCCGCAGATAGTGTGCTACTTTTTTTATAAACAAAATGGCGCCGACAAATCGTATTTTTTTCAATTATTGCTCTATAACTCCGAAGATTTTAACTTTACAACAAAAAAATCCAAATAAAAATAGTAAAACATCCTAAGAATAATATATTGGAGGAATAAAAGAGCAAGGTTTTTGACGCAGGCGTTGTAGTTTTGAGTTGTATACAAATTTTGGGAAAACTGACGTAAAATTCATTAAGTAAGATCGCCTTAAATGGATATGGTATGTAATCATACAAGAGGAAGGTGCAACAGTCAAGAAAGTTTTTGACCGAAGAGGGCCATTGAAAAACGAGCCAGAGAAAGACCGAAACTTAGGTAGTAAAATCTATTGGAGTTAGAACATGGAGAAGAGTTAGCAAAGACAGGCGTTAACGGATGATTGTTCCGAAAAAGGCCTTGGCTTATAACGATTTGTGATGGCACTGCTGATGATGGTGATTGGTGCAACGTAAACATTATCCGGTTTTACTACGTTCTCAAAAAGCTTTAGTTTAGCTTAAAAGAACTAAATAGTAATGAACCGATAAAAACGGTGATAATGAAATATATTGCAAAATGTAGCTAATGATCTAAATAAGGTATTAAGCTAGTTAATGTGGTAATCTATGTAGTTAAGCATTAGGCACATTAATAAATTCACCAAATATGTACTTCAAAATAATTACGTAGATACATAGAAGTTAATCATCTGGGCATTTCACAAACAATTAACTGCAAACTAACAAGTAGCTGATTCAATTTTTCAACTGTCATCGATCCTTATCATTTTTTAGTACTTAAGCTAGACTTGGAGAACAAAAATAATATGAGCTAATTGTAGAAAGTTTCAAAAGTTATGCCTGTCCTAAGATTATGGCCATTTTCATAGTTGAGTTTTTCGTGAACAGATTACCGGATTCCGCTATTTTTTATATTATTTTAGATTTTTTTTGGTATGTACACATTTGGTCAAAGGTTTACTCAAACTTCTTTTTTGAACTTATACCGGGTGGAAGGAATGACATGTTTTTCTAATGTTCAGTTTGAGACACCCCTTAGGGAGGACAAAGTATAAGTGTGGGTATACATCGAAATCGTATTGTAGTCTTGTGCATATTTTGTTTTTTTAATAACCCTGATATCTTAAGAAACAAAGAAAATAGGCGGTTCCGATCTTTAACATGACGTGTTTTAACTAAAACAAAACTAAATTATCAATAAAAAATAACAGTTAACAAACCTCTAAAAATAGAAAGGCACATAACGTCAACAATTCCGGTCGACACCTTAAGAGTTATTTGTCGACCAAGTGAGCGGTATGCACAGAGCACCATAAGATAGACGAAATTGTTGAATAGAGGATCTGTGATGATTTGGAGTGGAATTTCCTTGAGATTTGGTGTCCACTTGGAGGCTCTTTAAATAGCGAGAGGTATATTGCACAGATTTTCCTTCTTTGAACACTTTGTTCCTTTCGCAGTAGGTATATATAGTAAATAATTTCATCTTGGTGGATGATAAGATATGGCCTCCTCACGTATCGCATATTATCAGGTAAAACACATATTAAAGAGTTAAACCGTCTAGTTTCTTTGTTATTAAAATTAAAAATATCCGATAAACTCAAAAATAAAATGTTAAGAAAATATGAGACTACAACATAATTTCGATGTATCTTTGAACCATTGTACATTTTCCTCACTACAGGGTGTCTCAAACTTTTGTTTCAGTTAAATCACATGTTAAGGAATAAAACCGTCTATGTGCTTTGTTTCTAAAGATATTAGGGACATTCACAAAACAAAAATTTTCACAAGACATAGGCCTACTCGTACAATAAAATTTCGAGCCATACTCACACTTGTACCTTGTTCTCCCTACAGGGTGTCTCAAACTTAACATAAGAAAAGCATTTCTTATCTTTTACCCCTTATAAGTACAAAAAAGGAGTTTGAGTAAATCTTTCCCCAACTGTGTAAATACCAAAAAAAATCTAAAGTAATAAAAAAAATTAGCGGAATCCATTGATCTGTTCATGAGAAAATTAACTATAAAAATGAGCATAATTTTGAAAACTACGCTTTTGAAACTATGTTTATATTAGTGTGGGGTAGATAAGAAATACGTTTTATTCAACGGCAACAGTTTCCATGTCGCAATAAGACTCGTAAGGTTACGCAATTTTTTTTTAAATTTTTTGTTCTTTTATCTAATACGTTGTTTATAATTTGAAAAAGATAATTTTATTAGAACTAATTGTTTCGACACTACAAATCTAAAATGATTTATCTTTTATGAATTAGAGAAAAACCGGAAATTTGTAATTCATAAATTAATCATTATATTGTTTTGTTTCATTATTTATGAACATACTAAATTTTTCTTAGTAAGAGGGGTACTTTTATTTCTTGATAACTGAGTATGTGACGTTCCGCCCCTTATAGAATCGATTATTGATGGGAAGATATTATTTAACTATCCAAAATGATTTAATTATTTTCAGAATTATTTTCTTTCAATGTTTATTCAAATAGAACTTAAACCCATCTCAGAATTTTTAAATGCTTGATGACGTCACATTTAAAACGTGGCAACATTGGTTTCCCCACTTTGACAGCCAATGCTTAGTAGAGGGGTACGAAGGATTGAGCTGTGAACGTGAGCCTTGGATTGCCATTGTTTCTCGAGTGTTCGGTCTGAATCGTAGTGTGCGGGGTCATTAGACTCAATTATTCACCTCTAATTCTCAGTTCCAAATTGATTAAATATTACAATAAAAGTATAGTGAAGTTATCCAGCAGCAGTGGATTTGAAGAATTTTAGAGCATACTATATCCAATGAGTTCTACCCCGGTAAATACACATTTTATTAAGTATTTTATTCAGCCATTTTGGAAGTCCTTGACATTTGCTAACTAAGTTTCACATAGTCTATTTTCATGGTTTTTATGTTTTATTTTCATGGATCAAACTCATCTAGAGATAATTCAATATTCGTTGTTAATTTGTGCTTCCAGTTGGAAAATAGAGCTAATTTAAACTCCATTTTTTATATTCCTTTCAAGTCTACAGAACTCCTATCTTTTGAACGATGATCAAATAAGTATCCATCGCTTAGTCTTACTATATTTCATCCTTGTATAATATATCTATATACCGGTGTATATATTATAATAAAATATTCTTTCACAGTAATTATATTTTGTATTTCAATTGGAAATTACTTGTGTTATTTGACCAAGGTCATCTGATAGCAACCTGATAAAAGGTCAAGCTGTCTAGTCATTCAAGTTTTTGGACTTAATGACCTATTTCTTCTTATTCCCATAGGAATAAAAACACCTCCTCGTATCTCTTGCTTCTTTTTTTTGACATTGGTAGATTGGTAGTAACACCACACTGTGTTTTTTTTAGCACCTACCATGAAATCTTAAAGCCACCCTACAACAACACCAAGGCCAGACCACACAGAGAGAAACAATCAATAGGCGACCAGCCTGGATTATTTCCACATTTTCTTTTTTTTGAGTACCTCCAGCTGCTTTCCAACAGTTTTGAGTACCTTCAGCTGCTTTCTACCGGTCTTCCTCTCCTGTACCTCCAGCAGGACAGCTGCTAGCGAGAGTTAGCACCCTTGGGTGCTCATTACATCAACTTCAAGATTAGGAAAGAGTGGTTTGTTTGGGAACATTTACTGTGCTCTTATTAAAGACAGACTGGTTTTGTGATATTTAGTACATTTTTTTTTATAGTTCAATTGCACACACATTTTTCCTGCTTTATATTTTTTATAGGTTTTTTTTTCTTTACAACATAATATTTAATTGATAGCGTTCCCCAACACTCTGCAATCTATAAAGGTATAAATTTCTGAGCTCAGATATTTTCCCTGATAATAGTAGTCGGTACTCTTATCTTGATTATTTTTAGGCTGTGTTCCACTTTTGTATAATTATTTAAACTCATTCCATTATTTTAGTATATGTTTAATTAAATTTTTAAAAATTAACTTCACATATTAGTCAAAATTGTAATTATTAACTTTATTTAACTTGAACTTATTAACTTTACTTAACTTTAACTTATTAACTTTATTTAACTTTAACTTTAATTTATTAAATTCATATGAACTTCTGGATTCTAATCCCTCAGATTAGTTTTTGGTTTCACTTGTTATTATTACTATTATAAACCACGAGTTAGGAAAAGGATCTGTGTATCCACTCGTAGGTTTATTTATTCAATAAGGCTTGTGCCTGTCCCACTCACAGTGAGGTATTTATATGTTATATATAGTATCAGGTAGTATTTAATTAAGGTGTACGTATTATAAACGTACAATTATTATTTGGTGAGGGTTCTACTAACCTAGTTGTAAGTTGTACTTCCTGTATTAGAGGTACCCGTAGTCAGTTTTTCTAACCTTATAAAGAGTATTCTTAGATCATAGTTGTATGATGATTTTGTAATTGACTTTCACTAGTATCACTTTTTCCTGTCATGTTAGAGTTACACACTAGTTACTTGTCCTAACTCAGAGGTTGTTAAAAAGATCTAGTAGTTACATTCAATAAATATACATTTATTGTGATTTTTTTTTTCTTATTACTCCTTTATTTTTAGTAGTATATTTTATAATTTAATAATCTTTAATAACTTTTCACATACTTGTACTACAAATTTAACATACTCTATAGCAGCGTAGAATACCTGGAAGAGCGTTAACCTAGTTATCCTTCTTCTGGCGCCCAAAAATTCATTCTATTTTCAGTATATTATTATATTTACTCTATCTATTTTCTGAACATTATCTTCATATCTTCTTTTCGAGCCATCATTGTCACTTCCTTTAATCTATTGTCTGGCCAAAAATAGCCGTGCAAATTGGCCGAATCCTTCCTTGAGTGTCAAGTGGCCCTTCTCATACATATTTAGCTAGCCATTCAAGTTATATCTATCTATTAATGATTTCTCATCTCTAGTCCTGTATCAATTCGATATTCTTTGTCTTGGCATCCTTCCATACAAATACTACTACAAAGTTGTATTTTAGTTACTCCAGCTTCTTCAACGGAGAAGCCACACATTTTTGTCCTTTGGCTACATTAAGTAGATCTTCTTCTTTTTACTACTTCTGTTGGAGTTTACCACTCCCTTTTCATTCACTCCAACAGAAAATCATCAGCAAGTTGTTACATTGGCGCCCAACGTGGGGCTTTATTTTTGGTCTGAGACAGTATTCATTTAGGTCAATTCTTCTCTTTTATCTGAAATCTCTTTGTTATTTCCGTTTGGTATCCTATACACATATTGTTACTTATTTATTTTATTTTTAATTTCTGATACATATCAGGTATTCTTAAACGCTGTTTTGATTTTTGTTTATATTTTGGGACCTCATTATAGTATATGTTTGTGCAGCTTACATTCTGGGTTAGATTTTGAATTTTTATTGGGAACTTATATTTAATATTGCTATTAATAATATAATTCATATAACAATTTTATTTCTTCAGTCAATAGTGGTATAGTTGGAGGTACAACTAAGTGTTGATTATTATTATTATTATTATAGATATATATTTTTTCTAGAGTGGTGGTAAGTTACATATAAATAAAAAAATTTACTTCCAGTATTTAGGTAGTAGGTTTACTTGAGTATACAATATTTATTGGATTATTTATCCATTTATTTGATCTTATATATTTATTTGATCTTATTTATTAGATTATATACTGCATTATATATATATTTTTTTTTTTGCTGGCTATTTTGATTTTGTTGGTGTGTTGCTGATATTTTCTCGGTTTATATTATATATATTTTGCGTGCAAACTTTCATATTTTCATATTTTTCATATTTCTGTTCTTTGGACTATTTGTCAATAACTTTGCTCTCATCATGTGTGCTTTTAAAGCTGAACATCTTCTGGTGGATGAATTGGATTATGAATTAAAGATTCGGGACATAATGCCAGAGGAGTCGACAACTGTCGATAAAAAACGCAATCTTTTGAGAGGTGCTTTGAAACAAGAAGCTGGCAATAGAAGTTTTCTCCAAATTTCAGCTGTATCCCTTCCTTTTGAGGAACAACAAAAAGGAATCACTGAAACATTGGACAGCTTGTCTAAAAAAATCGAAAAGTTTAGGGGAACTGTAAAGGATACAGAGTATGCGCGATTAACATCTCGTCTAGGCCATATTTCTGCCCGTGTACACTTGCTACACTGTCCTTCTGAAGAACAGGAACCGTTCAAGAGGTCTGTTTCTCTTAAAATATTAACACTAGAGGGTGAACTTGATTCTAGAGTTAACCCCATTGCTACCTCTACTCCTAATGCTTCAGTCAATGTACCTAGCTTTACGTACTCCAAACCTGTTCAAGTACACAAATGGG
Source organism: Diabrotica virgifera virgifera (assembly GCF_917563875.1). Classification (NCBI taxonomy): domain Eukaryota; kingdom Metazoa; phylum Arthropoda; class Insecta; order Coleoptera; family Chrysomelidae; genus Diabrotica; species Diabrotica virgifera. The sequence continues at coordinate 44,919,547 of NC_065445.1, read as the reverse complement.
GTATTTCATTTTCAGGTGAAAAACAGCACACTGATGTGATGTCATTTTTAGAAAGGGTTGAATGTCTTCGAATATCTAGAGGTGTTTCTGAAGAGGATTTGTTTGCTGCTTCTGCTGAGTTGTTCACCGGGACCGCTTTTACATGGTTTATGAATAACAGGGGTAATTTTTCTTGTTGGTCTGATCTGATTAAAAAGTTGAAGTCGGATTTTCTTCCGTATTCATTCCAGGATGATTTATTAGATCAAATTAAGAATCATAAGCAGAAACCTGGGGAATCTGTTACTATGTTTATTAATACTATATTAGGTATGTGTAGTCGTTTAGACACTCCTTTGTCAGATTTAGCTAAAATTAAAATCATCCTTAAATGTCTATTGCCCTTTTATCATCAACAATTAGCTCTTATGGACATTCAGAACATTGATGACCTTACTATAAAATGCAAACGTTTGGAGGAAACGTTATCCTGGTCTTCTCAACCTCCATCCACATCTCGATCCTCTTCTAACTCTTCTTCTCAGCCAACTTCCTTTAGGCAACGTTCTTGGCTAAATAAGGGTCATGAACATAATGTTTCGGTTGTTAGTTCTCTTGTCTGCTGGAATTGTGATCAGCCTGGTCACCCATTTTACAATTGTGGGATTCCTCAAAATCGTATTTTCTGCCATGGTTGTGGCCGAGAGAACACCCTTAAAAGAAACTGTTCTAAGTGTTCGGGAAACGACACGTCGGAGGTCCGTCCCCTGAACGTTTCTCCGTCCAACATCCAATCAGGGAATCAAACCCCATCGTCAAACGAAACTGCTGGACCAAGCACATCCAGCAACCCAAACCCATCTTCACGAAAAGGGAAAGGGGTGTCGTTCAAGAAAGCAGCACACACCACAAAACAAAATTAAACCAGAAATTTATTTCTATAGATAATACGTTAGATTCGCTTGATTCAAATGATCACAGATGGTCATTTACAAACGCTTCTTTGATTGGTAGTGTTCAACGTAACAATAATAATTGTGATAGTAATGTGGTTCCATTATCTATATTAGATTCTAGTTTTGTTAATGATGATGATACGTCTGGGTTAGTTCCATATAACGGTTGTAGACAACCAAATACTTTAGATCTAGATATTAATTCGTTATTAGTTAGGAAACAAAATGATAATAGGCCATATCTTCCTATTCAAATTTTAGGACAATCGTGTTTAGCTTTGTTAGATAGTGGCTCTAATATTTCATTGATAGGGGCACATTCGTTAAATTTATTGAAAAATTCTAGTATTCCCATTATGCCCATTTCATCTTTGCAAGTATCTACTGCAGATGGTACAGTTCAGTCCATTACGGGCAAACTCCAAATTAAAATCACAGTGGCAGATTTATGTAGGGAAATTACATTTTATGTTATTCCTTCCGTGCAGAATTCTATAATTTTAGGTATGGACTTTTTCAATGCTTTCAATAGTACCTTAAGTTGTTCTGATTTTTCTTTTTCCATATCTGAATTTAATTTATCTACCCTTAGTGCTATTCACGATTTTGCTAGTTTATCAAGCTCTGAACAAAGGCAATTAGAGAGTATGATCTCTAAATTTACTACTCTTTCTTCAAAAGACAAACTAGGTCGTACGTCGTTAATCTCTCACACTATCGAAGTGGGAAATCCCACTCCTTTCAGATTATATCAGTACCCCATACCTCAAGCCTGGCAGGCAGATTTAGAAAAGGAAGTAGATTCGATGCTTGCTTTAAATATCATAGAACCTTCAACATCGTCCTACTGTTCTCCGCTCTGGTTAACGAAGAAGAAGGATGGATCCTTCAGGATCTGCTTTGACGGTCGAAAACTAAACAGTATCACAACTAACAGGGATGCTTATCCTATCCCCAGAATAGATGTGATTTTGAGCAAACTTCAGAATGCCAAATACATCTCTTCTATTGATTTGTCTAAGGCCTTCCTACAGATCCCACTGAGTGAAGAGAGCAAGAAGTATACTGCTTTTGCTGTCAGTGGTAAAGGATTATTCCAGTTTGTCACCATGCCTTTCGGTCTTGTTTCTGCTCCTCAGACAATGTGTCGTCTGATGGATTTAGTCATTGGTCCACCGTTAGAGCCCTATGTTTTCTATTATTTAGACGATATTTTGGTTGTCACTCCTGATTTTTCCCTTCATATGGAAATTTTAGATAAGTTATTTTTACGTCTTAAGGAAGCTAATCTCACGGTCAATCTGGATAAATGTCAGTTTTGTCGCCCTAGTCTTAAGTTCTTGGGTTATGTTGTGGATAACCAGGGGCTGAGGACTGATCCTGAGAAAATAGTTGCTATCAAAAATTTTCCTATACCAAAGACCACCACCCAAGTCCGTAGGATATTGGGAATGTGTGGCTATTATCGGCGATTTGTACCGTCCTACTCTACTTTGTTGTCACCTCTTACTGATCTTTTGAAGAACAGGAAAAAGGGACAGACCATTACTTGGACTCCTGAGGCTGACGAAGCTTTTAGGCGCGTTAAAGATGCTTTAACGAGCGCTCCGGTTATGATGTCACCTAATTTTGATGAGCATTTTTATCTAATGACAGATTGCTCTAATACAGCTTCTGGAGGCGTATTATTTCAGTTGAAAGATGGCTCCGAACACCCCATAGCGTACACTAGTAAGAAGTTGAACAAGGCCCAGAAAAACTATTCAACTACGGAGAAAGAACTCTTAGCTATCATCCATGGGTTAGAAGCTTTTCGTTATTATCTGGAAGGTCGTAATTTCACTATAATTACTGATCATAGTTCCTTAGTATGGCTTCATAGTATGAAAAACCCTTCACAGAGGCTTTCTCGATGGATATGCAAACTGGCTGCCTATTCATATAAGATTGTCCATAGAAAGGCAAACGGGGTAGTGGTCGCAGATGCTCTTTCACGTGTCCATGATATTAATGTCCTAGATCTGTCCTCTTTAAGTCCTGATATGTGGTATCAGAATATGATTGATAGGGTCACTCAAGACCCACAAAAATATCCTGATTTTAAGGTAGAGAATAATATTCTGTACAAACACATCTTAAGTCCGATAGAGTCCTTATCCAATATGTCGGAGTGGAAAATAGTTGTACCTACGCCAAATAGGGAAAATATTCTGCATATGTTTCATGATGAAGTTACGGCGGGTCATTTTGGTTTTTATAAGACTTATCACCGTATTGCCGAATTATATTATTGGCCTGGTATGCGGAAGTCTATAAAAAGGTACATTTCTAAATGCATGGTTTGTGCTACTTGTAAACCAAGTAACCTACCACAGGCTGGACTTATGGGTTCCTTCAGGAACATAAATTTTCCTTGGCAGATGATCTCAATGGATCTCATTGGACCTTATCCTCGGAGTTACAAGGGTAATACCTATTGCCTGGT